>NC_135655.1:57728471-58058471 GCF_964188315.1 Podarcis muralis
TTCCGTATCTTTTCCAGAATTCCTTTATGTTGGGTTGTCCTTTTAGACAACTCGTTGTAAGAGCGGGGTGTGACTTTGTTCATTTTAGTTTATATCAGAGAAGCCTTGTGTTCCTTTCACAGGGGAAAAGCTCTGTATTTGAGTAAGGAGAAGCGATTTCTTAGGTTTATATTACTAATGAATGCTCATGAGTGTTTACTTCAGATGTATGCAGTTTGATGAAAACATTCCAGTAGATTATGAAACAACGTGTTTTTTTAATTCATACGGGGTGGTACTTTGAAGCATGCTGCTGGTTCTCGCATCTTTTCACCTGAAAGCTTTGCTGTATAATTATATTTTATTAAATAAATGAATATATACAGTATATGGAAATCTATCCAGGAGAGCTTAAAACATGTACTTTCTGTTTCGATAGAAATGGGGATTTTTTGGGAGGTGGGATACAATTACATTAGTTATTGTAAACGAAACATGAATCGTATCAAATGTATCTACCCACTTGCAGCATGCAAACTGAGATAGGGAAAAGGTGAGAAAGCACTTGCATAGTTGGAGTTGGTTGTTTATGTCACTAATTATCCATATTACATTCCTGGCATTTGCATCTTCTAATACAAAAGTCACTAATTAAAAGCTGGTCTTCAAATCAATGCTTTGTTAACATCAAGTAGAAATCAACTCATTATTTAAAGCCCCTTACACTTTCCATCTGATAAGAGGAAGGAGGTTGTGTAAAATGTAGAAATCACTTTGGTCTGGCTCTGTTTCTCCTGAAATCTGTGAGTCCCAAACAGACACAGATACACTATACTGTCTACAAGCATGTTTTACTGAAGTGCTTGGAGAAATGTGATTTTCTTTTTCATTTGCTCTCTGCTTAAGCTAAGATCCTTCCATTGATTTCAGTGTGACAGAATAAAATTAAATACCAGCACTCTGAGTTAAATGCTTTGTAAGGCAGAATTAATGTTTATAGGGTAAGTATTGTACCACACAGATTTGAAATGTTGTTATCAGTAATATTTTTGGTATTTTGGTGATATAAATTCCAAGGGCCTTTACCTAGATACGGCGTTTGAAACCTCGTGTAACGTAACGCATTTAGTTATGTAAAGAAATATATATTGTTCAAAGGGACCACGTGTATTTAAATGGGTGACCAGTAGGGCAATAAAAAAGTACAGTGAAGGGTGTGTTTTTTATAATGTACATGAACATGCATTATGGAACCAACATGTTTTCCTTAACCTCAGTTTTGGCCTAAGTGTTAAAATTTTTGAGCCATGTAGTTTTTAGTTTTTTAAAAATATATTTATACCCTACCTTTTTGCTTGGTAGGCCTGTACACTTACAAGCAGGGATACATTACATTTACATCAGCAAACATCATGTTTTGTTAAAATCAAAACATGAGTTGACTTGGCTAAATTGTTAAAATTAGATCTTTTTAAACTGTTCAAAGGGAAACAAAGTAGCAATACTGATTGTAATTCACTCGTCTCATCCCTGTAAAACACATTTGTGGTTTGTTTGTTTTGTGGAATACCTTAAAATAGTATTTTCCTCATTTAAAATACATGTGAAATATTAGCATTCATTTTGAAGTATGAGGGGGGAAACACACGCTCTAAATTTAATTTTGGTAACTCAGTTCTAGCTGGTAAATGCATTCCAGCATTATCGATTCAATGGGAAAGTTGACACTGATTTCCATGGGGTATGAATTGTACCTGCTCGTTCTTATCCAGCAGAAGTCCACTCTTGTAAACACTCTTGTAAACACATTTCTTCTTAGTGCATACACAAATTCCGGCAATGTTGGAAGCGGTATTTCTCACATCAGATTTATGCGCCCATCACTGCTGCTTGGGGAGGCTTTTCAATGAAGTTCATCAGAGCAACGATCACTCTTCATTTTGTCCTAACATAGGTGGCAGCCTATGACCCTCCAGATCTTGCTGGACTTCCACCACCCCAGTCTTAGCCACATGACCAATGGTCGGGGATGATGGAATCCAGCATCATCTGGAGGGCTCTTGACCCCTGGTGTAACAGGTGGCAGGGCAGTAACTGGACCCACTTGGAAATTTCTTGCAATGTTGATCTGCTGTTGGAGAGTGGAGAGAGAGGAATTGCACATGGGCTCCAGGAACCCCCATTGCACAATGTCCCTCTCGAGGGATATTTAGTAGAGGTGGTCGAGGCTGTTTCTGTCCAGCTCATATTGTTTCTGTGAGAATGCAAACACAGGAGCAAATAAATAGTCATTTTAATTGCTTGCAGGTCTCTGGTGTCAGGTTCTGGGAAGACCTTCATATATAAAAAACTAAAAGTATTTGTTAATATCTTTCATCCTTTTTTGACTGCCTATAAGTGAAACTATTATGGCATCATTTTGATTTTGCTGTAATGTGATATAGGTCATTTTAGGTTTGCTGAATCTTCAAGTCATTGTGTCACATGCAAGTCCCAGTGAAGCAACAGGATACCTTTTAAATAAACGATTCATGTGATGTTGCAGCAGGGTTTCTTAATAACTGTGTGCATTGATATTTAGCTATCTATCTATAGAAACATACATGCATAGGCCTTGTGGGCTCTTTTGCTCGGATATATAAAAATGGTTAAAATTATTTTCTCAAAAAATACATAGCTCAACACCTCCCAGTAGCGAGAGTGGGGTAGGGGAGTTGTAGTAGCAGTCAGAGACATAATAAGACTAGCTACATATTCATTGGATTTTCCCCTTCACAAGTTTCTTATTCTTTTATTTTTATTAGGATGCGGGTGGCACTGTGGTCTAAACCTCTGAGCTTCTTGGGCTTGCCGATCAGAAAGTCGGCAGTTCAAATCCCCGCGACGGGGTGATCTCCCGTTGCTTGGTCCCAGTTCCTGCCAACCTAGCAGTTCGAAAGCATGCGAAAAAAGTGCAAGTAGATAAATAGGTACCGCTCTGGTGGGAAGGTAAATGGCGTTTCCGTGTGCTGCTCTGGTTTCGGTGTTCCATTGCACCAGAAACGGCTTAGTCATGCTGGCCACATGACCTGAAAAAAGCCTCTGCAGACAAACGTCTCCTTCGGCCTGTAAAGCAAGATGAGTGCCACAGCCCCAGAGTCGTCTGCGACTGGACTTAACTGTCAGGGGTCCTTTCCCTTTCCCTTTACACTGCAACTGTGTATTCTAAATGTAAGGAATATAAGCTGCATTTACTATTATTTAACACAAAACTCAAAAGTCTTGCAACCTGATATTGTGAGATGCTACATTGATAAATGCCTCACAGGATCAAGTGCTGGGATTCCAGTAATGGTAGAAAGCAGGAGCCCTTTTTGACCAAGAATGGTCAAGTTTGGAATTTTGAGAAGGTGCTATGGATGCCAGTCACAAAATGGCTGCTATGGGGCAGGGCATAATGGCTGCCAAATCTAAAAGAACAGGAAAAGGAGCAGGACCACAAAATGGTAGGTGAATGCCCTTCTCAATTGGGGAAAAGGTACCTATCTCAGCCATCGCTACACTTGCTCATAGAGATAAGCTTTTCACACCTTCCTTTTGTTTGGAACCAATGGGAGGGCAAACGTCAAATCCTGGCATCCAGTTATAGTATATAAGTGGAGGGAGCTCAATGTGGGAGCCAGTGTAAATAGCAACTGTACAGGAAGATTAAGGATTTTTGAAGGGGTATTTACTAAGACCTTTCACAGGTGCTATAGGAGTTACTGATGGTCATACTGGTGATGACCCTTGGAGTAAGAGAATGACTCTCCTTATAGCAGTCTTTGGTCCAAAACTCAGTCCTAGTGCAACAGCTATCATTCCAGCTGCTTGCTTCAGATTCCCACTCACCCCATTCCATTCCACACCGTGCCTGTTTAGCCTTGTACCCTTCCTGATAGCAGTAGTAGGGATTAGCAGAGTTTAGCACCAAGTACAGAATTGCTGTATAACTCTGCCCCACTTGCCAAATTTAGGATTCTGCTTCAGTTGCAGCTTCCAAAACCTCTGAATGAGCAGCTTCAGCTACAGTTCTGTAAAACCTTTCCGTTCTCAGTAAACAACCTTGCATAGAGATAATCTGTGATTTGGTGGGGAATGTTTTGATTTTTAAAACTTAGTGTACTGTATGAATTTTACAGGCCATATTCTGATAATTTAGTGACAGTAACTGAAACAAATTTAAAAAACCTCCACCAAGTGTTGTGGATAAACAGACGGAAATGCATAAACACTGTGGCTTGTGTTAAAGAGGGCCACAGATTTACATAACCTTTAAGCAGCATCTTGGGTAACAAACTCTTAATTCCAAGAGCAGCATAAAATCCAATTTTGTACTTACAAAAGAGGTGAGAACCCTTGCCTGATGGGAAAGCTTTTGGGGCATAGGGCATATTGGCATCAACCAGCAAGTTTGATAATCTGCCATTCTGGGGATGAAAAGTCAGGCTGATAGTCTCAACAGCCTTATGCAAATTAATTTTGCCTAGTCTTGCTGAAAAACAAGCAAATGAAAAGTCCTGCTGAGGTTTCCAGCTTCACCCACTTCAGGAGGCGTCTGTATAGTCTGGAATGCTTCATCTCAATAACATAGTAGTTCAAAAGCATAAATACCATAGCTTCAGCGCTGAAGGATAACTATCCATGGTCACTGTGGCATAAAGATCAGTCACCATGATGACGGGGAGGGGGAGGAATATTCCCAGCATGTACTCATGCCCATACTATGTCTTAAAGTCACATCAACATAGGCGCCGACTCCATGGGGCTTGAGGGGGCCCGAGCCCCCTCAAAAATTCGTTTGGGGGGGCTCCGCCCCCCCAATAATCTCCGGCGCCCCTCCAGCAGAGCGCCATCGCCGCCCCTCCCCCAGCCCAAAATGCACAGGGAGGGGCGGGCTGCATGCCTCCTGCCCTCCCTCCCGAGCAAAAGCTCCACCCAATTTCCTTTGGAGCTGATTAATAGGCGCAGCACGCTCTCCCCTATTCGCTCACGAGGAGGCGGCGCCACTTTATTTGCATATTCATGAGCTTATTTATTATTCATGAGCTTTCCCGGGGCCCCCCAATATTTTTTATAAGTCCGCGTCCCTGCACATCAAGAAGGGAAACATAAAGTGGCATGCTAGGTAAGTGAAATGACTGTTTTCTTGAAGCTCTCTCTCCCCCCCCCCCATCATGAGGCTCCTATGCGTGAACTGGCTACTTGGCTTTGCCCCATTTCAAATTTATTTAACACTTTTGCTAAGCGCTCACACAAAGATAATCTCAATAATGCTTCCTGTAAACTAAACCATTGTTATTACCTGGAGATCGTTGGTTGGGAACTGAAGGTGGTCTGCCTAAGCTCAGCCCACTGGTTTCCTGCAAACTACTGGTTTTGTGGGTGAGCTCATGTTCCCTGTTAACCTCCATGCTCTTTATTGTACCTGACTGCACAGTTCCTTGGTACTTTGACATTTGTTCAGAGATCCAACATCAGAAAGTCACATTGCTCTGCTAGTTTGCAACCTTGGTTTTAGTGCACTGCTATACTATGGTTTTTGGGACGTGGGTGGCGCTGTGGGTTAAACCACAGAGCCTAGGACTTGCTGATCACAAGGTCGACGGTTCGAATCCCCGCGACGGGGTGAGCTCCCGTTGCTCAGTCCCTGCTCCTGCCAACCTAGCAGTTCAAAAGCACGCCAAAGTGCAAGTAAATAAATAGGTACCGCTCCGGCGGGAAGGTAAACGGTATTTCCGTGCGCTGCTCTGGTTCGCCAGAAGCGGCTTAGTCATGCTGGCCACATGACCCGGAAGCTGTACTTTATTGGCTCCCTCGGCCAATAAAGCGAGATGAGCGCCGCAACCCCAGAGTCGGTCACGACTGGACCTAATGGTCAGGGCTCCCTTTACCTTTTATACTATGGTTTAGTGTTATGCGAGAGGTAGAGGTAGATTTAGGCAGTGCGAGTGGCGCTTGTCCAAAGCAAGCTTGGGGGAGGAGATAGGAGGGCTCTAGGACCTTGCCAGAGCCTCACACCTCCTTCCCAAACCCCGGCTTAAACTGGTGCCTTGAGGGCTGGGGGTAGGGTGTGAGACAGACAACGGAGCCAGACCAGAGTCTGGTGATGCAGTCCCTCAGAATTCTACCAGAGGGCTGGAGCCTCTCTCTGATTGGCTACCAAGACAGCTAGCCAGTGGGGGGCAGGGCAGCACTTTGGGAAGGAGAATAAAAGGAGCCGTTTCTGAAGGAGTGTTTGGCTAGGGCTTGATTCAGGACGGGAGATGGGCATTAGGATAGCGTTTGTCTGAGACAGTTGGTTCAAATTTGAGTTTAACATCCACTCTGAGGAGAATATCTATAGCTAGAGGAAGGAGCCTCATAGCTTAGAAGTAAGACCGTGTTGAGTGTCTTGGGAGAGTTCACAGACAGGAGTCGACTGGAGGGTTGAGTTTGAGCCAGGAGAAGTAGAAGCTGTGTGGCTTACAGTCTCCCAAACCAGATAAAAGGGGTGCGGTGACCTCCAGGGCCAGTTATACTATTTGGAAATGCCTCAGGAGTGAGATTGTTAAAAGGGTGGGTAACTGTCAAAAAGCACCCCTCACTCATGAACCAAGTATTAAGCTGTGTTGTGTAAAGGAACAAGAGTGAAGTAACAGAAACCGTGTTAAGCCTTTTACTGCCTATATTAGAAATCCGAATCTGCATTGTAAGGTTTATGATCAGTGCTTACCAAATTATCCTTTCAGTTGTTTGCTGGTGCTGGCCTAGAGAGATTTTGCATGATTTGGGGAATAATGGGAGTTAATTTGTATATGCCTTTTGGAGCTATTGCCCTGGAAAAAGTCAGTTTTTTGTAGTTTTCACATGTTTAGGGTAATGCAAATCTATAAAATTATGCTCCAGAGTAGAAAGGAAGGAAGGAAAAGAAGTTCTAATTCTAGTATAAAAAAACCCATTTTTGCCCATACCATACTAAGAGCCATTCCGTTTCTTTTCTTTCTTTTTTAATGAGACTGTCCACATTTGTTGGTGAAAGCTAATAGTTGCTTACTGTTCATAAATCAGAGACTTCCAGCAGCCAGTGCTGAACACCATTCTCCAATCTTGCACTCTTACAGTGAAATAAAATATGGAACTTTCAGTAATATAGAGCTTATTAATTCTAGCTTTTAAAATGTGATTTCCTATGAAAATTATCTTTAATTTTAATTGCATCTTAAATATAATGGTAGTGCTCATTTTGATTAGACAATCAGCCAATGCAGAGGTCCTTTTTTTATGTAATAAGAATTTAAAGTATATAGTACTGATTTGGGGGAAGCGGGTGGGTGGTCTGATGCATGTGCCTAAAATCAGAAGTATCATTTTGCATTCTTTCTTCCTTCTTAATACAGTGCCATTTAGAGAGGCTCCTACCTACTCAAATAGAAGACGGAGACCCCAGAGCACCTTGACAGCACCTCGTGTCTTGCTTCGGTCGAATAGTGATAACAATCTGAACGTCAACATTCCTGATTGGTCAGCCTCTTCCTTAGCTTCTTCACACCGTAGCCTTTCGCCTAACCTACTCCAACAGATGCAGAATAATCCTAATGGAACTGTGAAAACTGTTGGGAGCTACACGCCATCTTCTCGAAGCCGCTCACCATCATTAAATAGGTTAGGAGGAGAAGATGCAAAGCGGCAGCAACACCGGCACATTAGGTGACTTTTCAATATTCCATTTTTTTAAATGTTGACTTTGTGAATATATATATATATAGAGAGAGAGAGAGAGCGCATGAGCACAGTTGGTTGTGTCCTGCTCTTCCTCACCCCCTGCTCTTCCTTGTCCTTGGTCCCTTCATTCTCCCTACCACAATCCACCACCCCAAATTAAGTTGGAAAAGAAAAGAAAAAAAGGAGAAAAAAAGGAAAGAAATTGTACCGTGGTTGTTAGCAGAGACACTGCAGCGTGGTGGGGGAGATGGAACAAGGTGGTGTCAGATGTTTGCTGACAACTCCTTTCTCATGAACATTTTGCCAGATGCTTTCAAACTTCTGTTCTTTTGTCTTTTTATTTTATAAGAAAGATTATTTGGGCAGCATCCATGTGACAAGAGATGCACAGCTTCTTTGTGCTTTCTTTTTCTTACTAAGAACTGCTTATTCTTTTGCAGCCTAGTCCTGTATATAGTCATCCAATGCGTTGATACATTTTGTTAGATGCAGCAGCTGATTTCCAGTTTTGTAAAATTACCTTTCTGGCCACTAGGATAGCTCTTAAAAATGAGATTTGCTGCTTTGGTACCATTTCCCTAAGCCTGGGCATGTACCAATTCTGCTGCATGTAGCTCCTTCAACATTACTCAGTATCCTGTGGATTCTTCCCTCAACTCACCTTATTTTTGTTTTCTGGGAAATGGTAGAAAAATGTTGAGTATTTTCAGGGTATTTTAAAGAAGCCTGCTGGCCCGCTGCTGAATAAAGCAAAGAACACTCAAGACTTGAAAAGGCAGAGGGAGGGCTCTCTTGAGATAATAGTGGCTTTTGAGCCCCAACTATACAGGATGCTCAGAAGTGTTCTTTCCTGCCAGGGACCAAGGGATTTGTAGTTTTCTCCACCTCTCAGATTGAATCCAGTTTAAGGAGAGGCCAGAAATGCCTTGTTTCTAGTAAGCTCTCTCTGATGCTGATTACACCTGAATGCTGATTGAAATCAAACTGTGCAGGAGCAAAGGAGCATCTCAAGCCACACTGCAAAGGGAAATTATTCACATAATGTTATGGTGACTTAAACTGATTGACAGGTGGGCAGCCTCACATATCTGTCAGAGAGTCTGGTGCGGGGAGAGGAGTGGGCAATGGCAGAGGAAGCCTCTCCAGCACCCAGTGCTGAGGGGCAGGGCAAACTGCCCGGCGGTGCACGCACAGCACCCATACAGACGGCGCGCGAACGACACCCATATCGGTGGCGCTCGAGCGGTGCCCATACCAATGGCACCCAAGTGCTATCGGGCACCCTACAGCTGGGGGGGGAGGCAGCAGGCCATTTTGTCACCCCCCAGGGTGGTACCCGGGGCGGACCGCACGCCCCACACACCCCTTTGTATGCCTCTGGGGGGTGGGAACATTAGGATCTGGTCCATTGGCTGGATCCAGTTCCCCACATTTGCTCTAGGGCCTTGAAATTTCCCCAGCTGTTGCCATTATGATAGTTCCCTCTGCTGGTGGTGAGTTTCTACACTTTGTTTGCTCTTCTGCCCAAGTCCAGAAAATACTGCCAAGGAACCGTAGGGCCTGCAGATGAAAGACCAGCTGGCGCTTGAGCTGGTTTAGGAACTGAGTAAGGGAATGCTTGAGCTAAGTGAGACAGCTCTAGATAGCTAAGCAAGTGAGCTGGACATTAAGAAGAAAACACCTCATTTTGCGGACAAGGCAATCAAGAGGATGGTTAGGGGTTCAGCTGCAGGCACGTATATTTATTCATTTAATTAATAATTTAACTTCATAAAATTGACATACCACTCAAAGTGGTTTACAAAAAGAATGGAACAATAAATTAATCAGAAGACAAAAAACCAATCATTTAAAACATCTCAAAATAATTAAAATCTACAATAAGCGAAAAACAGATTAAAGCACATGTCATTGTTTTACATATCTCGGTAGACTTGTCTAAACAAATATGTTATTAGCAGTCACTGAAAAGAGCACAGTGAAGGCTCCTGCCTTAATAGGGTACTGTTTACCCAGGAAGAATCCAAAGGAAACTGAGGAACTTTATATTGTCACTGCCAGTTCTTCCTCTTCCTGGTCATCTGCTGGATCATTGTCTGCATCTGGCTCTTCTCTCTCCTCCATGAAGACCCTGGCAGTAGAACATTATGACAGCCAAACAGATTATCCTACAGTGACTCTGAGGCTTCCACTTTGTTCACTACCATCTTTGCTCTTGGAGGCAAAGATACTTCAAAATCTGGATCCATATAGAGAAATAGAACTAGGTTTGCCTCAATGTTTGCTTCATGATTATGGGTTTGCAGCCCATAATCAGAGGCCGTCTGGATCCCTAGGCCACAGTAAACCTATCCCCACTTCCCCTTACATGCTTGTGCCATGGAGCTAATGAATATCTTTTTAGGATGTGGCATACCAGGTGTTGCACTAGCATATCACCATGAAGCATTTTTTCTGGTATGTCACAACTGCGTGTATGTTTGCATAGAATTGACAGTCAAGATAATTATTTCTACCTAAATGCGAAGTCGTAAACACAGATAGTGCATATGTTCTGCAATGAAAAGAGGATAATTTTTCATTATGTTCCAGTTTCTATCGTATATGAAGCCATTTGAAGAGAACACGTGCCATTGGGATCAGGCTTCAGAACTACATCCTTGTAAATTTGCCAAGAGCGAATGTTAAGTTGACAGCTGCTCGAGCAGGAACTATATCATGTGGCTAATTCTCTCAACAGTATGCTTCCCCCATCCCCTCGCTTAACTGCAGGGATAATATCCAGGATCCCATTTTGAATTCACTGTCCAATTAATCCTAAATATATCATCACTGTGCTCTGCTCTAATCAATTATTTCAGTCCAGTCGTTCTATAGCAAGCACATTTGCCATTTCACTCTGGCCCACAGGAATTCCAAGATTGTTTCATTCTGCATTTCAATACTCTTTACATTTTTGGTTGTCGGTTTTTATCGTAATCTGTGAAAGTTCGCATATGCAGACAGACATCTTCCAGGAACACTCCTTTACTTAAGCACAAATTTACTTATGCAAAATATTCATTGGTTGAATATTGTGTTTAGGCACCTTACATCTTTCAATGGGAATTCTCTGTGAGTTGCATATTGAATTCATGTGAACACTTTAAACATTGCATCCTGTGTCAAATATAATTACAGCAAAGAAACAGTGATAATTTATCAGGATGATGGGCCCAAACGTTGCTCTAAATTTGTTCAGTCTCTAGATGCATTATATAATGACTACACATAAATGCCAGTTGTTAGGCAATGTAATTAGAATATTCCAAATACTGACACCTGCTGCTTCTCAGTATGTAATTGAAGCCAGGCACTAGGAAAGTGTGTACTGGAACCCACATTTTTAATTATTATTTTAATAAGAAACAAAGCATAATCTAGGAAGTTAGATTACCTGATAAAATATTGCACTGGCAATTACGATAAGTAAAATTTGATAGAAATGTAAAATTTGATAGAAATGTTAAATTCAGTAGTGTTTAAAAATGTGCAGTGTGTATACTTACCTAATGTTATGGTTTGAAAGTTGTGATGCCTTAAGCACTTTCAAATTCAGATTCTGAGACCCCTTGCTTCCTAAAGACTCACTCTCATATTCCCAATCTTTTTGTGTAACCTATTTCAATGGGGGCAAATTGATGGTTGCATACAAATGTATGTAATGAAGCTCCAGCATTTTAGAACGAAAAGCAGGAGGCTGCAGTTTTGAGCGTAGATGTGGTGGAGATTGAGTGGATAAGGGTGCTTAGGCCTTTCCCCGATTGTCTTTTTCCACTCAAAGTTGTTCCACATCTGTAGGCACATATCTGGAATTGCATGGAAGTTAACAGAGATTGACAGAGAATGAGCACAAAAACAGCCAGTGGGGAATGTGTTAAGCAACCCCAGCCTGTTCCTTCTCCATTCAAAGGCCACATTAAGTTGAGATATGAACAAGTTTTATGTACAGTGGTACCTCGGGATGCGAACGGGATCCGTTCCGGAGCCCCGTTTGCATCCTGAAGTGAACGCAACCCACGTCCATGCGTCTGCGCATGCGCGGGTCGTGTTTTGCCGCTTCCGCGCATCTGCGTGACATCATTTTGACTGTCTGCACATGCACGCGCTGCAAAACCCAGAAGTAACGCGCTCCATTACTTCCGGGTCGCTGTGGAGCACAACCCGAAAATACTTAACTTGAAGCACATTTATCCCGAGGTATGACTGTACTGTACTTACACAGTCACTTTGGACCTTCCTTCATGTGAGCACAAAAAAGAAGCCTGGAAGCAGTTAACTATAGCTTCCTGTTATATCTGAAATGAGAAACTCATGTGCTCTATACAGTGGTACCTTAGTTCTTGAACTTAAACCATTCCAGGAGTCTGTTTGACTCCCAAAACATTCAAAAACCAAGGTGCGGCTTCCAATTGGCTGCAGGAGCTTCCTGCACTCAAGCGGAAGCCGCGTTGGACGTTCGGCTTCCAAAAAACTGTTATGTACTGAAGTTCTCATCCTGGGCCAGCAGGGGGATACTGCAGATAGTTATGCAAATGAAGGATCGAAAGTGACGTTCAGTGATTGGATAGTTTGTATACAAATGAAGGATCGAAAGTGATGTTCAGTGATTGGATAGTTTTAGAAAGTTGCAACAGTTACCTTGTTCTGGAGCTCTATATAAGCAGGCTGACTGAGCTCCTCAGTTCAGTTCTGTTCCAGCTTACAAATAAAGAGCTGCTTTGGAAGAATCGCTGTGTCGTCTGATATGTTCGCCCACAACTTAACAAAAACGTTTGCAAACCGGAATACTTCCTTCCGGGTTTGTGCTGTTCAGGAGCTGATTTGTTCGGGAGCCAAGCCGTTCGAGTACCCAGGTACCACTGTACATTTAAAGCACCTCCCACAAAGAATACCGAGAAAAGTAGTTTGGAAATTGTAGTGCTGACAATTGTAGCTCACACTTCACCCTCCTGAGAAAAACCCCACCCCTCCCTCCCACTATATATAAGGCTCTGGTGACTTCTGTTTCAGTGTATCTGAAGAAGTGTACATGCACACGAAAGCTTATACCCAGAACAAACTTAGTTGGTGCTACTGGACAATTATTTTTTTATTTATTTCGACTGCGTCAGACCAACACGGCTACCTACCTGAACTGTAGCTCTGTGAGGGCTAAACTACAGTCACCCCTTTGGGTGTGAGTGTGGGTGTGCTTTCAATGTATGGTTTGTTTGGAAGTTTATTGATTTGGACATAATACAAATATGTGGTTAACTGTGGCTTCCTGGTTTGTTTCGCTGCTCATGCAAATGGATAACTGTTGCATGAAACTTATATATAAACTTCTTTATATATTCTTATTAAGTCAAGATTTGATCATCTTAGTGTAACTTCCCAAAGTGCTTTTAATTTTTAAAAAGAAATGGCAGGGCTTCATTATACACCATTGCTTCTGATATGTAACTTGCCCTTAAAATTTCCCTAAATCAGTGAAAACAGTTGAACTTCTTCCCAGTTAAATATATTTAGGATTAATGTATGCATTTAAAGCCTCTCCCACCCCCACAGCATAGAGTTGAATTAAAAAAGTCATTATGGCCAATAATGTAGCTGGTACAAATAAAATTTCAAGATGAATGAATGTTATTGTTAGTCTTCAGCTTTGCCTTTCTTCTATAACGTTGCCTCCTACTATATTTCTGACACAGGCTTAACCATTAAGTGCTGCACCCAGCTACACCTCTCTCTTGCTCTCTCTCATTTTGTTTAACCAGTGGATTGGAAACCTGGAGTCAGTTATTGCCTTTTTTGTGTCCACAGTGAAAACAATTATTATAATTAATTGACCTTTTCCACATAGAAATGTATTTGAAGGTTAGAAAGGATTGTCTAGACTACCAGGCAGCCGGTGCTAATGGAGGTTCAGCAATCTGATAAGCTTTTCCTGATGAAATGGGGAGTAGTAGAACCATATACACCACCTTGAACGCCTTAGGGAATAGTCGGGAAATAAATGTAATAAATAAAAAAATAAAAAAGGGAAACTAACGCTGTTCATTTTGCTCTCTTTTCCAGTGCCAGTTATAACCCCAGTGCCAACAAGGATACTATATCTGCCTTGGATTATCAGGGTCCAAAACGCAAACTTTATAGTGCTGTACCTGGAAGACTATTTATTGTCGTGAAGCCATATCAACCTCAAGGAGAAGGGGAGATTCATTTGCACAAAGGAGACAGGGTGAAAGGTCAGTCTCTTCCCTTTAAATGTTCCTGAATGATCAGATCAGCTTTCCCCTTTAGTTGAAGCAAGGAGATGAACATACAGATTTGTTGATTGAGTCCCAGTTCTAAATGACACATATTCAGTCCCAGTTTAGGCCATGCACATTTCGATAACTGGTTTTATACTCCCCACACGTATTTGAACTGGCACCCATCAGACTAATAAGCGTGTTTCAACCATGCCAGGTTGAGGGCTGTGCAGCAATTTGCTGGATCTAAAACACTCTAAAGCATGCCTTCAATTAAACAATGGATAGGCAATTGCAAATGTAATTGTGGGGGAGCACCTCAGTAACATATTTGAGGCTCTCACTGGGGAGGGTGACTTTCATTGATCTGCCCTTTCCCCTTATGGGTGTCTGCAGAGGAACTTAGTGAAAATCCTGTGGTAAGACAAAGTTTGGTTTAGTATGTTGTCCAAACTCTGAGTTGTGGCTAAGATCTAACTTCAGCCAAGGTTCCTCCCCCCAAAAAACAATGACGACGACAACAACAACAACAATGTAGCTGTAAAAAAGACCATGGGGAAAAAAGCAATGCAGCTTTGAGCTCCACTTTGAGAGCTTGCCAAGCTCTCACAGACTCGCTAAGCCAAAGTTTTGCTCAGCATGTCGTGCTATCCAGGCCATTGTAAAGACTTGAAGGATGGCCAGCTAATCTTAATCTCTAATAATCACAGTAGAGGCAGAAGGAAAAGACCTATATTAATAGAAGGAAGCTTGATTAAAGCTGCTTGTAAACAGATTGAACTAATAGGTTCTAGCCAAACGTAGAGAGTTTCTGAATCTATAATGGGATACACACAACATGGCAGCGAAAATGTGTGGCTGTTAAGATCCACATTTCAAAGTCTGCCTGAAAAAGTATGTGTTGAGTTACCTGGGAGTCACAGGATATCTTGGTTGCTCAGGAACAAGCCAGACAGAACAAGCTGAATTCAGCAGCAATTCAGAAACATTCTTATTATGCTAAAAGAACAGGAAAATGCAGGAAAAGCAACTACTGCTCCTAAAGAATCAAAAGCAACTATGCTCTGCTTTTTCCAGTTACATAGGGATTTCCCTCTGCAATTGCACCTCCTAATTGAGTGTATTTTCAGGGAGTGCAGAGGGGGCTGCAGAGAGAGACAAGAAATGAGAATGCCCCTTTGTCATCTAAGTAAAGGAATCATTACCATGGGTTTGTGTGCTAGTATTGATGTGGTTTGATTCTGTGCACGGTTAGTCTGATTCTGATATACTATTGCGGCAGAGTTGAGGGACAGCTGAGGCTTCTTTGCTCACCTCTGAGTTCAGGGAGTAAGTTCCTACTCAAACTACCTGTGAAATTGCTGTAATGCCATGTTGGCATCGTAGCTGGAAGCAATATTGGGCGAGTATAGGATTTGGTGTAATGCCATTCCCTCCCCCATTTTGGCAGCAGCAGAGAAATTGGGAAATTTCTCTCATCACTACTAGCATATATCCCTGATATTCAACCACTTTTATCTTCCTTGGACAAGATGTGTCTGGAGATAGGTGTTAGTATATGATGGAGAAAACCTAACAGATGGTTTATCTTGACCAAAGGATTGGAAAACTCATAAAAATAAAAAGGAGAACTTTCAATTAGTGCTTCACTATTATAAAGTTTTATCAGAAACCCCATTAAATAGCATAAAGTGTATCTTTAATAAACATTTTGGAATAATTTGGTGGTGGTTTTTCTTCATGACCAGTAGCTAAGGGATGTATAAACCGATATAATCAAATGATATGTGGCATACCAATTATTAAATGAAAGCTGAAAGTGGGTCAAGTTCAGGTAGATTTAAAAATACATGTGAATTATTGTATTAATAGAGTATAATGTAATGTAGTTAAAAATAACACTTAGTTTTGTCCATTAGTCATGCACACTGACATCATTTTGTGTCTACCACTCTTGATATTAAGAAAACCACAGCTAACTTTTAAAAATAAACGTGATATTTTGTTTTGGTCTCTTCCCACCCCCCCCAAAAAGCAACATTCATGATCAAGGCTCAAAAAGTTCTATCTGGTCTATTTGTTTCAACGACTGCAGTATCTTACCTTCAGTGAGGTTTTTAAAACCACATAACACTGGTTACAAATTAGAACCATAACACTGGTTGCAAATTAGAAATGGTAGTTTGCAAGACAAAGCTGAGGTATGCATAGTGAGCAGCTAGAATGTTTTGTCAGGTGTTCCCATAAAATATTCTTGTATATTTTCTGGTCTGCTATCTTAGATACCCCTCATATAATAAGGTGAATTCAAATATACAGCAATATTTTAACTGCTTAAAAGTTAATTGTAGATAATTGAATGGCATGCTGGTTATCTGTATGCAGCCTTTCTCAACCTATGGGTCCCCAGATGTTGTTGAACTACAACTCCCATCACCCCTAGCTAGCAAGGCCAGAGCTCAGGGATGATGGGAGTTGTAGTCCAACAACATCTGGGGACCCACAGGTTGAGAACCGCTGTAAGGGCTCATCCAATTTCACTTAACCCATATTTCGATCTTATATTATACTGATTAAATCCTCCAGGTCTTGAGAGCTTTTCTGGTTGTTCCAATCTTACCCGCTGAACTGAAGCTTGGTTAAGCAACAGCTCTTTGGATTCAGATTGGATTTTTGCTAGGCACAGCCACAGAACGAGAAAACCTCTTGGCCCTGGGGGAATTAATTGGTACATAATACTAGGTCAAGCAAAAGTGTGGACGGACCCCAACTACTTGGTTAAAACAACTGTTACCAAGTGGATTTAGTGGATTTAGTGTTGTCTGTGAATTTTGGAATGAGCTTCATAAACCAGTTTATTTACATTTGGAATCAAACACTTTTTGAATTTTGGCTCAATCTGTTCCAAACTTTTTCCATCTTCTTCCTTTCCACCAAAACTTGCTTTCTATGGTAGCAACCAGCTTTAAAGCCTCAACTGAATACAGCTTCATTCACCATGCATCTGAAAAATGAGAACATAATTAGGATTGTCATGTATGTAAATGTTAAAAATTATAATGGGACTCTGTTCTGAAAATTCCATAAAGTGAGTGTTTCTTAACTGTTAATGGGGTTTATTTAAGTGAATCAGAAATCTTACTCTTAAAATACCATATTGGCCTGAATATAAGCCTCACCTTTTTTTCCAAATTCCGACCATGAAAAGTTAAAGTGCGGCTTAAATTCGTGACCTTACAAAAACAGGCTTTTACAATATTGCTGCTGAAACAGACATATGGTAAAACGGAACAGGTGTGAGTGCCTGCAGAATTTTAAGGGAGTGGCTTATATTCAGGTATTGTCTCCCCCCCCCCCCCTTGAATTTTAAAGGTGCAGCTTATATTTGGGCCAATATGGTATGTAGAAAAGGTGGGTAGATAAGACAGAAGCCTCTTCACACTTTCAAGTTATGAAAGTTGATCACAAGGACGGTCCATGTGATTAAGTGAAAGCAGGAGTGCATTGCTGGCCCTGCTCCTAATTTTATGATTTGATTATTTAATTCCTTAATTAAATATATTAAAAACATACTAAAATATATCTAAGCGGTGTACAAAAAACTGAAGCAACAACAAGACAACTTAAACAAAATACTACAAAAATACACAGTTCTGGGGTCCAAAGAAACTCTAAGCTCACCTACAAAAGGTCTCACAATGAGAAGAGTTCCTGGAGATAGCAGACATCATCCTAGTCTCTCTAGACTTGCTTAAAATGGATGGTACTTCTTCAGGTTGCCCACAACTGTGTCCCATTCAGCTGCACTCTCCATACTAAGTTGCAGGTAGATCAGGTTTGTTGAGTTTTCCAGGGAGTAAAAAGAATTCAAAGGGCCTCGCTCCACTCACAGCTCTTTTTCCCCACCCTCTGTCCTGTCCTCTTCCTCCAGCTGCTTTTACGTGACTTCCCAGGGCCTGTTCCTACACTCCCTATATTCAGCAAAGGAATCTATCAAGGGAGAGTCTAGATGTGTAGACTTCTCTATGTTTAAGCTCCCATATGAGCTGGAACCCTGCATGATTGGGGTTAAAGCACAGTAGAGAGGTGTGTTCATATTGGCTTTCCCTGTGCAGATGTCCACAGGCAACACATGGATATTGGGATGGGCTCAGGGAAGTCGCAGAACATTGAGACCAGGGCCAGCAATCTTACACTTAGGATCTAAGTAGACATGACAGCAGAAACCATGATGGAATCTCCCTTCTCTTTTAATTTCTAGCAGCTCTCTGTCTGTGTGTACATGCATGCAAGAGAGATTCAGATCAGGACTACAGCGCAGAGGCAGAACCATTTTGCCAAGTGCTGTTTTCCTGATGACAATTACCTCCACCCCCCAAAGCTGTTATTTTCCTTGTTAAGAGACACTTACATGCTGCGTGTTGCAGGGGACTGACTTGAGAACATTTCATAGCTTTAGAAGAGCTTGTCTTAATTCACCTTTTAAAAAAACTCCTTAGCAATGGCAAGGTTTTTTTCTACACCTTTCTGCATCTCTCAGTTTCACAGTTCTTGCCAAGTCATAGGATCAATTTCCAACTTAACACCTATGCACACTTGAGCTTTAGTCGCGATGCACTCTGCTTTGCCATTTTCCTCTGTGAGAATCAGCAGAATGTTTTAAAACGTATTATAGCTGTGTATACAAGTTATGTGATTATCCATCAACCCAAGCTTACATTCACACAAACATGGGGGGTGGGGGCGGAATGCCGTTTCTGAGCTATTGGGGGGTGGAATTGGCAAAAGCTGGGCTGCCATATGTCTGGGTTTTTTCGGACATTTGACTGATTTCCACCCTGACGCTGCCACTGTCTGCAGTATTCCGTATATGTCTGGGAAATTCTGGACGCATGGCAACCCTACACAAACAGAGATGGATTCCAAGTCGGCATTAACTAATTAATGTCATACTAATTAAAAGTATTATTAAATCTGCAAGTAATGAAGCTTGCAACTCCATTTATGACATGCTCAGAATCCGTAGGTCACAATTCATATAGTACATACTTTGGAGTGGTTTCTCTGATGTCTCTGAAATATTTCTCCTTACTTAATTGAAGATACAAGTTTGTCTTGACTAGGAGTCCCCACCCCAAAGAAATTAGTATCGCTCAGGGGTCAGCAAATGTTTTCAGCAAGGGGCCGGTCCACTGTCCCTCAGACCTAGTGGGGAGCTGGACTATATTTTTGGAGGCAAATGAACGAATTCCTTTGCCCCACAAATAACCCAGAGATGCATTTTAAATAAAAGCACACATTCTACTCATGTAAAAACATGCTGATTCCCGGACCGTCCGCAGGCCGGATTTAGAAAGCGATTGGGCTGGATCCGGCCCCCGGGCCTTAGTTTGTCTACCCATGGTATAGCTTAGCCCCCAAGAAAGGAGTAACTGTAAGTTTCTTCCAGATCTATTGTGCATTAACTGATTTTCTGGATTCCATCTTCAGGATTCACTGAAGAGTGGGAATGTACTATTTTTCCTTACCCAAATGTTATGTTATAAGTATAGCAGAATATTGAGTACTGTTCATTTTGGGGAAATGCTTAGGCTGTGAGGTTGCTCAGAAGCTCATTCTGCACCGCTTTAGAGTTCTTTTCATGTTACCTGCTAACAGTCGCCCTGTGTGCTAGTTCTTAATCAGATGAGGTTTTCTTTTGTTCATTCTGAATTTTATACATTTTTACAACTGCTAATCGTGTTCTGTTAAGTTTTTATTCCAACATACAGACAGTGGAAATCATAGGTTCCAATAGGTGCAGTTGAATGTGGCCTACTTCTTGTTAAATGGGACTTTGCATTTAAGCTTGTAAGTTACCATTTAAGCTTGTGTATAAAATAAACTTATGCAGAAGTAAACACCTAATGGCGTTTTCCTATTTTATGCCTAGTTTTGAGCATTGGCGAGGGTGGATTCTGGGAAGGCACTACTCGAGGTCATGTTGGATGGTTTCCTGCAGAATGTGTTGAGGAAGTGCAGTGTAAACCAAATGAAAGCAAACCAGGTAAGATGGTGATATTCAGTTGTAACCCATGTCAAATGATGTCAAATGCCTATTATTTTTCCATGTTCATTCCCCGCCCCCCCCCCCTAATTAATTGACGATAAGAGTTTGTCTCATACTGGTTGCTTAGCCCTCAGGGAAGGAGTAGCTATTTTTTAAAAGAAAGATACAGCTATAAATTTGGGTTGTGCTCCCCCACCCCGTACTAGTATGTGAAAACAAAGCTTTGGTTAAACATCTACAACAGAAGTAATAAAATGTGTGATTTTTTCCTGTAGTATAATACTCATATGTATCTTTTGTTGGGTATTTGATACATGCACTATGTAAAGGGTTCTGGCCAAATTGATGTACCTTTCATTCTATTGATTTAAATTGGAGAGAATTATATAACTTTATAATTGCATCATTTTGGCTGTATTGTGGAGAGTATAATGATGTTAAGTTGGTGTAGTGAAAATGAGCCTTAAACTGAGTTTGACATATTTACTTGCCTACAAATGGCAGGGAATTTGGAATGCATCCTTGAATTTATAGAATTTTGGATAAGGAGTAAATGTTTTAATATTGTTAAAATGTTCTTCACTGCTGTTGTTGTTTAAAAGATAATGCCCTTTGCCCTCCAAATATGTCACAGGTACTCCGCAATTGGGATTGTGCTTACTCTACATTCGTATTTCCCACATATCATAAATAATGGTGTTTGGCTTTGACGCTTGTTCTAATGTTAAACAGAAGTAGTTGTTAGTGGATATAGGAATTAATTTTTTTTTATTTTAGGAAACAAATTGAGACTTGGAATAATTCCTAAATGAGACAGAATTATGAAAAATGCATCAGATGTGGATTAAAAGTAGTCTATGATTAAAGTTAATCACATGGCTGTTATTTGTTTTCTGCTTTGGAAGAAAATGCAAGGTCAGGTAATTGTTTTCAAGCAATCTGTCAGTATTACCTTGGACTAAATCTATTAACGAAACCTGGAAAATAAATTAGGAGGAACAGTGAAGGAACTAGTGATTAAATACCACCTTCTGGGGCTATTAAAAGGATGTCAGCTGAGAAGTGTGAAAAAACCTCCATAAATTATGAGAATTCACACTATGGTCTCTGCAGTGTATAAAAGCTTCTACGTTGTTTGAATGTACTCTGAGAGTTTCAGATAACATTACAGAATTCAGCATTTCTCTAGCACAATAGTTCATTATTTCACCTAGATCATTATTTAAATGGAGCCCAGACTCTTTCCTTTAGAAAAATAATAAAATATTTTCTAGCTAAATGTGTGTAACTATCAAGTCGAAAACATGGTGCAGGTCCTGATGTGACATAGCCCTCCAAGAGCTATGTGGATACAACACTGGTTTCCTAAGGTGTAGCCTTTCCCATCACTTCTTTTTGAACCTTAACTGAAATAGGACTTGGCTGAATGCCCAGATGCTCCCACAAACTGCTACTGGGATCCTCTAGAAAACTAGGTGTTGTAGAGAAGGGGTCTAATCTAGTCTTATTCTGTACATCTGTGTGAAGGGTTTTGGCTTTGGTATGAACGAATGTTCAGCCACATTGAATCTCCACACACAGGCTGAAGTGTGGTGCAGGCCAGACGTGGGCTTGTCACAGTAGTGAGAATTACAAATGGAACCTGCTGGGGCTATTGAAGTTCTTTTAAATTGCTACAAATGGTTCACGTCACCTGAGCAGAAACCTCCAAATTGCCATTTAAGCAAAATTAACAACACTAAGGAATGTGAACTAGTACTGGCAATGATAGGAACAGTTGTAAAATGTTTTCTTTAGTCACCTCTATTGTTTTTGAGGGAAAGGTACAATATTGCTTTGGTTCAGTAAATTATCCCTCCTTCTGTCCTACAGAACTATTGTAGACTAACTTGTCATGCGCATACAGACGCATTCTGCGTACAACCATTGCTTCAGCAGTAAATACCTTCCTTTGGGAGCAAGTGATGCTGTGTCATACGTTTTAGCAATATTCTGCATAAACTGCTCCATAGTGTGAAATGCTTGAATAGGATGAAACTATCCATACTTACAGACTTGTGATAAGCACCAGCCAAATAACATCTGTATGGTGCATAAGTAGACGCACTAAGGACCTTTGTTGTGGCTATATACAGTCACTTAACTACATATATATTTCCATGTGGCCATAATTAATACTTATGATTCATGCAACACTGTGAGCTTTGAGAACACAGTTATCCTAGAGCCACAAATATGCTGCTTTGTTTAAGAGATCCAGCAACAAGCATGACAGATTTTCTTATACCTACCCGTCTGTACTCTTCACATCTGTAGACAATTATTTAAGTATGATTTCAAAACTTCCATGTCAAAATCTTTACAGAAACTGACAACAGGGAAAAGAGATGGGGATATAGAGAAGTCAAAATCTTACCATACTTGTAGTGGTGTCTGATATGAGGATGCAGCATGCTGCAGCCCTACTGAGACTGTGTACAATATTACGAACTTGGAAGGGATCCTGAGGGTAATCTGGTCCAACCCCCTTCAACGCAAGAATCTAAACTAAAGCCTGGTATAGTGGTAGTGGTTCATCATCCAAGGTGGATTGGGCTACATAACTAATAATAATAATAATAATAATAATAATAATAATAATAATAATAATAATAATTTATTATTTCTATCCCGTCCATCTGGCTGGGTTTCCCTAGCCACACTCTGGGCAGCTCAGGAGTTACAGTTCTTAGTTAAATTGCTCTCTGTAATCAGAGGGCATCTCAGATGAGTTACGCTTATATAGCATAACTGTAAAACAAATTACATCTAACAAAGAAAAAAACACAGAAGTTAGAAATTCACATTGTTTGGTCTGCAACTGAATCTTGTTAATTCATTGTACCTCAGGGCTCTGTTCCCAGTGGCAATCCTGATGCTTTATATTCCAGTGGTTTTGCCAAGGAAGGATAGGAATGGTTAAGAAAAATTTCTCCCTTACCCTGGCAGACAGTGACGTCTCATTTTTTCCTTTTAGCTGAGTGCCAAATGTCTAGATGGGAGATGCTAAACCTTACACTAGTGGGGATATAGACCTTCAGAAACCTTGTGCAGCTGAGGAAAATCACAGCACTGAAAAAGCAGGACCAGTAACTTCACTTTAGGGAAAGCATCTTGATGAACCTAGGAGTCTCATCCTGAAGCTTTCCACACTAAGATGTTAAAGGTAAAGTTTGATAAGTGACTAAAGTTTAGCTGAGGATCAGATGACAAAGACTCTCCTCCCTGGAAGAGAGGGGAGTGGTTGTGGGCGGGAGCCCGAGCACCGCCCCTAGCAGGGGGCATTAGCCCCCTGCCTCCTCCTCTCACCTGGCTGGCACCCACGCCCCTCGGCAGGCATCCAACCAGGTGCCTGAGAGGGGGCGTGTTCAGCAGCCTTTTGCGGCGGTGCCAGCCTCTCCTCGGCCTCATTCTTCTCCGTCCTCTCGTCGCGAGTCACCCACCCTCCACTCCATTTTAGCTCAGGGTCTTTGTTCTTTGGCCTTGCTATGGACCTTTGGTTGGTCGCCCTAGTTGTCTAGGGGGCCTGGTAGGAATTTTTCCATTTGGCATTAGGCTTTTTTGGTTTTTTCGCCTACCTCGTAGCAATCATCACAACTTTTTGTGGTATTGGTGGGTAGGTTAGGCATTGGAATAATGTGTTGTGGTGTGTTGAAGGGCTGGGAGTGGCCATCGCCTATGCCTTCAATTTTTGGGTATTCCGTTAAAGGAATCTGGCGGTCATGTACTCTGTCCGATGCCTGCTTGGCGGGAGGCCATGGCACGACCCCCAGTGACATCAGGGGAGAGCCTATAGTTAGATTAGCATCAACAGGCTCCACCTACTGGTGAATAAACCCCCTTGTTTTAGACATCCAATGCCTAAGCCAATACCTTTTCACTGCTGTAATCAATAAAGTTGTGGCCTTTTCTTGCCCATTAACCTTATATCACGTGTCCTTGTGTATTTATTTCACATCGCGGGGGTCGGGTCTTCGAACCACAAATCAAACCTACCTACCTTTGTTGGGATGATTTACAGCAGGCTTCCTCAACCTTGGCCCTCCAGATGTTTTTGGCCTACAACTCCCATGATCCCTAGCTAGCAGGACCAGTGGTCAGGGATGATGGGAATTGAAGTTTCAAAACATCTGGAGGGCCGAGGTTGAGGAAGCCTGATTTATAGCTTCTTTCACTAAGACATGGTTAATTAAGCCCGGGGGTTGTTGGGGGCTGCTGGGTAACAGAAACAATGCCTGGGTAACAGAAACAGAGTTGAATGCCTCTGATAGTGGCACAATAAACGATTTTCCCTCTGGAACTCTTTGGAGTAGTGTGTAATAGCTGTTCCACTGCAGTAGAGGAAAGTGTGCTCACTGGCTCTATGGAGGGAAAGGAATACAAGAGTTGGGAGATGTCCATCTAGATCAGGAAAACATACAGGGAGACAGAATTTAGCTCACCTCCCCAAACACCAATACTATGGGCAAATTATCAAACCTTTGCAGCTGCATTGTTGTTGTTGTTGTTTAGTCGTTTAGTCGTGTCCAACTCTTCGTGACCCCATGGACCAGAGCACGCCAGGCACTCCTATCTTCCACTGCCTCCCGCAGTTTGGTCAAACTCATGCTGGTACCTTCGAGAGCACTGTCCAACCATCTCGTCCTCTGTTGTCCCCTTCTCCTTGTGCCCTCAATCTTTCCCAACATCAGGGTCTTTTCCAGGGAGTTGTCTCTTCTCATAAGGTGGCCAAAGTATTGGAGCCTCAGCTTCAGGATCTGAGCTGCATTGTAGTAACAAAACAAAAAAAAAGCTGGGAGATCAAATCACTTACTTCTCAAATAATCATTTGGTCCTTCTATATCAGTTAAGTAGAAATTTAAGCAGAAGAATATTTAGAACCAAGCCAAAATATCAGAAGATTCCCCTCCCTCCATGTCCTAGAAAAAGAGGGTCATTTATTCAAATATGTATTTAAATTTATTCAAATACCAATTATAATGGCCACCATTTTTGCCCCATGGCCTTGGGCCCAGGGCATGTTAGATGCAGGGCTTTGTAGAGAATGCATATTAGTAGACAAACTGACAACAGAAAATGTAGGTGTGTATAGGATTTCAATCTAAGTCTCCTTATTGTCTTTAAGGCATTCAGGGGCACCAGCTGTTGTTCCCTGTTTAAGTGTCCTCTCCAATTTTCCAAAATACTGTACATTAGCAGCCTGTGAATTACATAGCAGCTATTCCTATACTTAAAACAATAGAGTCCTTCTTAAATTTATTGTTTCACAAGATTTTGTAGGCCATAGTCTGCTGCATCAAATGCTTAGCAGGAACAATTAGAAATGCATTATTTCCCCCAAACAGTTCAGTTTTGTAGATGATCACTAGGTGGCATTGTTTATGTACAAAACAGAAGCATGTCAATACTAGGTGGTTCCTCTTAGAAGCATTCTTAGATTTTTCCATGTATACATAAAAAGCAGCGGTAACTGATCTAAAATGTTTTAACAGAACTGAATTAGTCATTCTTTTAAAGTAAATGTTGGCAACTGGGGGTAGAGAGAGACAATGCTGTAATAACTGAAGCTGCATTTATATGGAGCTATGAAAACTGCCGTGTTTCATATATATTTTTGTTCTCTAATATAGAGTATCCTTAAGGATTTTAGAGGCATATGGTTGTGGGGAAATATGGAACCAATAGCATAATTCTCACTGAGGCAACTCTACCACTTCAGGCTGTAGGTGGGACCCACATACAAGAATGTTCCCCCCCACAAAAAAAAAAACAAAATTCACACAGCACCTGCCCTGGATTTCAGTGAGTTTCTAGGCTGTATTGAAAGTGGTTTTTTATTTCTACAACTCTGCAATGGACTAATACCTGAATATTTTAAATATTGGCCTTTTGCTTTGTTGAAATATGCAGTAGAAATGTTGTAGCTGAGTACTCTTATTGTATGTTTACTATTGCATGCACAAACATATATGTACTGTTTAATTCTGTATGGTGTTTAATTGTGCATGGGTTGGAGAACACAGAAGGAGAGAGGAGCACATTGTTCCTTTGACTGATCTGTAGACCCAATCACTAAAAGTAAGAGAAATTTATACTTCTTTATGAACAAGGAAAGTGGGAGTTAGGGCTGGTGGGTGGGTGGATTTTGAAGATAGAGCTTTGAACACAAGTCCCACCCAGCCTTGTTAGCTCAAGATCTTTACTATTTTTTTGAGCTATACTTGGTATTCTTCTATTTCAAATTTTGTGTGTTTTCTGGTTGTTAAAAAAATACTTCAATAAGCATTTTGAAACACTGAAACATCTTATTATAACTGATCATTTTTTAAAAAACTTGAAAAATCTGCATTCAGCTGAATCAGTTTAGTTTGCCCTTTGCTACAGCAGGCTGTGGGAACATAAGTTATTTCTCTGTATTGTGTTGAGTAAATATAGTTTCATAAGAATAGCTGAATAGAATGTATGGATTTTTTTGTTGGTGGTTTTGCAGCATTGCATTTAATTTCATATAAGATTAATGTACCCAGGTGTTTAAACATCCGAGTACGGTAGGTTTTGGACTGATCAGGAGAGCTGTGTCTTATTTATGGTTGCTTCCTTAGTGTTGGAACAGCCTTGGCATGTGGAAATAGAGCAAAGCTAAATAGAGCAATCTGCCCTGATTTCAAAGCATTCCTCTAATTTATAACTGTGATTGAACTAATGTTGAAATAAATTGCTTCATCTATTTTCCCCATGTGCTCTCTCGCTCTCTGTCTTACACACACCCATCGTGTTTTGGGAGCAGGGATTTAGGTTACCAACTTTGAGAAGGGCAGGTTCCGGATAATTGCTGGTTGTATAAACTGTTGTCTTTCTGCTCTGATTAGACAAGAGAGAAGAGACCTTTTAAAAGCCAGTCACTACAGTGAAAAACCCAGTCATTAAACACAGAGAATGCTGCCAGGAATCTTGAAGCCTTGGGAAAAGGCATCTCATAGCAACTCAGTCTAGGGCTTGGGTCAACCAAAGGTCAATGAAGTCATCAATAGCCAAGCTATTGGCACCAACTCTTAGCTACTCCAGGGCATTTCAGAAACCAACTGGATTCAGCTGTGTTCACCACTTGCTTCTGGAGGTTTATCTTAAGTAGACCCCTCTCCTGTCTCTGTGAAGGTTTTCACCATAGTGATAATATAACAATAACCTGTTCCTTTAGCAGGTGATTACCATTCCTTGGTTAAGATATGTGAAAGAACAGACAACATTTTTAGGTGAAAGTGGCCATTCTGAAAGCTGTTCAGTCCAAACATATCTGGTCTCTCCCCGGTCAAGCTGTGAGGGTCAAACTGCTTGTGATGTTGATGACATGTTCAACTCAGCTCCTTTTATTCTGAAGAAAAAAGCAGGCAATGTGAAATATGTTCCTGATCCAAATAAGAATGATCCTAAGCTTCTTTCTGGGGACGCGGGTGGCGCTGTGGGTAAAAGCCTCAGCGCCTAGGGCTTGCCGATTGAAAGGTCGGCGGTTCGAATCCCCGCGGTGGGGTGCGCTCCCGTTGTTCGGTCCCAGCGTCTGCCAACCTAGCAGTTCGAAAGCACTCCTGGGTGCAAGTAGATAAATAGGGACCGCTTACTAGCGGGAAGGTAAACGGTGTTTCCGTGTGCGGCTCTGGCTCGCCAGAGCAGCAATGTCATGCTGGCCACGTGACCCGGAAGTGTCTCCGGACAGCGCTGGCCCCCGGCCTCTTGAGTGAGATGGGCGCACAACCCTAGAGTCTGTCAAGACTGGCCCGTACGGGCAGGGGTACCTTTACCTTTACCTTTAAGCTTCTTTCTAAATAGTTCTGTTGAACTTAATGGACTGATGAAGAAATAGGTCAAGGAAGATGCCTTGTGTCAGGCTCCCCAGTGAAATGTAGAAGTTCCTCTTGCACCTTTAAATCTGCCACTGAATTGGGAAATGCTTTCCTGCTCCAAATCACCCCCTCCCAGGTGCTTTTTCCCCTCATGGTTTTCCTTAGTTATTTTTTTGTTTTGGGATTTTGTTTCCTTTGTTCTTTGGTTTTGCCTTCCTCTTACCGTTTCTAGGTGTCCCCCCTCTGCTCTGCTAGTGCAACCTGCTGGTCACTTCATGCCCTTTCCTCTCCCACTCAGCAACTCCCCCTCCCATACTGTTATCCCAACACCTAGTTCTCTCTCTCTCTCTCTCTCTCTCTCTCTCTCACACACACACACACACACACAGAGAGAGAGAGAGAGAGAGAGAGCGCTCCTTCTTGCCAGGCACAATGAAGCTGCCTCAGCACCATTGGCTTATCTCCTCATGAGTGAGGATGGTGGCCAGTGAACCTTCAGCTGTGGCCTTTGGCTGTAGCATCTGCACAGTGGCATGCAAGGCAAAGGAAATGCTTGCCCCAACTGTAGAGTGAGGGTGTGTGTGTGTGTAGAGGTTACAGGGATAAACTCCTGCAGTTTTCCAGGTTTCCAGAATTGAAAACTGATTTTAACACGGAAATGGGCATTATATTTTGCTTGATTTTCAGAAGTGACTTTTACATCACATGAAAGCTCAAATATAATGCAGAAATTAGAAGTTAGTGAAACTTTTGGAAAACTGAAATAACTGTGTGAATGCAGCCTTAATCTTTTAAAGTATGCAGATAGTGACAGGCGTGAGCTGCAGTGGCACCTTCTGATTCCCTGTGCGCCCAGTGAATTGGGTCCAGAGGGAGAGGACAAATGAATGGTGCCTGGTGAAATGGGCCCCACAGAGTATATTCTTCCCTACAAGGGCCCTACAAAACCTGGAAAATCCACTTGTTACAGCACTTGAAAACCCCCACTATTTTCATGGTTTCTGAGGGCAAAGATCTCTGTCTTCCTATAGACTGAAGCATTTGGTCTACTTGATTCACAGTCAGTTGCAGAGCTGACTAGATTCCAAAACTTTCTAGAAGGTATAGCCATTAACCTTCTGCATGGCTCACCTGTAGGTTGGCTGATGTGAACTGCATGTTGACATAGGGAGTGGATACAGGTGCATCTAATATGTTGCTGTCAGAATAGCACAATCTTGAGAAGGTTACTGCAGCAGACAAATTGTCGCCTCTGCAATACGTTGGCCCAGTATTACATCTGCATTTCATGCAAAGAGCTATTTTATTTCTTATTGGAGGTCTTGGCTTTTTTTTTTTTTTTTTTTTGGCATTATTATGAAATGTTTCCAATGCATCTGTGATTGGAAGACATGTAACACTAACCATAGGAGCATTGCTGGAAACAGTTTGTTTCAGGTGTAGCACTTAGAATGCCTGAACATAAACATCACCATTATATTGCAACTTCTCATATTAATTCATTAATTCATTTATGCATGCCACGCCCTTTTACCTTACGTAACTCAAAGACAGCTTACAGATAAAAATAAGAATCGCTAAAAACAAAGGTGGGAAATAGGAAAACACAATCATGGAAAAACAATTAAACATTAATAGAATTAAAACTATATCCATATATAAACTCTGTTTAAAACATACAAATAATTACAATAAAAACAGCATGGCACCGGTCCTTTCATTAAAAGCAGTCACGAAGAGTCGGACACGACTAAACAACAGCAACATTCCCCAAAGCCAGTTGAAACAAAAAAGTCTTCACTTGCCTATAGTCAATAGCCTAGTATGTGGGTGGATGTGACTCTGCCATGATAGTACAGTAGTGATCCATAGCAAGATGGTACCGGAATCACTTGCCACATGTATACTTTTGACAAGTGAAAAATGTGTGTTCTGCCTCAGAGGACAGTTAGGTTGTCTCCAAACAAAACCGAGGTGATAATGGCCCTGTATGATCTGTCTTCGAGTAGAGGAAAGGCATCTGTTGTGAGTGGTTTGCCTGAGGACAGAATAATTTCACATTCAGAAATATGGGAGGTGGGGGAGTTTCATCTGTGAGAGCAAGTTATTTGTATTCGGGCTGTGTTGGGTATGACAAGGTGATGTGGTTCTTCATTTGTGAATCAAAATAGAATTATCAACATCTTCATTTTCTTCTCTCTGTGTGTATGTGTGTGTCTATCTATCAATATGTGTGTGTTTTCGTGTTTTCATTCCTTTTGGTCTTGTTCAGAAGCACAGAAACATGACATGCCAAAATTTCTTGCTTTGCTTAAAGTATTGTGTGGTGGCATTGCCTGGGAACATTTTCCATCAGTTCTGTTTTGTAAAAAGTATGTGACCATAATTCATGTCTCTATAATTGCCATGAATGTTCAAAAGATAAAGTGGGAGCAGAACATAGCAACATGACTACTGACAGAAACGGGCAATTGAGTGCTTATTATTGCACTGCCCCTCCCTGCGAATCCCTAGGATCTCCAGAGCCCCAGGGTGTCTCTCATTTTACTCACACAGCCCTGGGTGTTCTTGTCATCACCAATCCTGTTTGTTGTATGTTTCACTTTTGCAGCCATGTACTCCTGATTATAGCCGCACAGTTTACTGTAAAGTAGTTTCCCTGTCTCATAAAATTCCTTCTCATCTCCTTTAAGCTCATCACTGGAGGGTTCTTGGCCCCTAAATCTTCCTCATCCACTCCTCCTTCTATTTTCTTTCTGTGGCAATGCCTGCCAGTTCTGTTCCTCCACACCTCCTCTTATCTCCCTCTTATCTTCTTCCCCATTTGCTTTCTCCTTCTCTTCCATTTCCCCTTCCTTTCCTCTAGTCCTCTCTCTTTCCCTCTCCCTAATTGTGTGCTGGTTTGCCTCCCCATTTCAGGCCTATCATGACCACTTCCCAGTTAGGATGCAAGTTTGAAGGAGCAGCACGCAGGTTGTTGTCTGCCGAAACTTACCCAGCACCCCTCAGTTCAGTTTGCCCCAAATTCAGTATGTAGCCAGAAACACTTGTACACCATGGGAGGAATTCACTGTCACAATATTATCATAGTTCAGTCAGGGCAAGCGTTTTTGCTACCCAGATGGAACAATCTCCACTTTCGTCCCCCATGCACTGTTCTGGAGATTCTCCCAAAGTGCATAGAGCAGATTGGGAGGAAAGCCCGGTTGCTGTAGTGGGACTCATTGTGTTGACTACTGTTTTGTTGAATCTGGACCTTAATTCCAAAAATGTGGGCTCATCCCTAGCAATGCCCCAAAGGTAAATAGATGGAAGCCTTTTTGTGCTTCTCTTCCTTAGCCCTCAAACAAAACAAACCCTACTGCTAAAGAAACAAAGCTAGTGGTGAAAATATTACACCATTTCCCAAATACATCCTGAATCATGCTCTTCATGATCTACCAAAGTCTAGGAAGGGAAGTTTCATCAGTGTGTGTGTAATACAAGTGAATGGAGAGCAGCAGTCATTTTTCTACTACCCCTGTTAAGGCTCTTTATCAGTGGCAAATATAATGGACCATATGCCAAGGAGCAGCTGCCTTGGCCTTTGTGGCCCTCGTGGGACTTGAATGATTTCCATATATCCTTAACAGCATCCTGAATTGGTGCTTGGCCCCATGCCCTCCCCAAGGAGCAGAGAAATACAACCCATGTGTGTTCCAACTGATTCTAGCAGCATAGCTCTTTAGGGATTCCCCACTTCCCTCCCTCCCCAAGGATGAGACAATATGGTCTTTCAGTTGAAGTATCTTCTCAGCGTTATTCTTGGCTTATTGTCTAGGATTATGTTCAGGTCATTAGCATGCAAGTTTTTGACGCACTAAATATAATCATGTGTTATGTAATGTCTGATTCCATCCTTACAGAAACAGTAAGCCCAACAAGTTGATAGTTATTAAGTGTGTCTTCATGGCTACTTTTATATATTTCCTTTATATTTCCAGTGATCTGCAGTCATTAATTGTATAGCTGGAACGACGCAGGCTTTGAAACAAAAAAGACTACTTTTAAATTATTAAGAGGAATCCCTGTACTAGCACAGATTTGGCAATGTTATCCTTTTGATCCCAACCTTTCTCTTATGTCCAGCATGGGCAACAAAGACGAGTGTGTGGTGGTGCAGTATGGCCTAGTTACACCTATCTTTTGAATCATAGAATTGTAGAGTTGGAAGGGACCCGGAGGATCATCTAGTCCACCCCCTGCAATGCAACCTTGTCCCTTACAGGGACCAAACCTGCAACATTGGCGTTTTCAGCACTATGCTCTAAGCAACTGAGTTATCTGTGCCACATCTTCAATGGGTGGAATTCATTGTTGCATTAATAGTATACTTTTGTCAGCACAAACATTTCTGCTTTGCCAACAGAACAATCTCCACTCTCCTCCCTCTGCATGCTGTTCCAGGGGTTCTTCTGACAGCCCAGAGCTGATTTTTGGGAGGTGCAGAAGGGGACACTCAGGGGAAGGAGAAGAGAAGAAGAGGGGGAATAGTTCTGTTGTGCTAGCAAGTCTTCTTCTACTAGCTCCCACTAGTGTGACTATTTAGTTGAATCCGATTCAATATACCTATCTCCTTTTCTATTTCTGTCATAAGGCATGGCAAATATTATATTTTTAATAAGGATTTAAGAATGGTATTTTGGCAACATGTGGCATACCCACCACCATTTTCCTGCTAAAAAGGGGGGTGTCCTATTTCATACCCTCCAACTGTTCTCTGATGAAAATAGGGACACCCTAAGCGCAGAGCTTTCCAAACTTTTCATGTCGGTGACATACTTTTTAGACATGCATCATTCTGTGAAACAGTAATTCAGTTTTACTACCAGCCCTGGAAGGAGCATGGGGAACATTCTCGCAACATACCAACACGCTGCAGCTGACACACTAATGTGTTGTGACACAGTTTAGAAATCTCTGTCCTAAGGAAAAGCAGGACATTCTGGGATCAAATCAGAAACCAGGACTGTAAATCTGGGACTGTCCCTGGAAAATAAGGACACTTGAAGGGTCTGCATGTGATAGGTAAAATGCAGAAGACTACAACCTAGAAAAACACAATTACTAGGGAGCAAGCCCTAGGAAAACAGTAGAGCTCAATTTTGATCAGGTTGTTAGTGTTGTCTTCTCTAGCATGCATAGAATATTGCTGTTGCTCCTGTGTAATTCCAGTTAACATCTCTACCATCTGCCCACTTTGTTAGGGTGACTTGCATGATGACACACAAATATAAACAACTTACAGGGCAGCAGGTGCTTAAACCTTTTTCTTTCAGTTAAGCCAAGGGAGCAAAGACTCCATTTCTACAGCTCCTAGGGCTTGCTGAGAGTCTTCCCCTTAGAGATGCTGGTCAGTCTGCAGCCGCTGGACCATTCAGAGCCTTTCTTTCTTTCTTTCTTTCTTTCTTTCTTTCTTTCTTTCTTTCTTTCTTTCTTTCTTTCCTCAGATGGGACCTATGTACTCACATGCTGATTCCTGCTGTTCTTATATCCAGTAATTTCCTGACATGCAAACTCAGAGGCTAAGATCACATTTACAGGTTTAACTGTCTCCCTCTGTGTTCTCTAGTTCCCATGACTACTACTGCAATTCCCAGCATTTATTGCTGTTAGAGGCCTTGTTGATCTTGTCGTTGTTGATAATAAAATGCCTAGAATTGCTCGGTTCAGTACAAAAGTGGGAAATAACACACATTTTGCCCTCAGGTTTACAGTCTAAAGATAAAGACACGATCTGTTACAGAGGAAAGGACAGTAGTAGAAGAAACAGTCTGGGAAAGCCAGGGTAATATCTGTCACAACAGGCCAGCGGAAAGGTTTCTTTCTCCCTCTGTGTTCCATGCTGAGTTACTGGCTGCTAAGAGAAGATCTAGGTGGCAGTCAAGTCAGTTAGACTGATGGACAGGACCCTACTTCAATTCTCATTCTATTTGCTTAGCTGCAGAGAAAAGGGCGAACTGCAATATTGAGGAAGTGATTTGGATGAGTAAAAAATGTCTTGAGGAGAAAAGTTGATCTCTCTTCCCCAGCACCACAGTCCCAACTTAAATTGGAGGGGGAGGGGAAAGCAGCTGCATTTAGGCTGCAGTTCTACCTATGTGTAGGGCCAACTGAACTAAATGGGACTAACTTTTGAGTAGATGTGCATTGCAGGACTAGCCAATGTGGTTCCCTCCAGATGTTGCTGCACTACAGCTCCTATCACCCTGACAACTGTGCATAATGGCTGGGGCTGATTGGAATAGACTTTGCATGTGAAAGTGGTGATTTACTGCAACCTACTGTATAAATGTATATGTCACTATTTTGCTTGTTTAAACTATACAGTGGTACCTCGGGTTACATATGCTTCAGGTTACATACGCTTCAGGTTACAGACTCCGCTAACTCAGAAATAGTGCTTCAGGTTAAGAACTTTGCTTCAGGATGAGAATAGAAATCGTGCTCTGGTGGCGCGGCAGCAGCAGGAGGCCCCATTAGCTAAAATGGTGCTTCAGGTTAAGAACAGTTTCAGGTTAAGTACGGACCTCCGGAATGAATTAAGTACTTAACCTGAGGTACCACTGTATTTGATAAAACATTATCAGCATATATTTCATTTATCCATATTTTCTGCCAATCGATTTTTTCTTAATTCCTTTACTCCCCTGATAACAAAAGTCTCTTTTATCAATGGATCATTATATTGCATGAAGGATACTGTTTTTACTGAAGAATGAGCAAAAGCTTTGTTCCATCATTTACAGAGGCTTTCTGAATAGATCTGCTAGTTTTTAAAATTTGCAAGTAAGTAATGGATCTTATAAGGATTTCATTAGATTCTGTATGAGCACTTGTTGTGACATGAAAAGCAGATGGTAGTGAAAATAATTATACTAGTGGGTGAGATACTTCTGTGATAATTTTTGCTAGTATAGTCCTGCAAACTTTAGTTGGACTACACTAGTTTAAGCTGTCACTAGATAATATCACCATGGGGATAGCCCTCCATCTTTAGTTTATATGTAAAATGTTGTAGCAAACCTTTTAGAAAAAAAGAGATTATGGAGTGTAAATCCTTCCATTTCAATGACTGGGCCACTGTTCTTCATGCCATGACAACTTCAAAACTGGACTATTGTGATGTACTCTGTGTGAACATGCTGTTGAAGATGATTTGGGAACTTCAACTGGTCTAAAATGCAACAGCCATATTACTGGCTGGAGTTCCATGTAGAACCCATAGAAAACCTGTTTTAAGACAGTGTTAAGATCTGCAGAGGTGACTCTCTTGATGGTAACACCACTCTTAGAAGTGTGGGGAATGGCACCCTGGGAGAGGGTTTCTCTGTGACAGCCCCTAAATTGTGGTATTCCTGCCCTAAAGAAGTGTGTCTAACATAGTTGGGAACATTTGGCCTTCCAGATATTGCTGAACTCCCAGCAGCCCCAGTAACCATGACAAATGACCAGCAATATCTTGAGGGCCAAAGGTTTCCCACACTTAGTGTAGCATCTTCATTCCACAGCTTTTGCCATATGCTGAAGTTGCCCCTCTTTAGCCTGGCCTTTGATAGCTCAGGGATTTTGTTCTGTGGGACCCATCTGTTTTTGCTGAATTTATACTGTTCTCTTCCAGTTGAAACAGTTTCCCTTGTTTGTAATTGTAATTGCTTTATCTGCTTTTATGATTGTATATTAATGTAACCTGCATTCAGATTGTATATTAATGTAATCTGCATTCAGCTTAGATTGAATGTTGGGTGAATAGTAGTAGTAGTAGTAGTAGTAGTAATTCTGCCATTTATGTTAATTTCAATATATTGGTCTAGCAAAACATTTTGCTCTTTATAAACGTTTTCAGAGTTTGTACTTCTTGTTCCTTGGTTACCAATATACTAACCACATTGGTATGTTTTCCAGTTTCTACTTTCGTGCTCATCTTTCCCTTACATTGATTGTGCAGAGCACTGTGATACACAGATGTAATATGGTTAAATGGATGCTTGTTTGCAGATATTGTCCTTGGGCCCAATTTTATTGTCATTTCTGTTACTGCTTAAATGGCTTCATCCATACGATGAAATTTATTCACTTGGAGTAAACATCTCTTTCAGAAAATCATGTGTATTGGGATGTGTTAATTTTCCCAATTATTGGGGGGGGGGCAGATCCAGTATAGGCATTTATGGGTCTCACCTGGCTATTTAGTACCGCACCTTCACTATAGAAGATCTATCTTAAAAAGAGATGAATTCATAGAAATGGAGGAACCCATGGTGACAGGTAACTTGACCTTTGACTTCCTAATACTCAGATCTGTTAAATGAACATTATAGTTATACTAATGTATATATTTGGGGCAGAGATGGGGGAGCAATGAAAGAAAGAGGTCAGTGAGCTGTTTTGATGAGCATGCATTATCTATCTCCTTTATTACTTGTTTCTGAATGATAATTGCCATGGTCAGTAGCAATAAGTCAAAATGCTCAAAGCGACCAGAAATGAATTTTAATGTTTTAGGAGACATTTGCAGGACAGAATTTACATCTGGGTAAACATAGAAGAATCCTGGCCATAGGAATGAGTGTTACGGGGGGGGGGGGAGATAGTACTATATTAAGTGCTTTATTGAGTCACTCTTTCAGTTCTTCTAGCTGATTGCGTAAAGGCAGTGCCTCAAGAGCCCTAATGAGCCTTAGTATAATTTATCAAGTCTATTTTTTATTGTTCAAATTATATAAAATCTTTACTAGTATACTTATAGGAAACCCTCAAATGAAGGAAGTCAAGCTGCAAAATTTTGGTTTCATTTCAATTTGAGTTCAGCTGTCAGTGAAGTTATTCCTTTGGTTCTGGTTCAGGCCAATAAAGGTTTTGTAACCTATTTGCCACACTTGGCTGGTTCCATTTCATTACATGTGGGAATATTTTAATTCTATGAAATAGACTGGCATATGTGATTACACTGAGAGAAGCATAAGACTATAACTAGAGCTCAAGAAGGTATTGTCAGCTTGGGCAATGGATGAAAAGATAATAGGTCAAATGGACTTTGCTGGGGAAATTATAGGAAATGTGGAGGCACACGTGAAAGTGTGGTGAGATTGCACAAGAGTTAATTGGGAAAGGGGGTTAGATATGGCCTGCCACCATTCTGGTGTTTTGCTTTTAGGCAGAGCAAGCATATCTGAATCTGGTGTTGAATAGAAGCATTGTAGTGCTGTTCAGGAGTGGGATTTTTTTGGAAGGGATAAAGAGGGATAAAACACAACTTTCCATTCCCATGCTCCTGAAGCCTTAACATACTTTGTTATGAAGTGCTGAAATGCACATGTTTACCCTGTCCTTTGACACCTGAGATATATATTTTAGAACTCTCTTGATTCTAATTCTGAAATAATTATTTCTAATATTGTATTTTAAAAATTTTGTAACCTGCCTTGAGAGCTGAGGGTGATGGGTAGGTAAGAAACTACAGCCATACCTCGGGTTGAATATGCTTCATGTTGAGCACGTTCGAGTCGCGCTCCGCGACAACCCGGAAGTAACGGAGCACATTACTTCCGGGTTTCGCTGCTCGTGCATGTGCAGACACTCAAAATGACGTCACGCGCATGCGCAGAAGTGAAGAAAAGCCACACACGTATGCGCAGACGTGCTGTCGCTAGCTACGTTTGCTTCTGGATGCAAATGGGGCTCCGGAATGGATCCCGTTCGCATCCCGAGGTACCACTGTATATATTATGGGGTGAGGAGGTTTCTAGAGAATGTGAAGGGAGAAAAAAAAGTTTGTACATCTTCTGACAATTCTCCATATGATGCAGGGAGGAGAGGAGGTTTTTTAAAAAATGCATGAGAAGCACCCTATCAGCCCCCTCTAGGGTACTATAAACCAGGGGTGGAGATAACAGGCCAATTTTGACAAATGGGTGGGATTGCCCACCTGGTGCTACAATTATGTTGGATAACCATTTTCGTTTGTCCATTTGTTTTGAACTCAGTTGTAAGCACTGACAGTCTGCTGCATTAGATTAACGTTCGGTTTGCTAGTAGAACTGAATTACTGTGTTGCAAAACGATGCATATCTAAAAAGTGTGTCACCAACATGAAAAGTGGAAAGCTCTGCCTTAAACACTTAAATCAGGTGTGGGGAACCTTTGAACCCTCAGATGTTGCTGAACTACGACTCCCATCATCCCTGGCCTTGGCCATGCTCACTGATGGGAGTGGTAGTTAAGCCAGGCATAGGCAAACTCGGCCCCCAGATGTTTTGGGACTACAACTCCCATCATCCCTAGCTAACAGGTCAAGGATGATGGGAATTGTATTCTCAAAACATCTAGAGGACCAAGTTTGCCTGTGCCTGCAGTTAAGCAGTATCTGGAGGGCCAGAGGTTTCCTACATCTGCCCTAATGAAAGGAATGTGCTTCTTTTTCTCCATCAAATACCGGAGGAAGCACTCCTATGCCCTTGTACTAAAAATATATTGGATGCTATAGCTCAACTATATTACGCTGAGATACAGTCAGTGACAATGAAATTGGGTTAACTAACAAAAATGACATCCTTTGCATCTCAGCTTTTTTATATTTAAATGGCTGTAATTCAGGGCTTGGAGATCTTTTAATGCAGATCAAAGAAGCAAACACCTCCTTTCTTGTAGTACTAGTGGATTGAAAATAACCTCATGTTCTGGAGGAAATTAACATACAGTGTTACAGCCCTGGCAAAACAAGCATATTTGGCATTTGTGGGAGGAGAAAGGATTTGCATCTGAAGTGCTTTAACTCCTAACATGCACTCATCAAGGTTATTTTTATTATGGGCGTGTTAGAGACAGGGCAAGCAGAGTGGGTTTTCAAAGCTGCTAGAGCAGATTTTGTTTGGCGTCGAGCAACCAAAATGTAGAAACGATAGCTATTAGTAACACAGTACAGCTGGGCTGAATCATTCTTTTTCCTCTCTAATGGCATGCGTAATTGCTCTAGGTTTTCAGGCGTCCTTCACCCGCACTTATTTAGATTAGTGACTGATGCATTTCCATGGAAACCTTAAATAAAAGAGGGAGAAAAATCCAATGGTACAGTGTGAAACTAGAGGGATATGGAGTCTATTGCTGAGCATACAACTTGTATAAAACAACTTGCTTTATGTTGATGTTTTGATCTCTGAAGGTCCTTGTCATATTCAGTATCAAGATGGATTTAAAAGTTTGAAGACATTTTTCCTTCTTTCTAAAACAGCCTTTTTTTACTTGAAAGAATTCCTATATTCACAATAGGGCTGAAAAACTCAGTTCAAGTAACTTGAAACCTGGGAAATGTGGTTTTGTATGTTGATGGTGATGCAAATACACAACAAATGCAACTGAGATGGTTACATCTAGGTTAGAAATCATGGCTGAAAATTCAAGATTCAAGAAGAAAGTTCATTTTGGAGGTATTGTGTAACTTTGAAAAGTATAAGTGTGTGTGTGTCTATGTGGTCTAAATGTGGAGAGGTGCTCTGAAAATTGGATGTAAAATTTCATAGTGATGTACACCTCTACTGTGTATGTTTCGTATATCATTGCATTCTAATGCCAACAGCCTTTAATTAATTTACTGTCAAGTAAGCATGCATAGGATTGGACTCATAGTTCTGTAACTATATAACTATATAATTCCTTCTAATCTAAAATAAAACTATAGAGTATTTTATAGGTTTAAAAATACAAAAAGGTGTGTTTTCTTTTTTTAAAAAACTGAGGGTTTTTAGGGTTTTGCACATTTATGTTTAAAATTTTTGACATCACAGTTTTGGAAAGAACTGTTAATATGCTGTTTGTGGCTAGTTATGACAATCTGTTTTTGAGTGAAACATAGTTATCTAGGACACGTTAATCAGCTCAGAAGTATAGGCAAGTATTCATGTTTGGTTTGTCACTTTTGAATAGATCTCAGTTGTCACATGGACCATTTTCTCCCCACCCCCCAACCAGTGCTTATATTATTCACGTGAACCAATTTTTCTTTGTCTGATTTAACTTCAGAGTATTCTAGATTATAAAAGAGCAACAGTCTTACGATGTTTTTGGCTGATGAAAATCTAAAGAAAATAAATACAAAATGTGTTTGCATTTGTGACATAGTTCTATAACACTGGCAGGGTCTGAAAGTTGTTACTGAGTTTGAAGTTAATAAAAATTAGAAATTCTTGCATTGACAGCAATATATTGCACATCAGAATGTAGCTTCACAATCTTAGGAAACTACCATAATGACTGTTAAATATGTATTTATAACTAAGGATGTAATTCTATAGCACTTAACAGGCACTAAGCCTCAATGGAACTTAACTCTGAGTACATATAGGATTGCATTGTAAATGTGCAGTAAACTTTACATTTAATATTCTTAATGGAAAAATTATTGAACACTAATCAGTTAAGTAGTAGCTATGTCATCATGTTACCTATATAGTTACTTTAAAGATTGCTTCAGACATCTTTTTAGATTTTATACAAGGAATGCAGCTTTGTGGCAGAATTGTTAATGAATATTCTAATGTTACCTTTCCTAAAAGAAGCTGTTTGATTAGCGTATGATACATATGATACATTTTTACTATTTTTTATACAGATCTTTACAGCTTTGTAATTATAAATTCATGTTAAAGAGGCTTTTCATTTTGAGAAAACAAATTCTTGAATTTTCATTCCCTCCTGCAAGCTCTAGTGTCTCATGCTGTATCATATTTTGAAAATAAGAGTTTAGAAGGTATTTTGACATGTAATATGGAATGTAAGTTTGTGCTTGGACTGGTGGGGAGGGCGGGGAAAGCCAGTACATCTACTATTGTACTTTCTCTGATCCATGGTTTGAATATGCATTTCACAATAAATCATTTGAGGTGTTAATAGATATGAGCCCTCTTCCAATATTTCATATAACCAACCAAATACAGTCAGTGCAGTAAAATAATGGATTCCTCCATTATTTTAAAGTTTGATTAGTGGTAAAAATGAAATTTTGATTGTTGGTATCTTAACCAGACAGTAGCATTTATTGCAAATTAAGCAATGAGAAGTAAAATTAAATTTACAAATGTCAAATACCTGGTCCGTACTCTGTTTTATATCTAAATAACAACCCTTCCTTGTTCTTTCCCCCTTTTATTTGCTTTGTTTGTTTTTCTCATCAAAACACAGGACTTGGGTATCTTGTCCACTTCAGCTGGACTGTTGTCAGTGGATTTGTAGGATGCTAACAGCTTGAATTGGCCATTCACTATGAAAGTATGACAGTTAGTAGTGTCATGGATGATATGTAAAAAATGAATGGATAGTGGGTGTTAACCTTGAATCTGCAGGTGCCATTCCTTTTCATATCTGATAGATGGCATTCTTCTTTTGTATATCAACATAAAAGTTAAGTGCCATATTCAGGCACAGTTCAGTGTGATGAAAATAAAATAAGAGGCAGGTGTGTACCCCAAGTTTTATATATTAAGGCGCACCTGTGACCTACCCTTCTCAAATATGAGCATTTTATTTGTAGAATAGTTTTTTTCTCTAAAGTAAGCAAAGTTTCATCTGTTATCTGCACCAAACTTTAGCATGCTGAAAATTATATTGTATGCAATAAATTGCTTCAGAAGCAGAGCCAATATGAAAAATACCAGTCAAAATAGATGCCTTCTAATGCAAATTCTCTTCTCCACCTTCTTGGGAGAAATCCTGATAGGACAGAATTCTTTTAATTAAACATTGTTATCCATATGATATCCAGAATCATATTCTCAGATTGTCTGTGTGTGCTTGAGTCATATCCTGCTTCCTTTGTGCATTGCTGTGTGCGCACAGAGAATTACTGGGTTTTCCAACATGTGAACTCACGCTGTGGTGGCATTTCATTGTGCTATTTCGTTACATAACTCATACTGAATGCTACAGCCAGCCATGGTTTCCAGCGCAATAAAAGCAGGTGTGATTCCATCTACATGCACTCTACATGCAGTTTGTATATATTTTCCTACATTAAAGCATGAACTTGTGAAATTGTAAGAGGACCTAAAAATTCTCACTTAATGATCTTCTGCCTGTGGATTTCTTTTCTCTTTTTTTAATTGAAAACTTTCTGTATATATAAATAAAAATATTTTGACAACCCACCCCCTGAAATTCTAATCACACATTCTAAAACTGATGATCTATACTTGAAATACAAGAAATAGTTGATTTCCAAACCCATTATACAAATATATTGTCTTGGTGATGTTTGGGAAGCAGTTAAATGAACTATAATAAGCATTTCCCAAACCTTTTAAAGCCACTCACTTTTTTTGAGTTGTTTTCATTTTACAGTGCCTGATTAATGTCAGCCTCTCAGCTATTAATGTGTACAACAGTGACACATGCATTTTTATGGAAGTATCAATTTAAACATAATTTAATGAGACAGACCGGATAATCTCTGATTATTTTAATCTCATAAATTTCATCTTGGTTTTCCCCAAAATTAAAACCTCTACAACCATTACAAATGGTAAAAATCACCTTTATCTCTTGCGTAACACTAGTGTCTGCCATGATTAATTTTGTAGTTCTGCTGCCATTTCAAATAAGGTAAATGCCATTGTATCGCTATCACGTCAGTGCTTTCTGATATTGAGGGTTATTAAAAATTGGCAAAAGTTTCAAGAATAAAAAATTATTTGTTTTTTTCTATTTACAAACTTCTGTTCCATTTGGCCACATAACATTCATACTGCTCCATATTAAGTTAAACAGAATGGAACATATTTTAGAGAATGGTTATGATCCAATATGTTGTGATCAAGCAGCTGTATGCACAATAGGACTTCTTCCCCTCCTGCAGCCCCCTGTATCTTTCCCAGAGGGTTAAGGGACCCTCTGGAGCAGACTATGAGGGCACAAGGAGGGCTGTCGGAGGGGGGAGAGAAGTCCTGTTGCATAAATACCATTCCGCAAATGGTTAGGCCTCACTGGAAGTTGTCCAATGCTTTCCACGGAAACTAATTTTTCAGACTGTTTTTTTCTTTTAGTGTTTTATGTCATTTTCTGCAGTAGCAAGTGTAATCTAATTTTAATATATTGATATAATTATGGTTTTGCTCTGTGGATAGGAAAAGCCCCCTTAAGGCAACCAGTAAAAGAAAATAATTGTTAAAAAATACATTATTATAAGTCTCAAAATTCTACAGCTTATAAAATGCCACCTGACATATGATCTATCTGATAAGGTTAAAAATGCACCAGATTTCAAAGTGATTGTATAAAAATTGCCACAGGTACAAAATGGTGAAAGTTGACACATTGACCTCTTCTCCCTAGTTTTTTTTTAATAGGCGTATCATTTTGCTTTTCCATTTCATTGAAATCGATTGATGTATTTCATTCAGGCTTGTCAATGAAGGCACACTTTTTCTGGTTTGGCAAAATTTTAGCAAAAGTTCAAAAGTTGTTAAGGTTTCCTTGCCCCATTAAAGCTATGGGAACAACTGGTGGCAAAGGTATACAGTGGTACCTCAGGTTACATACGCTTCAGGTTACATACGCTTCAGGTTACACACTCCGCTAACCCAGAAATAGTGCTTCAGGTTACGAACTTTGCTTCAGGATAAGAACAAAAATCGGGCTCCGGCAGTGCGGCAGCAGCAGGAGGCCCCATTAGCTAAAGTGGTGCTTCAGGTTAAGAATAGTTTCAGGTTAAGAACGGACCTCCGGAACGAATTAAGTACTTAACCTGAGGTACCACTAGACAGTGCATGCTCAGAGAAAACATTATTGAGTTATCCCAAAGCACCAAGTGTTTTGTTCTGTACTCTGGATCTCCTGCTTCTCCTTCTCTCTCTCAAAATAAAAAAACACCTTAAGCTTTTTATTTAAAATATTAGCTTTCCTTAAAAGGTGGCTGGACACATAGTAAAGCAATGCCAGTGACACCCTGACTCCCACCTTTCCCTAGGGACTTATGCAATAGTCACATGGCAGGCAAGCGGAGGGGAAGGGTGTGTCACAGAATGACAGAGACAAATGAACTCATGTTAGAAAAGACATTTTAGTTTTGATATGTATGAAAACAGCAGTTTTTCCCAATTGATTGTGGGTAGGGTAGGGAGTCCAGTTCACATACAGTGTCCTGTCCCAGAAAATACTCTTGGCACCTTATAGATCAGATTTAGCTCTGACAGCAAGCAGCAGAATTTGTGTTTTCTTTTGATACTTCTTTTTTATTTTCTAATTGATATGTATAGATGCTACCATTTGCATCTATACATACCAATTAGCATATGCAAATAGGCTAGTGCTCCTCAGATTGATGCTGAAGTGATCATGCTTCCACTACGCCAGTATTTGCAGAGGGAACCATTGAGTGGATGGGATGTGTAATGCATATTCCTTTAATTACAGATGTGACAGTGTTGTATGGTAGAGAACATAAAATGAGCCTGCTGGATCAGGCTAATGGCCCATCTAATCCAGCAGCTTGTTCTCACTGTGGTCCACCAAATGCCTGCGGGAAACCTGCAAACAGGACCCAAGCAGAGAGCAACCACTCTCCCCTCCTGCAGCTTCCAGCAATGGATATGCGGCCTAGGACCCACGTACCTACGGGACCACCTCTCCTGGTATGCCCCGCGGAGGACCTTAAGGTCCACAAATGACAACATTTTGGTGGTCCAAAGCCCCAAGGTGGTTAGATTGGTCTCAACTAGGGCCAGGGCCTTTTCAGCACTGGCCTCGACTTGGTGGAACGCTCTGCCACAAGAGACGGGCCCTGCGGGACTTGACATCTTTCCGCAAGGCCTGCAAGACAGAGCTGTTCTGCCTGGCCTTTGCTTTGGACTCAGTCTGACCCTTATGTTTCCCTCCCCTTGTGGTTTTGATCTATGGGCTAATTTTAAAATGAGGCTGCATTTTAAATTGCATTTTAACCTGTATTTTAAATTGTTTTCCCCCATTATGTTTTTACTATAATTTTACTGGTGTTAGCTGCCCTGAGCCCAGCTCTGACCGAGGAGGGCGGGGTATAAATAAAAATTATTTATTTATTTATTTATTTAGAGAAGGGTCCTGGTGAGGGCCAGATGGGGCAGGCAGTCAAAATAGGTACCTAAATGAGATTGATGCTTATAAACCATGCGTTCTGATATAGAAAGGGCAGTGAGATCTTCAAGCCACCAGGAGAGAGATGGTGGATGTTTGTCTTTCCATCCTTGCAATATGAGTCTCTTAGCCAGCAGAAGGACTCACATAACCCACTGTTGTTGCTAATATAATAAGTCTTACTGTTAATGCCAGTTTACTAGGGCTTTGTGTTGTTGCTTTCATAGTTTGTTGCTACCATAGGAACTATTATTTATTAGCTGTTTTTGTTACACTTGCAAATAAAAAAATAAAACTTTATGTATTACTATATTTTAAAGCATAGTTTGTAGTGATACATACGTACATGTACTGTATGTATGTATGTATGTATGTATGTATGTATGTATGCATGCGTGTATGTATGTAAAAGCTGCATTTTAAAATTCAAATCTAAAGGCAGCACTCTCTTCCTTCCCAACAACCAAATGAGGACTAAACATGTCCAGTAGCCACAGAAAGTTGAAAGTGGTGGGAGTATGTTAACCCACCAGTTGTACATTACATTTGGCACCCCATAATCCTCTTTCCCACTCAGTGAAAATATATCTATTTTATTTTTAGCTCACAGTTTCTTGTTCAAAAATATTCTATAAATCATCTTCTGCTGTTACACAGTTTCTTCTCAAGTACTTGTTTGTGTGATATCCTGATATGAGGGGTTATGCAGAGTGCTATATACATGCTAACTGGGAGATGAGAAGTCTTTTATTCCAAAATGTGTACAATACAGAAGTAACCAAGTGTGCCTGTGCCATAGTATACCCACTGAATTCAATTAAAACACAAAACGCCCTCCTCACCTTTGGCAATCTTATTATTCTGCTTCCTGCTGCAGAAATATGCAAAGTGTATGTAGCATTCTTCCACTAAACTTTGCCCACAACTCTGGCAACACTGACAACATATCCAATCAAAGATCAGCCCACAGTAGTTTCCTTGGTGACTAGCATACAGCTGTTGAAATGGACTGCAGTGCAAACGCTAGAAAGGGAAAAAGCAAATAAGAAAACAAACCCCTCCCCAACTCTCCTTATTTTCTCAAGTAAATTACTTCAAGACATTCTACAGATATCAATGTTAGTGGTAGCCTTGGGTGTCAATTGCTATGCTTAATATTTTCTATAACTATTACATCTCAGAAGTTGCTCATTGAACTATTCCAACTTTAGGGTTAACAAGAGTTCAAAATTTAAGAACAGGAGCAAATACAGCAGTACATTTTTAGCTATATAGTTAAGGTATCTTTTGAAGATGTAAATCTGGTTTCCTTTCAAGTTGAAAATATGTTTTCCCTAAAGGAATGGCATGCTCTTGTCTGTGTTTTAAGAGCAGTATTCTAGATGTCAATAGGTTAATACGACTGTGTTTGAGAATTTATTAGGGTGATGCTTACTGTATTGGCAAGACGTTTAGCCAACAACATACTATTGTAAATTACTCATAATTCACAATAATTTCTCTAAAATCTGCTTACGTTGGAACAAGGAACAGCAGAATGTTGTGTACTTGCTATAAGAGTAGAAAACGGGGGGGGGGGGATTTGTGAATCACATTGTGGGTCAGCTGCTTAACACATCATGTGACATCAGACTGGATAAATTGCAGTGAGGTGGGGGTGGGGAAAGGATTATGGTAATGTAATTACATGTCTGACATCAATTTTTTTAAAAACCTACTAGGCTGACAATTCCACAATCTGGCTCAATTTCCCTAGACTCCTGGAAGACAATGGAAATGGGACCATCCAGGATTTTAGTGTAGCTATAATTAAACAACAGCATGCCCTTTCCCTCTACCAAAAAATCCAGACAAACTGAAACTCACAAAATGTAGGAGCAGATGGGGGTGGGCAGGGAGGGGAGAGGAAGTTTCATTGTGCAGGCGGAAGTCCTTACATTACACAAATGGGAAAACTATATTGGATATATCCCGAAGACAGGAGTTTATGCTTTTTCTAATTTTGGTTTTATTTCCTGTAAAGATGTGGTTCTTGTTTTGTTTTGTTTTCACTCTTTAAGTACTTTTAAAAATATGATTGTACTTGTGCTGGATGAGAGGTTTATTAACCCTTTTCCATTGAGGCATTTTTGCTAACAGGCTTTTGGAGTCAGTTATCTGAACAAATGCCCCAGATTACTCACCAATATAGATTATCAACCCCCACTTTAGTGATTCTAAATACCTGGTATGGTCAAAATATAAAATGCAAGAATAAATAATTAACTGCTAATCTGCTGATGACAAGACTGTCGCACACTTTTGGAAGTACTTGGAAGAAACCAAGGCAGGAATTTGGAATGGGGAAAAAGAGCATGGCTACCAGTTATCTCAGAAACGCTAACCCAAAAAGTCCAGTTTGACAGAGAACTGACAAAAAAGAGCACATTTTATCCAGTTTTGTTTAAATACATAAATGAGAGGACAGTGGCCCCAAATACACCAGCAAGATACGCAAGCTTGTGGAATTCTTCACATGAGGAAGACTTGATATCTGAATTCAGTGAAACGGTATCTCTGGAACTCTATCCTGCATCTTCATGCTCCTGTGAAAAGAGACAGAATAATTAGAACAGGCAATGCTCATTGATTAATTTTTCTTTGACTTAACTTTGTTGCGATTTCTCCTATGTCTTTGTCATGATTTTTTAATGCTACCCTTTTCCAAAACCCTTAATAAGAAATTATATTTAAAAATATCACACAGCTTCTGAAGTTGCTTTCCATTTTAAGACAGTTCCCTTATTTCCGTCCCTCCCCCCCCCCTTCATTATCTCTTTGCATCTCCATTTAATGAGGGAGATTGGAAGTACTATGTACTATGAGTCCAAGAGCTATGTACTATTGTCTCATCCTTTTGATTCTGTGTGTCGCTGCCCCCCCCCCCCCCGCTAGTAATATACAGTATCCTGCAAATGCATTTAAAGGAAGTTTGAAATGAACACTGTGGAATGCTTGCTTTATACATGTTAGGTAGCTGAGCAGTACTGCTTCTAACTACATGTTGCGTTTGCTCCCACCCACTTTCAGTACGATAATAGAAGGGTGAGATCATACCTTAGAAATTACTTTGCTGCTGCAACCGATTCCTCCAAAGAGTCAAATAATAATTTTAGAGTTTACAGGTTTTGTCAGAGTGAATACAGTGGGTGAGTGGGATTTCACCTTAAAGACTGGCCATTATGTGACTCCACACTTTAAAACAAGTGATGGCAAACTCTGCTGGACTCAGCTGAGAATTAGCCTGATACTTAGGAGCTTTCTTCAAGAGCTTTCAGGGGGAAAAGCTTGCCTCCCCTGGGAGATCTCTCCTCACTAATATTGGTGGCACGTGTACCGGCATGTGATGTGCATAACCATGTTGCCTTATCACTTTCACACAGCTCCTAAAATTTCCTTCCATTATTTTATTTTTTGCGGGGGAGGGCATGGACTCTAATCTGAACTCACACATAGCTGTGCAAAAGCCTTCAAAGCTGTGTTTTAAAGCTATCCCCGAAGGACAGGGAAGCTCCTGAGCAAAGGAATTGTGCCTCCCCAAACTAAGGTAACACTTGGACTCAGACATACAGTTCTGTAAATCCTCCACCTTGTCCATAAGAGGCCATACCTCTGCTTTAAGGAGTCATTTGGGATGAGGGAATGTACAACAAGCTCCGTTAAGCCTTAAAAACCAACTTTTGGGCTTTTGCCTTGACTGTGGTGAATGTTCAGGCCACACAGAAGCTGTGAGTAGTGCACTCTAGTTTGGGTCAAAAATTCAAGGATATTTTACCATAATGCTCCCTTTTATGTGTTATGACATGTCTCTCAGACATGAATTAATTTACTGCATATTTAATTTTTAAGTATGATTTGGAATTTCTTTTTATACATTTATGTATAAATATTTATAAAAACAATTAAGTGTAGTATTTGTAGGAGCCTAAATTAATAAAGGTAAATATTGGGACAACAGCACTGATAAGAGACAGCAGTCTCGCCCTCCAGTCCCTACCCCCATAAAAAGAAAAAAAGTGTAATGGTAATTTATGAAACAAGAGAGCACGTGATTATGTCTCTTGACAATTGAAAGTTTTAATTAAGTATATTCTTTCTTCATTTTGAACAGAAACTCGAGCAGACAGAACAAAGAAATTGTTTAGACACTATACTGTTGGATCATATGACAGCTTTGATGCTTCAAGGTAAGAGATTGCTTTTTTTTTTCATACTTGAATACTTGAAATATTTTGTAAGTGTTGGCTTGGTGTTCTGAGTTCAAAAAGGTGTGAGCACCCTCAACCTCCCTTCTGTCTCAAAGCTATTTTTGTTCTATCATGCCTTTCACTAGAACAGAGAGCAACCAAACACCTTATGTACTCTAAATTGTCTTGTTTGGTTGAACCAAGGCACTTGTGTTATCAAGGCACTCTCTTCCCTCACCAGGGCACTAATGGCTTGAGGCCTTGTGGGGCACACTATTGTCATTTCTAGTTGTAAGGTCTGGGGGATCATCTTTGGGTGGTCTCTTACTCCTGACCGTTGGATGTTTAAGAAAGTTGCTCCTCTGTAGGGATCCATATGAGGAACAAAAATACAGGCCCTACAGTTCTACTCCCATTGTTTCGCCTTTCATCTCAAGATGCTTCCCTTTTTTGTTTTTTCTCTTCTGTCAGTTCCCCTTTTTGGATTTGCATCCTAATGCCAATTGAAATAATTCCATTTCTGTACAGCAGGATATGCTTTTTTTGCTGGCATTCTATCAATCATAGCCTAGGCCCCATTGATTAGTTCCTATTACTTCACATGCGTATTTTTGGGTTGCAGCAACCACATAATAATAGAAGCAAGAGAAGGTGCTTCAGATTCTGCAACTTGAGTGACGTACATGTATTTGAGTAAATGAAATTGAAATTAATAGTGATTGTTTGACAAATTGTAATTCAGCTGAAGTTGTTACTATATGTATTTAGTTGGAGCACAGGACATGCATGTGGCTTATTGCATAATGCAGGTGGGCTGAACAAAGCATTTCTTGTCACATTTTCCTTCAGTGGGTTTTTATTGTACTATAATTGCAGATTTCTTTGATTCACCCCTCCTGAAATTGCAGTATACAGTCGTACCTCGAAAGCTAAACGGAATCCATTCTGGAAGTCCGTTTGACTTCTGAAACATTCAGAAACCAAGGAGCAGCTTCCAATTGGTTCCCGATTGCGCAGACACACCAGAAACAATAGCGGAAGCTGCGCTGGACGTTGGGCTTCCAAAAAAACATTTGAAAACCGGAACACTCACTTCCAGTTTTCGATTGTTCGGGAGCCGGAATGTTCAACTCCCAAGGTGTTCAGGAGCTGAGGTACGACTGTACACACATTTTTATAAATAAATATATTAACAGCAACATTTGCACATAGAAGCAAACGCTTTAAGACAGTGCTTTCAAAAGCAGACTGTGAAGGCTTTCATGAAACTGGGACTGTGGGCAACTCTGGCAGAAAATAGCAACAAATACATACACATGAAAACATTTTGAATTGGCTAACACCAGCTTAGAAGGAATTGTTGTGTGGAAACTCCTCAAGGCTATCAGCTGATTGCATTGGCGGGGGTGCAGACAGAACAAAATATTATGCATTCTGAAAGGAATGTAAAACAATACAAATGCTGCTGAGTGTCTAGATATACTAAGTGTTTGATCATGTCATTGCATGTAATTTTGGCCACCTCCCATCTAGGAAGAGAGACAACAGAAATGGAAAAAATATGCTGAGGGAAAGAGGCAGAAATGTTCAAATATATTGAAAGCCAAGGAAAAGCTTGTCAGGGTAAAATTTCCTATCTTAGAGAAGAGATCCAGATGTCAAAACTAATACAGGCAGCTTTTGCATAATATAATGTTTTCAACAACTTGGATTCTTGTAAGACAATGGCAGGTTTACGCTTCATTGTTACCATTTGTAGTAACAAATCCCTGGGAGCTAGTTACAATTTGCTGCTACCTGGAACTGTTAACTGTGTATTGGAGGGACAGTTTGGACCTATAATATTCCCTCAGATATTTCCAAGCATCACTAAGTTATTGCATTCACTGTTTTGAGCTATCAAAACTGCACTATAAAGATCTGGTAATAATAGAAATTTCATGCTGAGCGAATGTGCAGTGTCTGGATTTCAGCCAGTTTATTCACATACCAATCACCTCATCTGTGTTGCTTCTTAATGTTTGAAAAGAGATACACATTACAATCTGTGATAGGTCTGTGTGACTACTTGAGCAGTCAATTTACCAGCCCCAAAGTGGTGAACCTTTATGTGTGGCAAAACAAGTTACCTAGGGGAGTTTCCTAATTGGCAATTTTAGCATTCGGAAGGGGGACTAGTGGGATGATGTTGTTCACAGGCTGTTGGCTTCACCCAAATTTGCTCTCTGACTAGTAGCTGTTGCCTAAAAAGAGCACACAATTCTGCATTTCATTTGATTTCTTGAAAAATGCACTTGGTGTGCAAACAAAATGTGACACAGGAAGTTGGGAAGCCAATGTTATAAGGCTTTGTTGTTAATTGTCTAGAATCTTGGGGAATAAATTGTACTATATTTGTCTTTGAACCTGAGGACCTGTGAATAAGTCATACAGTTTTCTGCTCTTGTTTCCTTAGAGAGATTGTCTCATGTTTCTTTCTAAGTCTTGTCCTTTTTTTTCTTGCATATTATGTTTCTCTTTCCACAGCCTGTTTTGGATAGTTAGTACTTTTGCACATTTTAAAATTAGGGCAATTGAAAAATTGTACAATTGGTATTCCAATGACTGCAGAGAGCTGTACAGCCACTGCTGTTTTTTATATGATGAGATAATTTAAGGCCTGGTGGAGTCTTTGAAACTAAGTTGGGAGGAAGTGTTTTAGTACTGTTCTATTGTTGGGCTGTATGGAGGCCCTGCTCAGTTATAAGGGCAATGCAAAAGACCTTCTTCAAGAGAGGCCTGATGCTCAAGAGAGGTGTAATGCTCAGAACTAGGGTGCTATATAGTTCTGCTATTGACAGCTTGGTAAGGGATTTCAATAGTTTCTGCTGTTTTTCTTTGGCCAGAAGGGGGCAGAGAAAGGACAGTGTATCTTGTGACATGATTGGAGTGGATTGCTAGGACAGGAAGGTGGGAAACATGTAGGGAATTGTACTCACATTTGCCACTGGTGTCATCTTAGGTTGTGTTCACACTCCCGATTACTATGGATTCACTGCATTTCCAGTGCTGGGGTTTTATGCAGTGTTTACACAATGTTATCCAAAATGCATATGTACCTTGCACTTGGTTATAAAATACTACAGTTTGATGCGTTGTTTCTCAAACCAGCTTCACACTGATTGGAGTTCTTAAGCCGTTCCTAATTTGTCTCTAGCCAAGGTGTGAATACGTTTGCATAGGGTAAAAACATCTCCATCTCATCAACAACACCTAGTGTGTACACATCCAGAAGCCTTCTGAAGCTGATGTGAACATCACTTGGTATCATCTTTGTCATTAAATTGTGTCAAAGTGGCTTGTGGGGAGGGGGAATGATGCTTTTGTAACACTGTGGTTGACTGGTTGGATGGGTGACAAAAGTTGAAAAAAATGAGTGTGCTACACACCATTTCCAAATGCAGTTCAAAAACGAGTAATGATGAGCTGGCCTGTCTGTAAGTCAAACCACCCCTTACATGTAATCAAGATTTTTAGCCATCCTTTTTCCATGTTACCTGGTGGTTTATACAAAAACCAAACGAGATATTGACAAATATCAGTTTCTCCTGCCTGGTTAGAAACAACTTTCTCAGAAGTAGATTCTCATTAAGCAGAGAGTGAATGGTGGTGGGTCCAATCATACCTTTGCTACAAAATTTGGAATTTCACAGCTTTCACTAATTTACCATTTGTACACACCTCATCATTTGGCAGTCCTCTGAGCATGCATATTACTGTAATGAAGAATATTACTGTAATGAAGCATTCTCACTTATGCTTGGATCGGCCTCAGCCTGAGGTACCTGAGGATGTGGACAGGAAGATGTGACTTGTTCATCCTGAAGACAGTGAATGTCTAACTGAATCCATTTCCAATCAGTTTTTCCAAGTGCCTCCTTCGAATTTGTGATTTTCACCCTATCCCAAAGTTTGGTATATCATACTTGTTGGATGTGAAGCTGGGACTTAACTCTTCCACCTGGCTCTGTGCCCTGTCTCTCATGATATTTGTGCTATTTTTAGCATAGGCAGTTGCTAGGGGATGGGAAGAAAAGAGGGGAACCTGGATTTTTGTACTTTTTATATGTGAATATATAAGCTTGTGTACTTTCACACAGACATTACTTTTCAAAAGTGGGGGTCAAAATATAGGCTTAGCTACTATCACTAGTACTGGTATATACAGTGTTTAGAAACTGAGATATGAAAGCTAGGAGCTAAAAGGCACCTTAAACCTACATTATAGGTGCAACAACTGAATGTCTAGGAGTGCTTTTTTATAACAAGAATACAAAGCTAAAAACGAATGAACTGCAGCTAAAATATTATTGTTAATTTTTCACATGGTCCTTCCCCTGCCCACCCCCTAATATTCTTAAGAGGGTCTCTTCTCCAGTCTTCAGAGAGTAGCTGGAAGTGAGGAGGAAGAAAAAGGTCCTCCTTTCCTTCCACTCTGCAGTTTTAATCTGAAATCTTAGGCTCAGAACCTGCTCACGCTAATGAAATCCCCTATCGCAAAATGCGCCTAGAACAATGGGGGTTTCGAACACTGACGGGGTGTGTGTGTGTGTGTGTGTGTGTGTGTGTGTGTAGTTACTACTACTGTCTTTTGTGATTGGACAACTGCTTTTGGATCTGCTGACTGCATTGTTATAAAATGCTACCTGAATGCTTACAATACAACATTATGCTATGACTGAAGAGAGAACTGGTGCTATTTAAATATGGCTTAAAATCTGTTCTCCGTATCTCTTTATGCTTCTTTTCCTAGATTTGGTATTTTATCTGAATTTTCACAATGTTGCTTTTCTTTATATTTTGTGAGATAATATCTGCTCAATTATAATCAGATGTATTATATGTGATGATCATTTTCTTCAAAGAAAGGATCACCAGTTCATTTCTGTGAACTCGGTTAGAACGCCAGGCTCTAGGACCATTTCCAATGGTCCATAATAAAGTGGCAGTGTAAATCTGGTAATAATGGCTATAAATTTGATGAGAGAATTTTCCAATTACAACTCTTATCACTTTGATGTCATGCTTTTACACTCCTGTGCCTGCTTCCAGGAAGTCTAATATGTTCTAGTTCATATCTAGGATAGTCAATCAAGGGACTGGAATTCAGTTCTGGCCAGTGCTTCTTTGGATAGGAGATGAGTCAATCTGGACCTAAAGAGACAGTGATTGCAGCTCAAGAAACTATCCTTGTGAAGACAAGCAGGTTATAGGCTGGTTTATAATAACCTATTTTGGACAGAAGCTTATTGAGCCCATGTTTGTGGAGCAGTTTCAGCTTTTCCCGAAGTAGAAACCCAGTCAAAAATATTTTACTGATTTAAGACATCCTCCTTTAACTACAGGAAGATAAAATAGGCCAAAAAATTTCACTGGCTAATCTTCAGCTGTGCTGTCCTAAACCAAGTGAATTTCATAAGCAAACTTGATTCTGTTGGCATTTGTAATCATAGGATCATGTGGTTTGGCCGCCTAAGCGTCAATGTATGTATTTGCTGTTTTGGTGTTGTTGTTGTTTTTTTAAAAAAACCATGCCAGTGTATTTTCTTCTAAAATCAGCAGTGAGTGGACCACAATAACCTCCCTTATGCTTTTAGTAGAAGAAAATTACATCTGGAGATCCAGGAAGGAATTAATAATAATAATAATAATAATAATAATAATACCACCCCTCCCATCTGGGTGGGTTTCCCCAACCACGCTGGGCAGCTTACATTACATATCAAAACATAGTGATACAGGGCTGTCTTCAGATGTCTTTTAAAATTTATGTACTGTAGTTCTTTATCTCCTGATATCTGATGTGAGGGCGTTCCACAGTGCAGGCACCACTGATGAGAAGGCCCTCTGCTTGGTTCCCTGTAACTTCGCTTCACTTAGTGAGGGAACTGTCAGGAGACTCTTGGAGGAGGACCTCAGTGTTCGGGCTGAGTGCTGGGGGTGGAGATGCTCCTTCAGGTATACTGAGCCAAGGCTATTAGGGCTTTAAAGGTCAGCACCTTTAAAGTGCTCAGAAACGTACTGGGAGCCAGTGAAGATCCTCTTTGATCGGTGTTATATGGTCCCGGCGGCCACTCCCAGTCAACACTTTAGCTGCCACATTTTATATCAGTTGGAGTTTCTGAGTCACCTTCAAAGTAGCCCCACATAGAACGCATTGCAGTAGTCCAAGTGGGAGATAACCAGAGCATGCACCACTCTGGTGATACAGTCTGTGGGCAGGTAGTGTCTCAGCCGGTGTACCAGGTGAATTTGGTAGACAGCAACTTTGGACACAGAAATGACCTGGGCCTCCATGGACAGCTGTGAGTCCAAAATGACTCCCAGGCTGCGCACCTGGTCCTTCAGGGTCATGCTATCACCACATTGCTGGAGGCTGATAAAGCAACTGCCTATTTAGAAGGGATGTGGTAACTCAAGGCTCAGTAGGATTCCACCTAGTCCAGTAATGCTTCTGTTCTGACTCATTCAGAACAAGTTACAGATTGACTGCCTACCTCATTCTTAGCTTAACTATGTGCTTGTTTGGGATTGCTTCCCTGCAGACTGCCAACCCTAAATATTGCTGTTGTCTGTAGGCAGCTAGCAACTAAAATTACAAAGCTGGATTCTGGAATACACACCTACTGACACTTGCCTTAAAGAAACAGTAAGGTGTGTTCATATAAGTAAGGTGTGTTCTACTTCAATGGAAGTAGAATCTTATTTTCTGCTGTACTTAAGAATTTTATGTCATATACAAGTCTTCATTAAAATGTGTGCGTGCAAATGAATAGTGCATCAGTGTTACACTAGTTTATGCAATATCATCTTAGTTACCTGGAACAGGAGTAATTTCTAGGCCATTTCCCTCAACATTCCCTGGTATTTTTGTTTCTTTAAGAAAGTTTCACATTTAAGAGCTTGCATTGATAAATTGTTTTATCAAATGTTGTTTTTGAAAAAACGGAATGCTTCTCCAATTAGAATGTTTAGTGCTTTATTATCAATCCTGCTTAAAACTGAAAATAGCATATTTTTAACAAGAAAAATGAAAATCCTACTTTAACAGATGCAAAATTCCTCAGGTGTTGGTAAAACCATACCTGTAGTGTTTGCTGTGTGAAAATAAAAGCTTCACTTCCCCCACCCTCAATTTCAGCAATGATTTGCATTCTTTTAATAGACTTCCAAAACCAACCATGACCTCCCCCCCCCAAAAAAAATACTCTGATCATATCTATGAGAGTAATAGCATGTGTTTGTAATACTAGCTAGTGTTACAGTGATATTAAAATACTTTGCTAAGTTAATACAGAATGGTTTCAGATATCCTTCCAAGCATCTGTGGCAACATGAATCCACTTTCAGCATACGATAGAAAAAAGAGACAATATAAACAGTGTTCACTCTGTCATGTCATCTTTTCTTTTCTATGAGCTCTAGCTGACCAAGCTTGTTTTCAGGTCAGCTGCAGCCTATAAAAAGGCTGACACAGTACGTGATTGGGGTTTGTTTCCTCCCCACATCTCATTGCGTGCTGCTCTGTTGGCAGCAACTCTGGTCAACCAGACCCGGGCTGCCACCAATGTCTGAAAGCATCCTTTTATTGCAACCTAAAACTATTCCAAAGTTGTAAGTGATAATGTAGCTTTGACGGTTCTAAATAGTTTAGAGCTAGGGACTGTGTGTCTGGGGGTGGGGGTTGTTTTTAATTCAGGGTTGAATGCACTATTGGTATTCAACAAGTAATTAACATTTCCTTCCTGAATTATTTCAGTGCTACGTTCTATAGTACCAGATTGCTCAACTAGATGATCAGTGCCCAGGGAAATGCAATCAATCAAATGCAGGGTCTATATTAATCTTGAAGTCGTTAATTACTAGAATCATCCACTCATTTTTGAGTTCATTGCAACAGGGGGAAAAGCTATAAATAGACACCTCTCCACAATCCTGTAGTGGTAGAAAATGTTCTTCATGTTACAACATTTACTCTAGAAATCACCTTAAAGCGGGGTTATCTGCAACCTTCAGTTTTCTGCTTCCTACATGGATCGCATAAGATATTAATCTAAATGTGACCTTCCGGGGATGGATGTTTCAAATCCATACCAAAGATCTCTACATTAGTTAGCCAATAGCATACTCCAATTTGTCAGCATTTTGGAAGATATTAGTAATATTGCTTCTCCTGCAACAAGTTTATGATACAATTAAATGGTTTATATAATAATGTTATATATATTCATATTTCATTTCCTGGAGAACTTTATGTACACTATCCCAGTATGTGGTTTATAGCATCCTTTTGGCTCAGATACTTTAGGTGAAATGTTAGTTGGAACTGCTTTCCTGTTCCTTAGTTTTGTTGTTTTGTTTTTCCTCTACACTTTATTTTATTGTGTGAATTGTTTTCACACTTTCATACACCACCCTGGAAACTTCTGATAAAATGAAGAAACATTTTAAACCTGTTTCCATAAAACTGGATTTTAATAGAGGTGTACACTGTTAGGTGGAGTCTCCTTTTTTATTCCTACACTTCTTATTTACTTATTATATGTATTTTCAAGGTGGTTTACAGTCAAAAACACAAAGCAATTCGAAGACGATCAGATACTGTCATAGTTCCGACCATAAACGATGTTGACTAGCAATCCGGCGGCGTTATATAAAAACAAAAAACAAAACAAAACACAAAGCAATAAAATTGTTTTAAACTATATTACAATTCCCGTTAAAATCACAGATATGGACACATCATAGCCAAGTCCCCATTACAAAATCCAGAACAGCCTACAGTACTATACCAGCAAAAAGAGAACTATGAGGTAAAAACTTTTTCAACCATCATTTTTTACTAGCTGCCTAAAAACATTTCAGTGGTGGGACCTGACTTGCTTCACTTTGCAAGGCTTTCCATGGGGTAGGCACCACAACCGAAAAGGCCTTAACCATGGTTATCACCAGCCATTCTTCCTAGGGTCAAGGGACCTGGTGTAAAGTTTCAGATAATGATCAAATCATTCAGGGAGAAACATACAGAAGAATGTGATCCTTAAGGTACCTAGGTCACAGGCCGTAGCTCACATCTTCACCATATGTTTAAAGCACTTTTACACCACTTTTACAGTCATGGAGAATCCTGGGAGCTGTAGTTTGTTAATAGTGCTGGGAACTGTAGCTCTGTTTGGTTGTGTGGTATAAGATTGCTTTAAAATTCAGTTTGAAAATAAACCAGTAAAAAAAATGCAGATCATACAAAACAGGAGAGAGAGAGAGAGAGATTATGCATCAAAAACATGCTGACCTGTCAGCCACCCGACTTCAGCAGTTTGTACTAGTTGTAGTTTTCAACAGTTTTCTAGGGCAGCCTCACCTAGAACATGTTGCAATAGTCTAATTTGGAGATCTGTAGAGCAGAGGTAGGCAGACTTTGTAGAACTCCAAGATCTACCAGCCAGAACCAAGTGCAAATACAAACCAATCAGTCAGGTGCAAAATACAAATTGAATTAAAGGATAAAGTGAGTGCCTCTGAGCATCTTCTGAGCCTAGGAATTCGGTTTTTAGTACAGTGGTACCTCGGAACTCGAACAGCTCCATTCTCGAATGTTTTGGCTCCCAAATGCTGAAAACCCAGAAGTTCTCCTGTTTTTTAACATTCCTCAGAACATGAACGTCCAACACGGCTTCCGCTGTGCAAAAACTTAGATGTCGGCCAGCCGGAAGCCACGCCTTGGAACTCGAACGTTTTGGAAGTCAAATGGTCTTCCGGAATGGATTACATTCGAATTCCGAGGTACCACTGTACTGGAACTGAACTGACCCCACAGTCTTTTCACACAAAAGTCTACTTTTGCTTAACTTCCTTCATAGCAGCAGCATCACTTAAGTGCAAAGCGTTATTTAGTTGTTGCTGTTGTTGAAACCTTTGCCATGTTTTTGCAAGTCAGCCAGAAATCTACCAGTAGATTATGACCTACTTGCTTCCCAGCACTGAATTAGAGCATGGATGACCATGGTTCAGCTTTGTTAGGAAGGGCTGTGGATCATAAACCAACCAAAGCTGAAAGAGGCACCCCTCACTAGTGATGCCGTCTACACAATCTAGCAGAATCACTTGAGCAAGAAGTACACTTCAGTAGGAGTGTAACACCACCCAGTACAAGCTGCAAATCCAAACCTGAGTCAACTCACTACCAGTACTTCTGTTTTGTCTGGATTAAGTTTTGGTTTCGTCATCCCCATTCAGTCCTTCACAGCTACCAAACAGTGATTTAACCTTTGAACTACTTCCCTAGAATGAGATAAAAATAAAAATATAGAGTTGGGTATTATCATCTTATACTGATGATTCTGCAATCCGACTGTCTTCTCTGAGCAGTTTCATGTAGTTGCTAGATACTCTAGGGGACATGATGGAGCCCTGCAGAATCTTACAGGCCACCAGACATGGGGAAGAGCAATAATCTTCTATCTAGCACCACTTCTGGGTTTTATCTCTCTGGAATGAACAAAGCCACTTTAGCATTGACCACAATTCCCATCCCTTTGTGAAAACCCAGATAGATAACATGGTCTATCGATCAGTAAACAAGCTCAGAGGTCCAGGAGAATCAACAGGGTCACATGCACCTCATTCAACTTCCTAGGAAATGAGTTGCTGATTAGAGTTTTTAACCACTTGATTGCTGTTGCTTTTGTTTTTGTTTTATTATGTATTTTGTATTCTCATTTTGTATTTTTCTGTTGTGAACCACCCTGGGATCTTTGGATGAAGGACTGTATACAAATTTAATAAATACAGTGGTACCTCAGGTTACATACGCTTCAGGTTACATACGCTTCGGGTTGCACACTCCGCTAACCCAGAAATAGTGCTTCAGGTTAAGAATTTTGCTTCAGGATAAGAACAGAAATCGGGCTCCAGCGGCATGGCGGCAGCGGGAGGCCCCATTAGCTAAAGTGGTGCTTCAGGTTAAGAACAGTTTCAGGTTAAGAACGGACCTCTGGAATGAATTAAGTACTTAACCTGAGGTACCACTCTAATAAACATAATTCATCTCCCAGCCCAGATCATCCACTAAGGCAGGCATAGGCAAACTCAGCCCTCCAGATGTTTTGGGGCTACAACTCCCATGATCCCTAGCTAACAGGACCAGTAGTCAGGGATGATAGGAATTGTAGTCCCAAAACATCTGAAGGGCCAAGTTTGCCTATGTCTGCACTAAGGTAACCTGGTTTCTAGAAGGGATCTAAATAACCATTTTCACCCAAAAACTTTTGGAGCAGCACTACAACAAATTACAGCGGTATCTCAGGTTACATACGCTTCAGGTTACAGACTCTGCTAACCCAAAAATAGTGCCTCGGGTTAAGAACTTTGCTTCAGGATGAGAACAGAAATTGTGCAGCAGCGGCACAGCGGCAGCAGGAGGCCCCATTAGCTAAAGTGGTGCTTCAGGTTAAGAACAGTTTCAGGTTAAGAACAGACCTCCAGAACGAATTAAGTTCTAAACCCAAGGTACCACTGTATGTAGTTTGGCCCCAAAAGGTTTCAAACGCTAGCAGTTTATGCTACATTATAATTAGCCATAGTAGCCATAGTAACCATAGTCACTTGCTGTAGAGGGGATTTCTCAGTCCCTTCCCCCACCTCCACACACAAGATGAAATAGAGGCTATAGAAAAGGGTGGATGAATAGTTTCCTGGGAATGAGGGACAGAGTAGAAAGAAGAGTATGATGAGCAGCAATGGAAGCCTCAGTCCTGCCACTTTAAGCCATGATTTTTAAATTTGCTAACTTGAAGGTGACCAGGTGGGGTGGGGAGAAGACAATTTTCTTCCTTTTTTCTTTAATCCTCCCTCCCCCTCCCGCCTCCTGCCTCTCACTGTAAATCCTTTTGACAGAAACTGCAGTTTTTGCTCAGAATCCAGTTGTGTAAGGATTTTCCTCCAGACCTGTTCATCTGCACCCTATCTACTTGTGCTTCTGTGTCATCATCTGGGAACAAGAGAAAGGGAATCCTGGCCCTACCCCTAGCCAGGAAACCAACTGCCTCTGGCAACCTGCCCTGCCTCTCTCCCAGAAAGAGCTCCATCATAACTGCCAGCTGCTCTGTGGATTTTTGCCAAAGGGTGCTGGCTATTTTGGAATGTTGAGGGAACTTTCCATTATTCCTTTCAGCTGTGAATATAGACACATTTGTGCAAAAGCTAATCAGAGCCTCGGGGATATGACGGAAGCCTAACTAAACAAGTGTGTGTAAATGGGTGCAGGATTGTAGTCTTGGGGATCAGCTAGTTATATTTTGTCAGGTTAGAATCCAGAGTTTCCCCATATTTTATTACCTCAAGAGCAATGGTTTTCTGCCACTGCACCATCATATTTTTGAAGCATGTTACTGTTTTTTAAAGGAAATATTGCCTACTATGCAAAAGAAATGAGGGTGTACCTGAAAGCTCTACATGAATAATTTCTTGAAAATGTGTTGCCATTTAATGATATAAAATATTTATTTTATTATAAAAAACTCAGATCGGCTTAAATCTCTTGAAGTGTTGTGATTTGGCTTAGAAACTTAAGCTCAATCTATTCTTTGAATAACTGGATTTTTAATTTTTTTTAAAAAAAAACACTTATCAAAGAGTAATTATCAGATAATTTTTAAGAAGCTGCCTTTTTTAAAAAAATGAAATGTCTGTCTTTCAGAGGATCCTCTCATTATCAGTTCATTGTGCTGGCTTTCAGGAAGGCTCTGTAATTTTTATAGAAAAAGGTGATCATGAACATACATGCCTTGTTACTATTTAAATTATGCAGATTCTTGATGCTGTGAAAATTTGTGCTTGATGACGCCAAGGCAGCTGCACGTTGTTAGCATTGTAGGCTGTCAGATGATCATGTGGGATCCTTGCAGCATGCAACATTCAATAGGATTGAAAAAGGGCTTTTGATGCAAGGCATAGCTTCTGAATATATCCGTGCCTTTTAGCTACTTATAACAGCAAACCAAGCTAACTTTAGGTTTTAAAATGCTGCCTCATTTTTCTTCTGGTTGGTTTCATTTTGGCTTCACTAGAAGATGCATCTGGTACATCCACGATTGAGGAGTTTATTAATGCTACTGTCGTTCAGTTCACTTTCTTTTCTTTTCGACTCCTAGCTAGCACACAGATGACATGATCACACATTTGTTCAGCTACCACCATGCATGGTTTCTTCCTCTGCTTTTGCTGCATTTCCCCCCTCCGTTAAGTTGCACTGTCATGTTCCCCCTTGCCATTAAGCCTTGTCTTTGTCTCTTTCCTTCTTCTGTTTGCCGTTATATTTTCCCCATGTTTGATTACTGCAATATTATTTGATTAACTGGCTGTGATGATGATGAACCTACACACTGGAGGAGCAGCTACTACTGTGGTGATGAAGGGATGTAATAATGGTCGCTATCCTCGGAATTCTCTCTACAGTGACTGCATTATAGAAGAAAAGGCTGTGGTCCTGCAGAAAAAAGACAATGAAGGATTTGGGTTTGTGCTCAGAGGGGCCAAAGGTATGTGGATTTTCTGTGTCTGTGTGATTGGGTGAGTGTCTATGTGAAAAATGGCATGCATTTCTGAAAATAAACAGGCATTATTCCTTATGCATTTGGTTGCTAGACAACAGTGTTCTCTCTGTGCAGTAAAACTGACATGAATTTCTGATTGAGCAGTTTTGAGGGGTATGTGAATGCATGTATATTTTTACAGCATAGATATATGTATAGAATAGATATGGAGAATAATTCTGAGGGGAAGGTTGCCTACATATTTTGTATATGTTACTGTTCAGTTTATTCACACTGTAAGCATCCTGGCTGTGGGGGTGTCAAAATTGCTTAATTTAAAGTGTTCCTGTGTTAAAATTATTTGCGGAGTGAAGCTGCATGTTGCCAACAAGCTTGAAATAGATTTGTGGCTTGCTCAAGGTGGAACTACTGCAGTTTTAGTATGAAAATCAGATCATTTTTATATCTTCAGAAGCTGCATGTATGTTGAATGGCCTTTTTAGTGTGTTCTGTTGTGAGGGATGCCTGGCTTCATGTGTTGAAATGTGCTAAGCTTTTTCTTATGCTAAATGTACTCCAGTAGATTTATGCCTAAGATATATTTTTAAGGCTTTTCTTTCTATTGCTTTTGCATTTCATTTTTTTAAGTGGTGGTACATCCCAGTGCCTGCCACTGAGACACCCCTCAGTTGCTGGATGGGCTCTCCCTCACACAGCCAGGCTTCAAGGCTAGCCCATATGTGCTTATGGTGGATCTTCCACACCCTTCCTCTGGGAATACCGTTTTTATCATTCCTCGCTAGCATGGCAGACACCTATTGGGCTTCCCTAGCTATGTAACAGTTCCTGATTAACCCTCCTGGCTAAATGCACGTTTTAGCGGGGTCTTCTAGAGACTCTGTGACTTCATCACAGTGTAGATCAGCTGGCGCTGAGCTATCTCTGCAGCAAACAGAGGTTATTCTCTTACTATATATGTTAATGTTGTATGGGCCCCAGCTCTCCAGGTGGAATATTCAAGGGCCCCCTTTAAAGCATATGCTAATACCCAGCTTCATGTATCATTTGTTATAAATGATGTTTGAGACCTTATTGGAGCATATTGTCTATGAAAGTGTATGCATGTCAGATCATTCAGCATATAAATATGTACATGATGCATAAGCAAATACAATGTTGCACCATTAAATTCAGTTACTTCATACTGTTTTCATTGTAGCTATAGGTAATTAGCTGGTAACAGACTTGAAATTTTAAATGCCTGAATTCTCCATTCTATCCCCATATTTGAAAATTAATGATACTGGTTTCAAATGAGAGTCCTGTTCCACCAAATCACTTGCTTTTTTGGCTATATAGCAATTTACCAGAACTGAGCTTCATTTATTTGCTGACTAAATTCAAGTGATACACAAGAAAAAAGAGAGGGAGAGAACTATAGAGCAGGGAGATCTGTAGAGAAGGGATTGTTGTACTTAATGAATTTCTGGCACTGCATAAGTAATCGTTTAATCACATTAAGTATATATTTCAAACATTTATCTTTCTTTATTAAAATATATATTTTTAAAAAATATTATTCCCAAAGCTGATACACCAATTGAAGAATTCACCCCTACTCCAGCCTTTCCTGCCTTGCAGTATCTGGAATCAGTGGATGAAGGTGGGGTAGCATGGCAAGCTGGCTTGAGAACAGGAGACTTTTTGATCGAGGTAGGAGAATTTTGAATGTGATCTAACCTTTCCTGTTCAGGAAAATTCTGTAGTTTAATCAGTTTGCACAAGGTTCACTGGCTGCTTTAAACTTGTCCTTCTAACTACTGGCGAAGAGGCTTATTCAGCAGTTTGATGCAAATCCTAGTTGCAGAGTCTTTCATGGCTTCATTATTCAAACCTCCTTTTGCTGTGTTGACACAAATTGTGTGAATATAGATGTGTGTAGTTCTAGGCAGCACGTTAATACGTGTGAGAAACCTCCATGAGAGAGGATGCTGTTAATTCTACTTTTGGTAGTTTTGACTAAATTTAATTTTGAAGATAATTGAATGGATGTCTAGTGCTGCAGTATAACATTGAAAGGGTTGTGTTTTAATTACTAGCCTGATCCATCATGCGTGTAACAGCAGGTGGTGGTGTGATGATATCCTCCTCCTTTCCATAGAGATTAGTAATCTCATCTCTATGGTGACAGGGCCTCTTTTATTTCATTGCCCCAACACCAAATAAAGCTTTTATGTATCCCTTTTAATGGATAATATCCTGTATTTGCTGTACACCATTTAACAGTGAAAAATGCATCAAGTGATTAGATAGAGAGTAAGATATTAGTGAGAAAATGTGTGATTGCATTTCATGAAAGGGGAAGCAGCTTTTGTGTGTCAGATTTAAGTAGACCAGTTTGTTTGCTTGTTAGCTTCTAGTTCACATTTTAACTTTTGGAATTGATAGTGTTATTATTACTAATGAAAATTCTTATGTGAAATTAGCAATGGTTTGGATGCCCTTTCCATCAGTTTCAAAGAAATTATTGCACATCAGTACAATAATGTGGTTGTTACTTTATTGGATTTTGAGTATATATCTGGCTATATTCAGAATTATTCATGCAATATGAATAATAGTCTGGTATTCATTTCCCCCCTGTTTTAAGAAATGGTGGTATTCTATTGAATGTCATTTACCCATATAATTGTTTGGTTTACATTTGTTGATCTTCAGACAGATGAGTAAGTTATTTTCTGGCATATGATATAAAAAGGTAGAATGTTTTTTTTCCCTAATGCCATTTACTAATCTATGAAATTTCTGGTACAACTGGATTAGGATACAGTACTTGGTCATTTTCCCTTATGCATTCAGACTTGAAGAGTAGACTAAGCTTTCTTCTCTCAAGTTTTCATGTTAATTTTTTGCATTTACAAATCACAGTAGGGTCAAGTTTTTAGCAGGAACATGTTAGAAATAATGTGATACAGTACAACATGTATTGGCAAATTCCTTATGGTTATAATGCATCCTTGCGTCATTGCCTTATAAGTTTTACTGGGTAGTGAATTGATGGGCAGCTTCCTATTTAGAGGACTTCCTTGGGAGTTAAACCTGAGAATCACACTTCATAAACCACTGATCCTAACTTTTCCTGCACCAGCAGAAAAATATTTATGATAGGGCATATTGGCATGTGGTTTAACTTTCATTATATAAAGAGCTACTTTTGGCACATGGTTTGACATGGTTTGTTGAATTTTCACGTTTTTTTCTTCTCTGAATAACGATGTTCAAACTACTTTTGAATTTCTCCAAAATTTCAAACTCAGTTTGCTATGTGGTATGGGCAAACTGCTGTTCAAGAAGCACAAGCCCAAAGCTGACATTTGTCTGTGGAAGTAGTTGCATGGTTTTGTTTTTTGGATGATGGCCAGTATTCCAAACTGTAAGTGTATGCCAGCACTGCAGTGATGTTCTCCGCTGTTGGTAGAAGATACATAGACAGAAATATTTAGGACTAGGATACTGGTAAATGGTACAATGAAATATTTGGAATTAATAGTACCCTGGAAAGCATAAGATACTTTGAATAGGTCTAAAAGGGGTCTTTTATCACAAGCAATTGAAATACTATTGAAATACTTTAGGTGTGGGAAAGTTATACAGGCACAAAGTGTGGTGGAATGATGTAAATCAACAGGAATAAAGGTCAATTTATGTTATTGATTTAAGTTAAGTTTCTCATTTTAAAGTGCATTTATTTCATAAGCAAGCATGTGTACTAGATGTGTACATATTGGTTTGCAATTAAATAGAACATTTTTATAATCCAGGAGCATAATCCAAAACCTTGGATAATATAGGCCACTTTCTTTTTGCACTGTGAACCTCTTTACAGTATTGACAAGATACCAACCTTCTTGGTTCTCTTTCTACACATGCAAAATAAGGGAAGAAAAACACTTTAAAGAAAAAGTCCTATTTTCCTGTGGGACCTCAGACCCCATGAGCATATGAGTTAAGAATCTTTTTTGGCCCTCCATTCACAGGTCCCAATACCAGTCCTTTGGACACTGCTTTCTACATATCTTCATCAGGAAAACTGTCTATTTATCCCTACTCTCTGCTTCCTGTTACTTTCTGATCCAGAAGAGGACCTCACCTCTTCTTTCACAACTACTAAACTTAGTTAAGAGTCTTTGATTAGGTACTTGTCATGCAGGCATTAAGTGGCGGGGGGGGGGCAGAACCAAGTTATCTGCAACGCAATTGGCCAGCTAAGCATTTAAATTTAATTACGTGATGAGGGGGCTGACCCCCACAGAGTACACCTCTGGTACAGTCATACCTTGGATCCTGAACGCCCTGGAACTCGGATGTTTTGGTTCCCAAATGCCTTAAACCCGGAAGTGCGAATGTTCGTTTGGAACGCCTCAGATTATTCTTTAAGGCACTTTAACTTTTTTTAAAAAAACTATTTTAAGGTGGGTGTTTTTAAGCATAGGTTTTTATCTTACCCTGACCAAGAACTCTGCAAGACATTTCAGTTATCTTTAAAATAAGAATGTACTGAATATTTTGCTGAATCAGGCCAACTTTTGTAGTAAAATAAAGAACACCTTCAATATGTTTTGAAAGCAAAGTCCATCACATACCATAACAGTATGACAAATCACCTCTTTTTTCTGTCTTGATGCTTCAAAATCCCACTGATAATTGAGAAACTTGACCATTGTCAACCAGGCTCACATTTGTTACTGAGGAATACTTCTATAAACAAATTGTACTGAATTTTCCATCCTAACATGAGAAGTTTTTCTGGAAACTGTAATGTGTTAAGGGTTTTTCTGGTTTTTTTTAAAAAAACTTTTATCCCAGAAATAGCTGTTTTGCAGTAAGAAGAATTAGAAAGGTTTGTATGCACTTTTCATTGCTGTGAAACCTCATTATGATAATACTGGATGTAGTTGGCCTTATCTCTTGTTGCCAAGAGATAGAAAATCTTCAATGACTCAGACGTTCACAGTATTACATGCTTGAAGCTCAACCATTTGCTTCTGGCATATGGCTGGGCTGCCATTTTTGTTAAAGAAAAAGTAAACTCTTTGATAATTTCATATAGTGCTATTTTATGCCAGATTTATTTTGTTTTGTTTTATTATTTTCAAAGAGGATTATTTTTCTGCTGCTTTGTTTATAATTTGCGGTATAGAAATATGCTTCATTCCTTTACATTAAAATGTTCTTCCTTGTGCATGTATCTTATCATTAGTGAATAGAAATGAGCAAGTCAACAAAAAACCTACTCCATTCATTTTCAGCATCTTTTGCAGATTTTCTCATTTATAGACCCACTGACATGTGGGGATCAGAGGAAAGATGAAACCAAGCAGTTATTAGCCTTTGGCAGTGCCTTGCACCCCAGGAGAGCAGTTGCATTCTTCCTCATAGTCATATTGTTCCTCAGGGTTACTTCCTGCTTAATGTGACAACTGTGTGTTAAACAAGTGTTTCATGCAGCAAATGCGTCAAGTGTGAAACAAAGATGGATGGTCTTTAAAATTCATTTTTCAGGCATTGCCCCACTTACAAGTAGTAGCCCAGTCATTGGTCCCAGGGTGTGCAGGGGTGTTCACATGGAATACAGCATGTACAAGTAAACTGGGATTTAGTTGCAAGTGCAGTGAAGTTGCTTTCACAACAGCCATTTTACTGGAATGGTAATCCTTTGTTCACTCACTTTTTGGGGAACACCCAGACAATGTGTTTATCAGCCTCTTGCATTGTTTTTGTGTGTGCATGGTCTCCTTCTCTTCCCCTTAGTCCTGATTTTGGGCATTTTTTTCAACGTTTATAATAAAGCACAATTCCAGCACCAGCTGGGCAAGTGTTGGCCGGCAAGGTACTTTTAAGGCTCTCTGGGTTCCTATGCCTTTGGAGATTTGAAGCTATTTATTGGAACAGGTAGTTTCCTTGCCTTGTTTTTTGAGAGTGGAATTTTGCAACCAAAAAGAAACAAAACAAAACAAAAAAATGGTAAGATCCTTCTCCCTTACCCCCTCCCAAACGTATGAATGAAATTGATGCTATTCAAGAAGTAATTCATATGTCATTTATTAGTAATCTACCACCTGTACTCATCACGAAGCAATCAGATACGATAAACTTAAAAGAGGAAACTTAAGCAGCATTGCTGAACTGGACTTAATGTGAGAGTAAATACTATAGGGAGAGGCATTATATACTAATTGTGCATAATATACTGGTATTAAGTCATTGTGTAGAATCTCCATTTTAATTCTGTTCACAGCTAATTTGGGGCGGGGGGGCGGGATGATGTCTCAGCAGTGCTAAAGTGTTCTAATGTGGAAGCAACTCATGTGCCCTGTGATCCTAATGCCATATTCTGAAACCTCTTGAGCTGAGGAACCTAGATTTTTAGCTGTTTTATGATATTTCAGTGGGTGATGTGTGGTTGTGTTATGCTTTAACTGTATTGAGATCTATCTGGTATCTGAGATTTATTTACTTATTCTTTGCAAGGAAAACGATTGAGCAAAGTAGTTCTAAACATATTCTGTATTAGTATTTAAAGCTGTGAGTTTTGGCAGGTTTATTTAAGTTCTCAATCTCTCTCTCCAACCCCCAACCCGCCCCCCTCACACACACATTCTTTTCCACACTCATATCAGCAAATACTCTGGCATTTACTTGCTGCAAAGCTTGTTGCTCTGTATAAATTTTGTGTGTTAATCCTTTGCAGCAGGCACTACAGCCACTGAATAATTAAGGGCAGAAAGATCACTTGTGCTGAATTCTCCAAATTCCATGTTTCTAAAACTTTTTAGACCGCTCTACACAGATGATGGTAGATCGCTAGAAACCTTGTAGTCAGTTTTGCTAAACATATTAGTAACTAAGGTGCAGTGCAAATACTTATTTTCACATATTTGTTGTTTTATTGAAATACTCTGTGAAGTATTATCCCTTCTTTCCTCTCCTCAGTTTTTCAAGATGTGCACTTGCAAGGAACCAATTTACGAGTTGCTTTTTATGTTGCAGATTAATAATAAATATTGTTGTGAATTTGGGAGGGAGACAGTCTGGAAGAAACCCAGAGACCCCTCCCAACCCTTCAATTCTGTACCTTTAGGGTGGAATGTATAAAATGAAGTCTGCCCAACTAGCCCCTTTGTCAAAGTAATAGCTTTAACTGGCCAGTTAAGTGCTCATCAGCATCTCAAGCAATGGACTAAGTGATGGTGCTCTCCAGGAAAGGTGGGTTGGTGTTACACACACACACACACACCCCTCACCTGACTGCAGGCCATGTGATCCTTGATTGGGAGCCGCCCAGAGTGGCTGGGGAAACTCAGCCAGATGGGGGGTATACATAATAAATTATTATTATTATTATTATCCTAGGCAGAAGACTAGCCAGAGTAGCTGTGTGTGAGAGCAGAAACCTACAGAGACATGTCTTGCTCTGTGCTGGAAAGCTGTGACTTTGGGGCTCGCCTGGAACCCCAAAGGAGAAGCAAGATCTTCTTGGGCAGCGTTCAAAACTTCCTAAGGACTAGGCGCATTCTGCAACTTGCTATGGTCCAGTTGTGACCAATTTTAGATCTATGGGTGCATGTATTGAGCCTAGGCCCTGTTCCCACATGGTACGCCAGCACTCTCCTCCAAGCCCTTGGGGAGGTGGTCTCCAAGGCCCATCCCTGCTTGGTGCTCCAAGGGCTGGGCTGGGGGAGAAGGGCCCCAACTCCCCTCTCGGCACTTCAAGCCCCATCAAGCATGTCTCTGTTTGGTGCACCATGAGTAAGAGGAGGGCTGAGGGGAGATGGGCTCCCTTCTCGGCACTTCGAGCCTCACCCTGGCGAGGGCTGGGCTGTGAGGGAGGGCTCCAAGGCCTGTCCCTGCTGAACTTTCTAGTAGTTACACATGTGTTTCACTTTCTCTCTGAAATTTCTTTCAAGTTCAGCATCGTAGTAATAATAATCCACAGTAGTCTCAATGAATTTATATGCTACTTAATTGTCAAAGTTGGCCTCTATGCAGCTTACAAGTATAAAAGCAATTACAAAATAATATATATATATGCATGTAATAAATATGCACAATAGAACCATTTCATTGAAACTTTAAAATAAGCACAAACATAAAAAATACAGTAAAGCAAAGACATTCAAATAGGGCAACAGTTAAGAGTTAAAACAGCAATTAAAGCAATTAAAAATTAAATATAGTAACAATAATATGTGCCTTCATTGTGCTCAAGTGTTCAGATGCTGCAGGTATATCTTCTTTTAAGCCTTACAACACCCCTGTCAGATATGTTTCGCCTTCCCTGCCCAGCCTAAAATGAAATTGATTCTAGATCGCTGGCTGCTGCCTTCCATGTGCCCCTTTGCCTCTCCTGCCCCCACCCCAGCATGTAAGTTCACATCTAGCACAATACACACAGACACATATACACATCAGTATTTGTAAATATTAATTATTCAAATGACTTGTGGTTTTGACTGCTTTTGCAGGGACTGAGCCCCATTTATGTTTGTGGTGTCCATTTAAGAATTGCTGTTAAAAATGTGATGTTAACAATGTACCACTGATGTGAATTATGAATCAGTTCATGCATTTTGAAAAAATAGAAAGAGCTGCTGCGTTAAGGGAAAAATAGCGACTAGCCATTCTGTTTTTGCGCCTAGAAGCCAGGTTCCAGGATGTATTTGGCTCCTAGCTTTTCTATCTCAGTTTCTAACTCTGTTCTTGGAGTGTTACTGCTGTAAACCACTCCATGATATGCTCAGATTGTATTTATGTGTGAGTAAAACCATGTACAGTCATACCTCGGGTTACAGATGCTTCAGGTTGCGTTTTTTCGGGTTACGGACCGCTGAAACCTGGAAGTACCGGAACTAGTTACTTCAGGGGGTTGGCGGTCGTGCATGCACAGAAGCGCCAGATCACAACCCGCGCGTGCACAGATGTGCTGCTGCCGTTGCGAACATGCATCCCACACAGATCATGTGTATCCGTGAGCGTGAGCGTCCACTGTATCCTAAAGATCTGTATTGATCTGCATGCCAAGATCTGCATGCCAAGGTAGAGTGTGTGCAGAGGAGAGCCACCAAGATGATCAAGGGTCTGGAAACCAAGCCAGTGGATGGTGATCTGCCATGGATGCTGTAGTTGAGATTCCTGCATTGCACGTGCTGGACTAGATGATCATTGGAGATCTTTCCAACTCTACCAATCTATGATTCTATGAAATGTCAGCTTTGGGCTGCATTTACAGTTTAAAGCTTTTTGTTTTTAAAAAGTGGTGACTCAAATTCTCAAAATGAAAAGTCGTATTATTAAACTCTTCAAGTTATCACTTGTATACTTATAAAAGATTATAATTCTGTGTTGTTCACTATGACTCTTGAGGTACGTATTTTTCTCTTCACTGAAAATGGATTTACCTTATTGCTTATTGTTCGATTAAGTAACAACTTAATCTGGCTATTTTACAAGTGTTTGGATGTAAATGTATATTTCTGTCTGTATTCATGACTTTAGTGACGTAACATGTGAATTATGTCCTAGTTAAATTCAAATTACAGCCATTATGCAGGGACAGCTCCTTCAGGAATGTCTGACCAAAACGATGTTGTTTCTCTTCTGTTTAGTGAAGTGTTTAAATTTATGTTACTGTTTCTTAGGTAACATTTCTATCTCATTCTATATATAGGTTACTATGTATTAGCACTGACAATTTCAGAATAACTAGAATTTAAGAAAAGCATTGGTTTTACCGTTCAGCAGGAAAAAAGCAAAAGTTAAAGTTTTAGGGCACAGTCATATACTGGGGAGCCGCTTTTGAGGCATTAAGCAGAATGTCCCAATATGCTAGCAGAACACCATGTGCACAGTCACCATGATAGTTATGCCATCAAAACACCTCTGATTTGCTGAAGGAAACCTCCCCTTCAGGATATATCTTACCCCAGAGGCTGATCAATAAAGGCTTTACCTGTGCCACATAAGGCTTTTCTTGGTTGCCAAGATTGATAGATCATGGTCACTTTCCTTCACATGATGTGAGGTAGGCAATTTTATGGATTCTATACTAGCGCCCTCTTTTCTCTGCTGACTCAGGTACCCTGATGTGGCAGGGGGGCAAAGGAAATAAGTGCCCCATGATGTGTCTTATTCCTGTCTGGTGCTGGGGTATGTTTGTGGCTAGGATACTGCTCTGTGGAGCTTGCTGTGGGGCTCCAAATCTCTGGAGCTCTCTCTCTCTTTTGCCCCTGATATTACTGGTTTTGGCCAGGCTTACAAAAGGTAAGGTAAAGGTAAAGGGACCCCTGACCATTGGGTCCAGTCGTGGCCGACTCTGGGGTTGCGGTGCTCATCTCACTTTATTGGCCGAGGGAGCCGGCGTACAGCTTCCAGGTCATGTGGCCAGCATGACTAAGCCGTTTCTGGCGAACCAGAGCAGCTCACAGAAACGCTGTTAGGTAAAAGGGGGCATTTCCATCGCTTGCCCTGATGGGAAGCTGCACTCCTTTTCCTGCTTCCAATCCCATGCGATAAGCCACTGGAGGCTGCTGGTGTGCTGCAGTCAGTGTGTGTCTGCCCTTGTCCTAAATCCTGGCCCCTCTCCACTGACCTGCATGTCAGAGGAGTTTCTCCTCCCTGGGTATATCTTGAATCTTTGTCCCAGTAGAGCTAAGTGTGTTCTCTGAGTGTGTCCTTGGAGCTATATGGGTGCTGTGTTGTGTGACTTCTCCTTACTCCCCTTTGCATGCTGTGTTCATAAACCAGTACTTGTGAGGGCTATGAAAGGATTCAGATCTCCGCCTGTAGGACTGGCTATAGCGGGGTCGTTTCCGGTTGATCCACTGGTGCTAATGGGGTGAGGATGCTGCAGTGTGTCATCTTTTGTGGTGCAAGGATGTGTGCTGGGAACCTGTCGTTGTGAGTTCATTGACACCCTCACACCCAATCTGTGGCCAGTATGTGGTAGCAACACTGAAACAGCCTCTGACCAGTGTTTCCATAGCCATTTTTATTCCATTTTTTAATTCTCTTGTTATGTTTTTCCTGTCCTGGGTTAAACATGCATCTAATATGGCAATTATTGCACCAGCATATTTCTGGCATATCTCAGGTCCTGACATAATGTAAGTTTGGGTTGCTTGGCCCTCACCTTGACACCTCCATCTTCCCCATACTTGTCGTCTTTAATCTCTTCATCTTTGTAGAGATAAAAAGAATGAAAAGCAAAAGAAAAGAAATCATTAAATAATCTGAGGAATTCTTACTGTTTGGCGAAAAGTCCACACATGCGCTACATATTGAAACAATTATTTTCTTCCATAAAACAGAGGCTCTTTTGGGGTGGTGAGGGTGGTAGTAATCTAGTTATAATTAAGAGGCATCTTAAATTGCAAAGAGCAAAATTACATGGCTGCTTAGAAAATGGCTGGAGCCAAAGGAAACCTATAGCATGATTTTAGGGTCTTCCATGAGCTGCTTCTTTGGGGGTGGGGATTTGAGTGTCCATGTGTGGATTTCTAGATATCTTGCCATGACTTTAAAATTGGAAATGTAAAAATAGAGGAAAGGCGGTATGAAAAAGAGAGAAGGGGGGGGGGACAAGTTTTTACCCTATCTACATACCACTGAAAAGGCACAGAGCTTCTGTGTTAATGTCCATCCTAAATCAACAACTTCCAGAATTTCTGTTGCTGCCAATTTGGCTGCCCTCCTTTTTCAGAAGCGAGCTTCCTTTGAATTGTAAAAGACGCTGGCAGTATTGTCTCTACAGTACTCATCTATTCCTGGACAGCATACTTGGTGCTTCACCAAGAGAAATGGAGGCCCATTTCAGAAATAGTTTTCCAATCATCCCTTGGAGATGCATTAAAATTTAATTAATTAATAAAATTAAAATGTATGAAATTATTATTTTTAAACTTCTAGGCCATCTTTTTTTAAAAAAGAAAACCTCAATGCAACAACAAATATTTTTAAAAAATATAAAATCATTAAATAGCTGCACCAAATATACAAAAGACAAAATAACTAAAACCAGTAGTGCAGAGCAGTAGCATGCAACCCACAATTGCAGGAAATGTAAAAGGCATTGGTAAAAATAAGTGTTTTGTGTTAGCAGTTGTTTGAAACTATAAAGTCGCCTTCAGCAACTTGGTGTCCTCCAGATGTTTTGGAGTGCAGTTCATAGCTGAGGGCACCAAGCTGGTGGAGGCTATATAAAAGAGTAATCATGTGGCTGATCTTCCAGAGAGAAAATTCCTTACTCTTCTCACAGACGAAGAACTAAATTAGAAATTACGGTTAAATGCCTATTTGCCTTTTGCGTGTTTGTTTTAAATGCAAATAGTATCCATGGAGCATGGTGGTGACTTAGTCTGATAATTATTAGTATCATAGTGACAGGGAGAGGGAATTTAACCCATTGGTACTAATTGTGAATTTCCTCTCAATAGAAATATTTTTCTTTTCTTTTTGTCAGGACCACAACAGGGAACTTTACCTGCCTACTGAAATATTGATAATTATCAGCCCCACTTCCCTCAGTGGCTAGTATCTGCAACACTCTCTCTCTCTCTCTCTCTCTCTCTCTCTCTCTCTCTCTCACACACACACACACACACACACACACACACACACATTCATTGTAATATCAGGTCTAGTTTGCCCCTTAGCCTCATGTATTTATGATATCAAGAACAGGGAGGGTTGTATATGATGATACTAGTAGAAAGGCATATACACAATGAAGGAAAATAAAGATGCTACAGATACACAAGGTTTTCCCTATGCAGGACTTTATATCTCAGTCAGCAACTTGAATGAAGTACAGAAGCAATCTAACTTCTGGTGGAGCTGAGCATGAACAAGTGAAATATATTGCTTACACCATTATTATTATTATTATTATTATTATTATTATTATTATTATCATCATCATCTCACCTTTTTCCCTAACAGGACTCAAGCTTTCTACTAAAATAGAAACATAAAGATATATTTAAAAGTATCATTAAAAGACAATTAAACATCAGTAGAATTAAAATATATACACATAAAAGATTATAAACAGATTGTAACAATAGAAACATCACAGCACCCGCCCTTTCCTTAAAAGTAAAGGTAAAGGTAAAGGGATCCCTGACCATCAGGTGACTCTGGGGTTGCAGCGCTCATCTCATTTTATTGGCCAAGGGAGCTGGCGTACAGCTTCCGGGTCATGTGGCCAGCATGACTAAGCCGCTTCTGACGAACCAGAGCAGCACACAGAAACGCCGTTTACCTTCCCGTCGCAGCGGTACCTATTTATCTACTTGAACTTTGTGTTGAATGGTTTCTTTAAATGTAAAGGTTCATCATTGTTCCACTCGATGTGTATGTCTTTAAGGGGCCAGAGCAAGGGCCAGAGCAAGATAACGAGACCCAGCTTTACAGCTGTGAAACATAGCAGGTGCTACTGAGTTGTATTTGATTAAGGTGTGTCAGCATTTGGGTATAGTATATAAGGAGCAGCACCTAGCTCTCCCATCACCCTGGGGGATGGGTTGGTGGTTGGGTCATGGTTTGTTGTTGATCTATTTAGTGTAAATGGAGTTTTTGTTTTTCTTATTAAAACCTTGTTTAAGTTATTTTTGAGTCCTTTTCTTTTTAATGCATGATCTCCCCAGCAAGCTCTCTGCAGCGCTACCATACTGCAAATAGCCAACACTTTGATGTGCTTTTGAACTGTTAGGTTGGCAGGAGCAGGGACCAAGCAATGGGAGCTCACCCCATCACGGGGATTCGAACCGCCAACCTTCTGATCGGCAAGTCCTAGGCTCTGTGGTTTAACCCACAGCGCCACCCGCTGTGAGACACTTTCCCTTAAAAGTGAGCAGACCTAATAAATAAGAAAGTTCCCCAGCGCTGATTGCGGCAAGCTGCTGATTCTGTAGGCTCACCCTATCTGTACTGTAATTGTACCCTTGGGAGACCGGCTGCAGCACTTTGTTTTAGAAGCTACAGCAGGTGCAGTCTTCAAGGGCAAAGCCTATATAGTGCATTGCAGTAATCATTTCAAGGTCAGAAGTCAGGAATGATGGTAGTAAGGTCTTGGCTTTCCGTGAATGGTGCCATAGTGTATCAGATATAACTGATGAGGGCTCCTCTGGCACCAGAAATGAACTGCAAGTCTAGGAGCTAAGGTGGGTTCAGAAGCCACTGTAAAAAGGGTACATGGGAGGGAGAAAATGGAAATGGGGTGGGATGTAAAGACTAGATGGACAGCGGTAATGAATTGGACACCCCCACAAGCAGACCTAGAAAATGGGCTACAAACCTTGCTTTTCAAAATGTTATGTCGTAACTGCCAGAAGAAACTGGGGTGTTGCTGAGGTAGGAGTGGGTGCTTCTATGCTTTCCCATTTGTTCTAAAGTAATTTTACCTGTTGTATTTTATAAGTGTGAATTAAAGAATTTTGGGGAACAGTCAACATGTGCAAACCTCTTGTGTTTCACCTCAGTTAGGCGGGGAACCCCAATAGGTTCTTGCTGGTGTAGGTGTTTATCTTATTTGTTCACATCCACAGCCTGGAAGGAGGATATTTACGATTACTTTGGATTAACACTGTGGAAGGTCACTGCTTCCCCTCAGAGAGGACACTGAGATCAGGCATTGTTGGAGTGACTGATTGATGCAGTATCACAACTGCTATTTATCTGATTGATGAATCGAATTTTCGGGCACAGAAAACTTTGACAATTGTGGATAGTCACTACATAAGCAAATTTATCTAAGAAGCTGGATTGTATATTTTGGATACCTCTTGGCTCTGGTAAGTGCCTGGTATGCACATATCAGAGAGTTCACATTTATTAGAACTGCAAATTATTGTAGTCTTCAAGTAAACCTGCAAGTATTGCTGGTGCCATTCAACATTTTGAGTGCGTTCAGACTAGGTGACATTCATGGATTAGGCAGTTGATGTGCACAGTGTTTGTCCTGTCAGCTTACTGGTGCTTATAGAAAAACCCACCAAGATATGAAACTTCCAAGATTACATGGGGATGTGTCTGCTGTTTCCTGCCATTTCCCCTTAGTAACTTTGTCACTTTTCATATTATGGGGAAAATGTTGGGATGACTAAAAGCTGCCATCTTTAGATAACTTGGTGGTGTTCAGAATATATTACAAATACACAATGACGAGAGATATTGAGAAAACGTGTTGCTAAACTATCCTGTGATTTTGGGCTGGGATAAAGAAGAGCTTATCATTCAGGCGCAGAAACTTGACCAGTTTCCAAAGAGTGTCAACAGGAGCTAAGTTGATTCTCAATCTTCTTTTGGTTATGCTCATGCAAGTGGTGTATGGTAGCCCAGCAGTAATTCTGGGAACCCTGCTCTGTGAGGAGAGGAATTTCCTAACAAACCTCCTTATGTTCAGCATCAGCCAATTTAATTTATGTTTCCGGGGGAAGCAGGGATTCAAAAGCTGCAAAGAGCTATGGTGAAAGGGGCACATTTCCTATTGTCATAGCTGCAACATTTTGAGGAATTGAATACCCCTGTTGATTGCATGAATGTAGTGAAAGTATTTGCCTAATTTTCTGCACAGGTGAAAAAAGAAGTCAGCTTCATGATGGTTCTTCAGAGCCTTTTATGTAGGAATCTTGGCCATAGATTGCCATTGTGATGCGCACTTGAGCCTGCAGACTCTATCCCTGGCACTTGTAGGGTCCCCTCCCACTCACCTGTGAAACTAGGCTTGAAATAAATATCCTGTTGTACCAGAAGAAGGGTTAAGTGTGGTGTGTGGTGGGTCAATACTGGGAGGGAGACAGCTAGGCAGCTTCTGAAAATGCCCCCGCACCACAATTAGCCTTCTGGTGGCTGCAGTAGAAGTTTTCTTTCAAGCCTAATTACAATTGGAGGTGGGAGCGGAAAATCTGGGAAGGGTAGGATTACCTCTTCCCTCCCCCAGATTTGACTCCCCAACACTGAAAATGCTCCCCACTGCACAATGGGAGGCCTAGCATTGGAACAAAACAACATTGGAACGAAACAGCAACTCATCATGGGTTGATGTTTCCCAAGTTTTGAATGATGAAAAGCACTGGACATGCAGGCCCCCCTACCCTGCAAATATGCAGTATAGATCGGTCAAAATGATCTCTTTGTTGATTGTGGATACAGACTGTAAATCTCACAGAGATTATTCCTACTCCGAATTTTTCCATAATGGGTGCTGGGTACTATACTGCATCTTCTTTCTCAAAACTTGACCATTTTGATACAATTCTTGATTATCATCTCCCCCATCGTCCGACCCGGACACTGAGGTCCAGCTCCGAGAGCCTGCTGGTGGTTCCCTCACTGCGAGAAGTGAAGCTACAGGGAACCAGGCAGAGGGCCTTCTCGGTAGTGACGACCGCCCTATGAAACGCCTTCCCTTCAGATGTCAAGGAAATGAACAACTATCTGACTTTTAGAAGACATCTGAAGGCAGCCCTGTATCAGGAAATTTTTTAATGTTTGATGTTGTTGCTTTTTTATTATTGTTATTGGTGTTCTGTTGGGAGCTGCCCAGAGTGGCTGGGGAAACCCAGCCAGAAGGGCAGGGTATAAATTATAATAATTATGTAGCCTGGCTCAACACATGAAACAAGCAGGTTTGTAAGGCTCTGTCTTTCATTTGCTATAGCAGGAGCCTCTAGAACTGGAAACTGTACTAGAATGGCTACACAGTATAATAGTAGCATTTCTTGCATTTAGCCAAGTCACTTCACGTTATTTCCTTGAATACTCTAATTAAGGACATATTTACTTATCTCTTACACTTGAAAGACAGCAGTGTTTCTACCACATCACTTAACATTCATTTAGCCACACTGTCAGCATATTATCACCCAATTAACAACAAGCAGCTGTTCTTCTAGCCAATCTTCTAGATTTTTCAAAGGTCTAGTGGGCCTTTTATTCTCTCTCTGCTGCATCTGACTCCCTGTCAGCATAGAGACTTTAACAGGATTTTGAGCCTTCTTTTACTTGCAAGATACTTCCTTGAAGTCAAAGAGTGCTGCCTACTTTCCTGTTAATGTGCACATATCATATAACCTAGCAGTAATATTGGTCCTGTCAATAAATTTGGCAGCAACAGAGGCTAAGGTGCATTTCTATCCATTAAGAATAGCTGTTTTGGGGTGGCAAGCTAGGTATAGGAGATGGCTCTCCAAATATTATATTACAGTATTGTTTTTAGAGAAGATGCTATTGCATGTGTGTTTTGCAGTGATAGAGAATGAAGAGCTCCATTGCTTGCTGACCTCTCCCATGTGACTTGAGGGGATCTAGCAGGGCCCTATCAGGGACAGGGGGGTGCAGTGTGCTGTAGCGATTCCCACAATGAGGAAATAAAGGAACAGATCCTTTTGCTCTGATTTCTAATAATGATAATGATGTAAAATGTAGTAAACCTTCCAAATCTGTATATCAATGAGCAATCTTGTTTAGGCTTACTGTATTCACCACCATTTTGCGGCAAATGTCCCTATGTTACAGATACTGAAGTGATTAATGCCATTCCCGTTGATTTTAATAGTGTAGGATTGCAGCCATAGCCTCAATTACTCCCTGCAGGATTTTCCCTTACCTCGTGAACAAACCTGCAGGCACAGTTAAAAAGTAGGCTTGCAATAATTGGTCAGTAATTATTCTGTATATTCTCCTGCACAAAACCTGTTCCATAGAGGAGAGAACACAAACAAAATGTGGTATTCTCTAAATAACATTTCCTTTTTTGTTTTTTGAACATGGCAGTGCCTTCAGCTTTCCAAAATAGATCCTTGAGTAAAAGGAGTAGAAGGTGATGCAATATAAATGTTTAAAAAGCTGCATGATGCTATAGTTTGAAACTCAGAAATTGCTTCTTTGGTCGTTTTTCTATTATGTTGTCAGTCTCTGACTTTGCTGCTTTAGATCTTTTATAGTTTAGCAGTTCAGGTTTGCAGAATGGTAAACTGAAAAGGTGTTTGACAGTTGTTTGAAGCACTTGTCTTTGGAAAACTTCATGATGGCTAGTGCTGCTGTAATTTGTTTAGTTAACATTTTGGCTCATTTTTAAGCTGTACCAAAACCATTCTCTTGGCTGCTTTCAGACAGGAGGTAAATACTGCAAGCATGTAATGTGAACCCAGTGGTTTTTTGTATGCACTTTAGCTTCCACGCATTCCCATTTTCCCCCTAGCCTTAATAATCATTGCTATTCTGCTGCTTCCCATCCACACCAGTGATCAGAGCTTTACATACTGTACCCATTTTGCAGGGAGGTTGTTCCTTCCCTCTACCTCACTGTCTACTATCTTTTCCTGTTCTGGGCATGCCCCATGCCTTTCTGTACCATTATGTCTGCACCTTAAAAAAAAATCCCCAGGAAGTATACAAGAGCAAACATTACCAATATTTTTCACAAGCAAAGTCGAGGGTTGTGGGTTTGGGGGAAGTGGAGGAAGGGTGATATTGCAGCAGAAATAGATTGATTTCAACCACAATCTGATGCGGTAGTATTCAGATATGTGTCATGTATTCTACTGCTTTTAATTTTCATTTAGATCAGAGCCAGTCCGTCCATTAGTTGGGGTGAGGCCGCTGGCTTGGGTGGTGTCCCTGTGGGTGTTTTGCTGCTGGCTGAGAAGCACCAATTTCAAGCAAGACATAACCAAAATTGCGCACCGCTGCCAGCTCCACTTTTGCAGAGGCAGCAGGGCATTTCCCATTTCATCTCAAGTGGTGAAATGGGATGAACCACCCCTGTTTTAGATAATCTAAGCAGATTATCTAAAATGGTGCCACTGAAGTGCTTAAGGAATCCAAGAGGGAACTGTTAAGTGGGTGAACATATCAGACGACACAGCAATTCTTCAAACAGCTCTTGTTTATTCACAGGTCAGAACAGAACTGAACTGAAGCGTTCAGCCAGCCTGCTTATATAGAGCTCCACTAGAACGCAACAGTAATCATTTTCTGTAACTATCCAATCACTGAATGTCACTTTCGATCCCTTATTTGCATATGTGGACCTGAACTATCTACAGTATCCCCCTGCTGGCCCAGGGTGAGAACTTCAGTACATAACAGGAACGATAATATCAGTAAGCTTTCCAGGTAGAGCTGGGAGAGAACCCTGCCTGAAATTTTGGATAGCCACTGCCAGTCAGTGTCGACTGTACTGAGCTAGATGGACTAATGAGTCTGGCTCAGTTTGAGGGCAGCTTCCTATGTTTCCATTGCACTGTTGTGTTAGGCAATTTCAGTGAGCCTTTGGATGAAGTGTAAATGATAAAGCACTAATCACTTTGCCTAAGAACATTGTGATGAAATAAGTAGATGAATTGTATTGATTTTCTTGTAGAAAATTTCCATAGAGCCCTGCAACAGTAATTCCTAGGGTGGCTTCCAGGACTTCCAGAGTGAGCCCTGAAACAGCTACCTTTGAACTCTAACTTGCAGTGAACCTTAGCAGAGCAGCCAGTTCCACACATTTTTAGAGCTATCAGCAGAACAGAGATTCAAATTTATTTAATGTCACTCTGAGTTATGCTTCTTAATACTGCAAGGAAGAGGGCTGCTCAGTTTAGATCAGCTTGCTTTGTGCTTGCCCCTGAGAAGCTGAAAGGAATAGATGCAACAACATAAAACAAAAACTAGTGTGATAAACTAGGATAGGATGTCACTGTCTCTGAAGGAAACAATATACATCCTACTTCCGTAGTCAGTCCAGTGGCATTTTCTTCTTCTTCAAACATATTTTTATTAGATTTTCAAGATAGCCTACAGATCTAGATTTTCAAGATCGCCTACAAAAAAAGAGCCATAAAACAGATCAAAAACACCAGAAATGGTTAAAATCCTGGGCAATGTTTTGATTTTATTTTAGAATGTCTAAAACGTGACTCTCCGGGCAACCCAGTCGGCTGGCGGCTTATAAATAATAGTAATTATTATTAAGAAAGCCTACAGAATGGCAGGGATATTTAGAGAAGGGCCTCTGGTGCCAGACTTAACAGACAAAAAAAAGAAATAAAAGCTAACATTTTCAATGAATATATCCCCTCCACAGACACCTCTCTGGAGATGATGGCATTAAAATATCCTGTTCTTCAATAAAAGGGGGAAAAAGGAGACCAGATTGTATCAAAGGTATCTTTTTTTGGAGATTGCCTTGATTAGTCGCCAGTGGTATGTGAGGCGTTCTGATACAGCAATACTCCAGATATTATGAACCCAAGCCTCTATTGGTATATCAGAGGTTTCGTTCCATCATTCGGCAACCCCACATTTTTGATACAAAATAAAGAATCTCTTGGACATAATAATAAAGCCATGGTTTATCATAATGGGAACAATCTCCCCACTCCATTTCTTCTTCTTGAAACAAGCTATGGTTTGAAGTTGGCTTCTTTTAAACAAGCTATCATTAGATTAACCATAGTTTGACATGTTTAGACAAAATTGAATGCTGCAGTTAATCAGAAACAGAAGTGAAAACTCCCAGTCTCATAGCCACACCAGAGGAGGAGGGGAGTGAGCAAGCATGAAGTTTCTTGCAGCTCATTCTTGTCACAGTAAACCATGGTTTATCATGATGTCTGAACCAACTCTAATTGTATGCATCATTTAAACAGTGAAAACTTAGACTTTGCTTTTTTAAAAGAAAAGGCTAGAAAGCCATGTACAGTGGTGCCCCGCAAGACGAATGCCTCGCAAGATGAAAAACTCGCTAGACGAAAGGGTTTTCCGTTTTTTGAGTCGTTCCGCAAGACGAATTTCCCTATGGGCTTGCTTCGCAAGATGAAACGTCCTGCGAGTTCTTGCGAGTTTGTTTCCTTTTTCTTAAAGCCGCTAAGCCGTTAATAGCCGCTAAGCCGTTAATAGCCGCTAAGCCGCTAAGCCGCTAATAGCCGTGCTTCGCAAGACGAAAAAACTGCAAGACGAAGAGACTCGCGGAATGGATTAATTTCGTCTTGCGAGGCACCACTGTACTCCTTTAGTCCTACTGCAAATCAATTTTGGTCCTGAAACCCATTTCTGTGAGCTCTGTTAATTCTAAAGGAATTATTTAACAGATGCTGATGGAGTAGAGCATATTATATTAAAAGGCTTCCTCAACTGATTAAAAGGTAAAGTAACAGATGTGATAATTCCAGAAGTCATTTATCATAGAATCTCAGAACTCAGACTCCTCATGAAAAACCTATTCAATCCTATGAACTGAAATAGAATTATTTAAGCAGTATATACTGCAGATATTTTTCTCAACAATTTCTCAACTATTATATTTATTTATGTATAATCTCAACAATTTCTGGTGAAGGGAGGTTCCATAACTTTCTTGGTTCCTTCTCATTTGGGATGAATATATCAATCAGTTTCAGGTCTGTGTCACTTTGCATGAATTCACTCACCTGAAACAAAAATCCTTATTATTAATAGTATATTTTACTGTATCTCTGTTTTCAAAATATGCATTTTAAGCGTATTTCAAAACACTGTTTTAGCTGAGAACTAAATTGGATCTTTCAAGATGTGTGAAATTTCTGATCTGTACACATTTAAGAGGTGTGGTTCAGGTCTGAGTTGGCAAAGGTTGGATTCCCCAAGCAATCCTCCTTCACTTTCATCCAAATTAAATACATTACACCTTATTGAATTCTTATTGGATAATACAGTGTTTGATCCTTAAGAACATAAGGAGAGCTTTGCTGAATCAGGATAAAGGCCTGTCTAGTCCAGCATCCTGTTCTCACAGTGGCGAATCAGATGCCAGTGGGAAGCCCACAAGCAGGACTTGAGCACAACACTCTGCCCACTTGTGATTTTTTAGCCACTGGCATTCAGAAGCAGAATGCCTCTGACTTAGCTTTTTGGGTCCTTATGAAAGGTAGCAGACTCCCACAGGATTCCCAAACAAGCAGAGCAGGCACTCTCACATGTGTTCTCTGTAATGTGTGAACTAACTGTCTACTACAGGGGTAGGCAACCTAAGGCCCAGGGGCCAGATGCGGCCCAATCATCTTCTAAATCCGGTCCACAGATGGTCCGGGAATCAGTGTGTTTTTACATGAGTAGAATGTGTCCTTTTATTTAAAATGCATCTTTGGGTTATTTGTGGGACATAGGAATCCGTTCATTCCCCCCCCCCAAAAAAAAAAATATAGTCTGGCCCACCACATGGTCTGAGGAACAGTGGACTGGCCCACTGCTGAAAAAGGTTGCTCACTCCGGTCTACTAGAAATAGAATAGGACATATTTTGTACTACTTCCAGTGTGGGGCAAAGTAAAACAATACAAAAATGCACAATTTTCCTCCCTAAGCCTTCTTTTATAATAATTAGCTGGTTTCTCTTAAAGCCCTCCTTCCAAATTTTGTTAGCATAGTTTAGGTAAGGTAGATTCCCCCCCACCACCACCACACACATTCTATTTCCTCTATATACCAGAGCTTTAATCGCATTTTATTGTGACAGTATTATATTATAGATTCACTGTCAATCTGTTTTCTATACCATCTTTTCAGTATTTCTGCCTAATACCTTATCCTTCGTTTTTTGCTTATTAGAGAGTTTGTTCTATTATCATATTTCACCTAAAAGGGCCACTGTTGAAGATGTGCTGTTGAATATGATTATCTTCTGAAAGTGCTAAATAAATTCTGATGAGTAAAAGGATGACAGATCAAAAGGGCTGGTCCACCATGCATGCTCTAGTTTCTACAACCAATTGTTCTGCTTTGAGTCAGGAGGAATGTATCACTTCAGATACTGAGTGACTTTAGCTTTTCACTCTTTCTTTCCTATCTCCTTGTAGGTTGTTTCATAGAATCATAGCATCACATAATTGTAGAGTTGGAAAGAACCCATTGGGTGATCTAGTCCAACCCCTGCAGTGCTGAAATCTCAACTAGATCATACATGACAACTTCTACTTAAAAACCTCCAAGGAACAAGAGTCCACCAAATTCTGAGGGAGTCCATTCCACTTTCTAAGAGCTCTTACTGTCAGAAAGTTCTTCCTGGTGTTTAGTCGGAATCTCCTTTCTTGTAACTTTAATCTATTAGTTTGGGTCCTAGCCTCTAGAGCAGCAGAAAACTAGCTTGCTCCACCCTCTTGCTCTCTGCTAGTGGCATTCTGCAATCCATTTGTTTTTATTCTTCTGTTGTCTGGAATTATTGGAATGTAGCATTTGGATGCAGTCCACTTCGAAGGCAAGTCCTGTGGGCATGATTGTGACTGTGTTTCATCTTTGCACATTCACAAAGGGCGGGATTCAACTAATGAGTCCTGTTGGTGGAATCCCTACACAAGGACTTCTGCTTGCACAACAGGGCTCTCCCCTTCCTCCCCCATGTCCTCCTCAGCACCCATGAAAATTGGCTTGGTGCAGAGAATCAAAAGTGTGGGATAACCAGCCTCATATAACCAACATGTTTAAGTATAATTAATGCTATTGAGTAAGCTGTCCTGCCAAGCTTAGGCAGGTCACTTCCCCTCATCTTGGGAGGAAGGTAATCAAGGCTTTTGTTTCCCCCTCAGTCCATCTGAGAAACTCAATGTCTGAATAGGCTTTTAGCTGCTTGCTGCAGCTCAGACCACATGGCTCTAACAAGTATCTCTTGAGTTCCAATAATTTAGGAACTTTCACCACTGTACCTAAGTCAAGTTTTACTGCCTTTTCAACGTTTTCAGAATGCTGTATGGAAAAGTACATGAATCTGACCTTTAGAGAGTTTGTAAGTAAACCATTTTTAACTTATCAACCATGCGGTCTTTTTCTATGCTAAGGGAAGAGGGGAGTTTTGGAACTCACAAGGGCAAATTTTAAAGGTTTAACAGCCTATAGCTCCCTGCTTTACTTTGCTGCATATTTTGTGATTTAAAATATTTGCTGGGGTTCTCTCATCAAAGAGTACTTGCCACAAACCTGGATATTGGCATCCAGGGAATTTTCCTTTCTATATTTTATTTTTTCCTTGCACCAACAAGGAGAACCCCTGGAACAGCGCAGGGAGGACAGGATCATTCTGTCTGGCAAGTCGGAATGCTTGCTTGGATGGAACAATGGCCTTAGCCTGACTTTGAATTCCTCCATATATATGTGCATTGAAGGTGAGAGCAGTGTTTTTATATTTCCAAAAAATGCCTCTGGTGTTCTTTGGTGGTTAGCTACCTTCATTTGAACCATGGGATTCTCTTTGCTTTTGACTGCTCTCATTATGCACTCCATTAACAGAAACCATCCTGTTTCTGATGGGCAATTTGCAATTCCTTGTTCTTTAAACCAGCCATACTTTTATTGAATTTAAGCATAGCATAGGATTGAGGACAAAGATGCTACATAGATGCATCAGTGTTCAATGGCTTTTTGGTTCTGCCTGCAAGGTATAATCTGACAGAATAATGGGGACATGGATGTTCCATTTTGGGAAAATATGTTAATAGTTGCATAGCTTGAGCACTCAGATGTCATGCTAGGTTTTCACCATTCCCTTACCAATCCCAGAAAATCAAGCTGCATCTTCAAGTTCCAAGTCTTTTCCTTTGTTTTGATTTGTTACAATCTTTGTGTTTTGAGGCTTCCTTTTATGATGGCTAGAATCAGTCCATAGTCTTTTATTTTTTAGTATTATTATTATTATTACTGCTGCTGCTACTGCTACTACTACTACTATTCATTACATTTCTATAACTCTTTATATTTTAAAGAAAAAAACCTCAAAGCAGTTTACAACACATTAAAACATCAAATAAAACAACCCAGAATAAAACATTACTGAAGAAAGTCAAAAATAAATTATACATTCAAAGCAGAATAATTAACAGGAAACTGAAATATTATCTTAAAAATTTCAAAATAAAACATTAAATGAGGTCAATTACTGAATGCACATTTAATGCAGTAAAGTTAATTTTAAAAATATTAAACATTAGTAAAGGAAGCCAAATATAAAATGCATATTGAAAACAGCATAATTAACAAGAGAACAAAATATTATCATACACATAGCACATATCTGCTGCTGTTCTGCCAATCCTGCCAATTGTTCATGGCAGGCAGCAGGCGGGGGAACTCAGGCTTGGATGACCTGGTTCTGCACTAAAAGACAGCCAAGATAGTCTATGGCTCCTTCAGCAGCCACAGCTTTTGTAGCTGGAGTCAGTCAGAGCCCTGCACTCCCAGAACAGGTGGGCAAAGGCCTATAAGGCAAGGAGCAGGTCTTTCAGGACCCACAGCCAAGATGGTCTTTAACACCTGAATTGTCAGGACACAATTAAAATCTGCATCTCCAGGATAATGAATAGCAGCAAAATAAATGAGAAAATTACGAATTTTCATTGCTGAACTCTAGATACCCTGCTGCAAGAATACAAATGCCACAAGTGATAAATAAAATCTCCTGTGGTCTTGCTGTGACAGTATCATGTTTTGTTCTTTTAGAATTCAGGTAGTGCATGGCTCTTGGAAATGTGTTAAAAGGTCACTTTGGAGCAATGCTGATCAAGGCAATGAGTCTGCTTTAATAAGCTTCCCTTTCCCTTCAGCACCATAGTAATAAACCCTCCAAGCAATTATTTCATAGTTTGACCGGACTACGTGCTGTGTTGACTTCTTCATTGACAATGTCATTGTAATCTTCTTGGCTGTTGCCAATCCTGTACACTTCATAGCCTATCTTGGTTGGCTTCACTTTATATATTTCCGCCAATGTCTTTTCATGTCACAATATAAAGCCTGTACATTTCCTCTTGAAATGTGAAACGTAAGAAGATAATATTCAAAGATAGGTTCAATCATTTTCTTTCTGTATTTCTTAATCTCACCTGATGCACTCAGTCCTTCTGCTCAATTTCATTTTCTGATCACTTTTCTGACATGTTTTTGTATTGAAGCTTGTTTCTCTCTTTCCCTCTTTGAATATATCAGGTTTTTCCCCATTGAACAAGTTTACTTAAAAACTTGTCATACATGATATGTGTATCTTCTACAATGTGATGAAGGAGATTGGCTGTTCAGCTATGAAGTTGAGCTTGGTCTAGTAATATATTCTCAGCCTTAACCTAGTTTATAAAAATACTGCTGGAGGGAGGGGACTGGACAGCTCCAAATAATGCCCCCTGACCACCTTGGAATAAGGATGGGATACCAATATTATTATAAATGATAATAGTGACTCATTAATGCCCAGCATTCATCTTCTTCCTTGCTCTAATAGTATGCCATCCACATTTAATCCCTATATTTGATCATATAAAGTCTGCCATTTTGCTCTTTGCTTCTGTCCTCTGCTCAACAGGAACATGTGTGTAAGGAATGGGACAGATCTGGGTTACAAGTCAGGCTTTATGTCCTCAAAAATGGGGAGTAGCTATTGCCTCCCCCTGCCTCAAATCCTAGATGTGTAACTTGATTCCTCTAACACCTAGCAGAAACTTCCTTTGCATACAAATCTCTGCCTTCAAACTGAGTTTACAAGCTGACGGTATGGCTACAACATCCGGCCTAATTTTTGTATTCTTGTTCTTATTTTTTCTTTTCTCCACCACCACCAACAGTGAAACTTCTTTACTCACTAAGTGTTCTATAGAACTCAAAAGCTTGCCATGATTTTGTTTTGAATAGTCAGTATATCTCTCTCAGATGACTTCCCATCAAGCCTCCTCCACCCCCCCACCCCCCAGTTAGGCAGTGTTGTTATGTTGGAAGGGAAGCTCATAAACTTACAAGAATATGGGCTAATAGCCGTAAATAAATAAATAAATAAATAAATATAAATAAATAAAAAACTTACAAGAAACCAATTGTTATGTGAATGAGTTGTGTCAATTGACAAATGAATCCCTAGTGTCAGGGGCTCTCAATAAACAAATGCCTTTCAAAAACTACTATTATTTGGGGGAGGGGGAATCTATTGGTTCTACTTTGAATTTTCAAGGATGCTTAGTTGTACCTCAGGACTAAATTTGAAACACATATCAAATATTATTGTGCATGTAATGCCTCCAAGAATGACAGCCATAGCCAAAAGTAGTACATTAATTTGAAGGTGTATATGGTGGCATTTATGAGAAAATTTGGGATCTTCAAGTCTTTGCCTAAATTGTGGTATATATGAATTGAATTTGAGAAGCAGAACAGGCTATATTTTGAGTTCAAATCTAGGTATGATCAGGCATAACCACTGATTTCTATAAATCATCCTTCTTCTCTTACAACTTGTAACAAACTGTAGGAAGTTCGTTCCAATCAATGATATTTTTAAAAATGATTTTCAAATCAGTCATCAGTAAATACATAAATCCTTTATAATGGATGTGTGAGAAGATAAGAGTGACTGGACAGCAAGCAAAATGTGAGCATAATAGACTATAACAAATATTCTTGCTAGCAGCACTATTTCACATTGCTAGTTTAGTAACTCAGAGCAACAGTCTCCTAGCAACGAGCATTGCACTGTGTCACTAGCTGAGATGTAAGACTTGCGGAGGAGAAGGCGGGGGGGGGAGGACACAGGACAGCTGTTGCAGCTTTTGATGCTAGCCACTGAACCTGCAGATTACATCCAAGGTGCTTTGAAAATGTCTAAGATAGAACTGCCTGCATTTTTATTTTTAAAAGGTGTACAGATGACAAAGTGTCTTGCAGATATAAATCCAGAAATTGATGCAACTGTAATCCATTTCCGCTTAAATAATCAACGGGCCTGGTGGCATCTCTATCTTGTCCTCATTTGTACCAATATTACTTTTTAAGATATTTTTATATCATAAAAAACCGTAGGGTAAAAAATAGGTAGGTCAAATGGCAGTTCCTACACTGTGATATCTGGTAAACACAGAGGTGGCACATCCTGCTCTGCCACTTGAAGCGAAATGGGGTGTGCTGCTCACCCCACCACTGGCGCTGCCAGCAGAGAAGCAGTGCCAGCACTGGTTTCCAACAAGATCTCACCAGCATCAGTGCAGCTTCTCTGCCAGCAGCACGGCACCCATTGGGCACCACCTTGGGGGTTTCTGCTGCCTAATGCGGCTGCTTCACCCTGCCTCATGGGCGGGCCGGGCCTGGGTCAAAAATTCATTGAGAGTCATCTTTCTCCTTGGGGTGCATGAATGTGAATTTTGTGTTGTATTACCCCCCTGAAATATCTGAAAAGTAGTTCATTAGTGCAGTGCATAAAAGGAAGAGGAGAACATCCAAATCATATAACTTGAAGCAGGGGGCAATGGGGGGGGGGGGACCAAGGGCATAATGTGTGATGTGGGGTGGAACTGTGGTACTTAGATTGCAGAGTATTTTTGATAAATTAGTAGGACATTTGGCGGGGGGGGGGGATATTGTTTTTCTTTTTTTTACAACATGGCACCAAGACTTCAGGCAGTCATGAGGTGTGCTACCTGTATTAGGATGCTTTTAATGTGTGGTGTTATGTTGTTCTGATGTTGTTGTTGTGTTTCTGTATATTTTGTTGGAAGTCACCCAAAGTGGCTAGGGCAACCCTAGTCAAGTGGGCAGGATACAAAAAATAAATTGTTGTTCCTGTAGTTATTACATCACCAGTGACCCATTGCAAAACTCACATGCAGATGAGGCTTACCTTGCCCACATTTACCGTATTTTTTGTCCCATAGGATGCTCCATCCCATAGGACGCACCTAGTTTTTTTTGGGGGGGGAATAAAGGGAATTTTTTTTTCCTTTATTTCCCCCCCCCCAAAACCAGGTTGGGGAAACCAAACCAGGTTGGGGAACAGCGGTATGGCGGCGCTCCGCCTCCCCGCTGTCCCCCGAGCTTGTGGGGCTGGCCGATGTCTGCCCGAAGCGTGGGGCGCTCTGCTTCAGCACGCCCCGCGCTCTGTGCAGCAGGCTGCTGTCCGCAGCTTAGGGAACCCTGCAGGAACTCCCGCAGGGCTCCCCAGGCTGCAGATATCTGCCCGGCACGAGGGGTGCTCTGCTTCAGGGCGCCTGTGTGCCGGACAGCAGGCTGCTATCTGCAGCTTAGGGAGCCCTGCGGGAACTCCCGCAGGGCTCCCCAGGCTGCAGATGTCTGCCCAGCATGCTCTGCTTCAGGGCGCCCCGCGCACCGGGCAGCAGGCTGCTATCCGCAGCCTAGGGAGCCTTGCGGGAACTCCCGCAGGCTCCCCAGGCTTGCTGATAGCTTCCTGAAGCCTGGAGAGCGAGAGGGGTCGGTGCGCACCGACCCCTCTCGCTCTCCAAGCTTCAGCGAAAGCCTGTATTCGCCCCATAGGACGCACACAGATTTCCCCTTCATTTTTGGAGGGGGAAAAGTGCGTCCTATAGGGCGAAAAATACGGTATACACTGCTTAGGGATTGCTGGGTATAGATAATGTTGGTATTCAGTAAAGGTCATAATGAATGTCATACTGCTCTAAGTTTGCACACACATCTCTTTCATATTCCCTCTGATTGACAGACAGACCTTAGTATAACCCAGAAAAATTAAATGTGCCTAATCCTATTTAATTACCTGTGGAAAACATTAATGTGATTGTCAGTTATTCCTATCATACACTCAGCACTCCCCCAAGCAGTGTGCAGTGCCAATGACACTACTACCCTCAGGAGAAGGTATTCTCCGTAGCAGCCTCTTAGCTGTGGCATTCCCTCCCCACAAAGGTCTATCTGGGAACTTCATTAGATAGCTTTTGTCACATGCAGAAGACAGACAAACCTCTTTCCTCTGGCCCTTGATGCCCAAGATAGATAGATAGATAGATAGATAGATAGATAGATAGATAGATAGACAGACAGACAGACAGACAGACAGACAGATGAGAGAAACCATCCTATTTTTCTAATTATAAAAGGTTTAAACTGTAATGTGGTTCACGCTGAGTAGAAAATCCAATAAACAATAATTATATCCGAGTCTGGCTTCCTTATGGATGGAGAGAGGTTATTTGGGTGGGTTCATCAAGGGTAATAATTATTTCATTAATAAATATACAAGTAAAGCCTAGAAGGAAGCAGGTACTTCTAGCAGATACATAACCCCCATCCCCAGAGAGAAATGGTCGCCGCCCAAGTTGCCTTTAGTTTCCAACTGAGTTCTGTCTCTCTTTTTCTCCCTATCTCCTTCTGGCCAGAATCTGATCTTACCAGCAGGCTTGAAGTCCTCACCCATCCACTGATTGCCCATGGGGAACTTGATTGCATAGTCAATCCCTGCAGAAAGCAGGTATACAGTCACCACAAATATTGGTTATCTGATCAGGTTTCCTATGGAGAACTCTGTCTCACAACCAGTCCAGGAGTCAGACAGCTGATGAGCAGTGACTTCAAGCCTGGTTCCTGCAGGGATTGGCTGCATGACTGAGTTCCCCACAGGGATCTTGATCCTACAGCCAGTCCAGCCACATGCCTGCCCCGCATCTGACATCACATAAGGTATCAGGTACAAGGGAAATGTCCTTGTGGGCCATGTTCTCCATTTCTGCTTTACAGTGGCAATTTCTTTCATGCACAGACCTTAAGGCTACCTTTTAGCTGGCAGCAGGAACAATATGTCAACTTCTCCTAGGTCTGGTGGCTTTCACATTCTGGGGATAATCGTTATACACCTCAACCATTAGCTTTGATCAAGGAGACATCCTCATCTATTAAAAAGCAATTTCCCAAACAAAGGGCATGACTGGCCAGCATCCTAACTATATTTTATAGTGATAAACAGTGAGTGGCTTTGGACTACACACTTCTTCCTTCAGAGGCAGTACAACCCTATCCAAAAGAGGTAAGCAACTTATATTTCTGACAGTAAAACCACTCACACACAGGACCACCATTTTTCAGGGATTCAGTTTCAGTTTATAGGCCCTTGTTCAGACGATCGCTGGGTATAAGCACTGGCTCTGGGCTCATACAGCCACACCTGATTCAGATGTCACTCCCTTCCCCTGATCAGGAGCGGGTTTGTAGTATGTCTCCTCACTTGTGGGTGATGAAAACTATGAAAACCTGGCTTGCCATATGGTTGTATTTACCTTTTGTCAAAGCAATATAGCCTCACTTTGTCAATCACTTTGAAGTTTCCACAGTTCTTAGTAACTTGATTGAAACAGCTGATGAAATATTAGATAGCAATTCTGACATGGCCCAGTGAACTTACAGTGGAGCAATATTCTGGACTGAGTCTCCCCAACATTTTTCAGACCTAGAATACGAGCCAGCATATGCACATTTATATGCATGTAAGTATTTTTGTCCATAGGACCCGACTTACATTTCAGGAGCCTATGCTAGGGTTGGGGAAGACAGACAAGATCAGGGCTTACTCCTACATCCTGTATGATGGACAACCTACATCCCAGTGCAGTGTCAAAAATTGGCTTTGTTGTATAAAACATAATGTTGTTTCTAAGAGGAAATATTCCTTAAAAAAAAAAGTTTGTATGGTTTGTGTATATTAAAAATGCTACATTGGTAAGTTACTCCACCTAATAGATCACTGGTTTCTGTCATTAGGCTTTGAACATAATTTAAGACTGAATGTAATTCACTAAGACTGGATGCAATTAGCATGCAGTAAGATGATAATTTCTATATAAAGATTGAGTAGGTTTCAGAATAAGGAGAGCTAGCCCTGCTTCCTTCTCAATTATGTGAAGCAATATATGGAGCTTGAGAGTTTTCCTCTGACGTGCCTTATAGTCTGAAATAGTATGTGGAAACTTATATTCCATTCCTGCTCAGCTCTTATATAAACTGTTCTATAAGGAGCAGGGGCAAACAACTGGTGTGTCCAGTGCCAACCAGGCTCCTTAAAATGGTTAGATGACCAGGCAGCAATTTGATTATTGTTAATGACCATTCCCCGACCACTTTTTCTGCATAATGAAGAATTTGATGCAGAATAATTCCCTCCTGGTACTATAGGGCTGGATACAATTAAGTCATAATTAGTATGATATATTCATGATATGCACCTGTTCTTCGTAGGAATTTTGTAGAATTTACATGGATAATTTGTTCATTTCTTACATTGCTTCCATTTTACTCGCTGTGAATTTGAAAATCCTGTTTTATGGTTGAGTTACTTTTTCTTTTGACGGTTGTACTCTTCTTCCATGTCCCTTTATCATAGGAACCTCAAGACATACAGTTGGTTAATGATATTTTCACTTCCTCTGTCTCTTGAAAACCATCTGGTATTCTTTGGGTGTGAACTAAAATGTATGTCTCTTAATCATTCCAAATTGGTGAGGAGGAGGCAGATGGTGTTGAGTAATCCTAATGCCTATGGTGCTTCTTAACCTTTACCATAACATGGCAGAAAAGTAGGTTGTTACTAATTTTCTTTTATAGAACATCTCTGACCTTAAGTTAAAAAGCTGGTCACAGTGTTCTATTACTTCCCAATGAATGGAAGAACTGACATTATAGGTACACTCTTAAATCACACAACTTTATGACTAATGTGCAGGTGTTTTCCTTTTTCTGCATAATATAATTGTAAGCTTGCAACATAGAATTGAAAAAACATATGACAGAAAAGTTTATCTATTTCCATTATAACTCAATTAATACCGGTCATGGTTCTGAGAAATCATTAGCACATGTAAGAACATAAGAAGAGCCTGCTGAATCCATCTAGATCAGCATCCTGTTCTCACAGTGGCCAACCAGATGCCTGTGGAAACCAGCAAGCAGGTTTCAAGCACATGTGCACTTTCTCCTCTTGTGGTTTCCAGCAACCAGTATTCAGAAGCATTGTTGCTTTAAACTGTGGAGATAAAGCATAACTATTATGGCTAGCCTCTCCTCCATGAATTTGTCTAAGCAAAAGCCATCCAAGTTGGTGACCATCACTGCTTCCTGTGGGAACAAGTTCCATAGTTTAACTGTGCACTGCATGAAGTACTTTCTTTTGTTTGTCCTGAATCTTCTGACATTCAATGGCGGAGCTTCATGCTCCGGCACCGGGGGGGGGGGCGGAGAGCAGGCGGGGGCAGGGCTGGTGTGCGTCCTGGGGGCGTGGTGCGCCGCCTGCGGGGATCGCGCTGCCGGGGGTGGTGCGCTCCCCCCGCACTCCTCTTCCTCCGCCAGTGCTGGCATTCAGCTTCATTGGGTGTGCACAAGCTCTGGTGTAATGAGAAACAGAGAAATCTCTATCCACAGGTGTTCCATAAGCAAATATAGGAAGGAAATGTGTATTCCTTCATTATAATGTCCCAGAGCAAGTTACAGCAATAGAATATACACTTACAAAAGCAAATAAGGATTGGTTTGGGGACCTATGCTTTTTAGCATGTTTACAAATGTTCTACTGTTAAGAGTGAGCAGTGAGGTGGCCAAGTTTGCTGAATGAGGCTAAAATTTTCAGGATTGAAGCAAGTCAGTTTTGCATGGTGTTTTAATATGCCCTCATCTGACACACACTAATATTTACCATGTGAGAACAATAGTCTTCAGTGATTTACTCTGGTGTGGTAACTAATAGCTGTCATCACATGAAGGCTCATTAAAGGTGGGATCCTTTATTAGACAGGAGCATATTAAGCAGCTAGCTTTGTAGGATCTCACATCTTTTAAGCCACTGATTTTTAGCTCTAAGGATAAAGAAAAGGGGTTTGTGTCTTGTATTTTTAATTTACATCTTAGCTTTGATATGGGCTTTGTAGAGGGCCTGAAATGGATGTGAATTGAATATTTTCATTCATGACAATTGTTGAAATTCTAAGTGGTTAAAGTTCCCATTTAAATCGGTATCATCAAGCCTGAGGGAACAGGCATTAAAAATAGTGGAGAAAGACTCAATGAGACTCTTTCAAATGAAGATATTTAATTCAGGACTATGTTGGAGAGATGTAAGAAACCAGTGGGTATTGTCATTTCGGATCTCTAATTGGTTATCTTCTTGCAGTTGTCAGGCTACTCATTGCTCAGTATTGAAAGGACCCAAAGGGTGCACCAAATTGGTATAAGTTAGTTTGGCAAGTTGCAAAGGTGGAAAAATTAATAAATAATCTGTCTGGCTAAATGAATGAAATATAAAGCCTTGCTTGTGGCAGATTGGCACTGTTTTATTGTTTATACAAATCAAGATGAAATACAAAGCACACAAAACTTTCTGGCTGCTATGAAAATTCTAGATTTGAGCTTTAATACTTACTAATGGGCCTTCTTGGTTGATTAATGCTTTTGGTTTGTCTTCTCCCTGCCTAATCTTAGACTCCCCTCACCTCATCTAAGAGATGAGGGGATCGTTTTGTGTTATTAAAATTTTAATTAAAAACAACAACAAAAAGCCACAAGGGCTCATTCACTCAACATGTTTACTGCATCAATTCTGCGTCAGTGGCTACTTTAAGTTGAAAGTCTTTAAGCCCACGATCATTAAAAACAATTTCCTCTGTTACAAAAGAAACATATGAATCTGAGCAGTATCTGTATATAGTTGGAATGCAGACATTAACACTCCATAGAATAGACATCAATACTAATATAGACAAGACTTTTTTTCAGCTGGAACTCAGTTCTGGCGCCTCTCAGGTGGGTGCCATTGCCATTATAAGAGGTGTTTGTGGTGAGTTTCAGTGCCTCTTTTTCTAGAAAAATAGCACTGAATCTTGCCCATTTTTTCCTTTATGGCACAAGGCCTCCTCCAGATTCAACTGCCTGTTGTTCTGTTATTTATACAGGAATCACACAACTAAGTTTTAAATTTACTTTTCAGTATTTGCTACAACTTGGTTTGGTTTGAAATCTTGGAAGCCCCAAAGCATGTTTGTTGATGGCCAAGTCCAAAGTTATCTACAGTGTCCTGTGAAACAGAGATGTCCAACCTGTAGATCGTGATCTACCGGCAGATCCCCAGCTGATCCTGGTAGATCACAGGATCCTTACTGTGTACAAAATGTTACGGGGGGAAAACTAAAAAAACTGTGCAATCCACCCACTCCATGCACACTCCTCCTCTCTCCAATGACAATGGGTAGATCACTGCCAGGTGTTTTTTTTACTGAGAGTAGATCGCAGTCTCTTGGGAGTTGGACATGCCTGCTGTAAAACTATGCTGGTGCTTGAAATTCATCAGGCAATATCCAATTCTCCTGGTCCACTACTGCAAGAGACTAGCAGTAGCAGAACTTAACCTTCCCCAGCAGCGCACCCTCAAAATAATTTCTGGAGGGTTGGGGAACTCTGAATAAGAAATGGTTGGCTTGGGGTAGGAGAGGAAAGGAAAGTGTTGCTGCACTTGCAGAATTCCACTGACGCTGCTTTGGATACAGCCCAGCAACATGTGTCTGTTTCAAAGAACTGAAAGGTTGCTGTTTTCTGTTCCAAAATTTACATGTAGCTTTGTCTCACTTTTTGCAGAGTTGAAGTTTTTTTTCATTTGGTGGTGTGCCTGCAGTGCTTTCTAAATAATAATAAAGACTAGTATGCAATAATTTGAAGTACAGTGTATTACACACATCTTTGAGGGAACTGTATTGGAAGAATTGATTCAGTTCTGCCGCCTACTATTTCATAAGATGTGAACAAAATGGCAAACATAATGAACTTGAAATAAAAATAGCTGGTCATCTTCAATAACGATACTCACTTCACTAGATCAGAACAAGCTTCTGGCTATTCCTCTAGTCTCAGCACATGAAATTCATTGGACGTGTGCTTGGTTCCCCCCACCCTTTCGGTAGCATATTGTACAGAATATAGCAGTAAAATTAAATGGTTGGAATATGAGGTTTTAATCTAAAACTGGTCATTGATTTGTTTTGAATGTATTCAAAAAGCAATCAAATCAGGTATATATGGGTAGCTGTTCCTCAGTTTATGTCTTATGGCTGGAATTCTATGTGGTTGCTTTTGTTAGGTAGGATGATGTTTCTTTAAATATACAGAGATAAAAATTAAGTCTGTTTCAATATAAAAATGCTTGTTTTCATGCCTGGTAGGCTATTTAGAAGAAGGTAGCAGTGCACATTCATAAGCAGGTAGGACAAACCAAGTCCATTCAAGTGGGAGGCTTGAACTATACATGTTGCAAAAGTAGTTTTTGATGAGCAAGAGTATGCAAATGGAGTTGTCTCTATGAATGTGAATGCTGTCCAAGCGGAATTTATTTCAATGTGATGCATGTGTGTATGTGCATGCACTTATGCTTTTCTTACCCGCTTTTGGTTGCCATCAATCAGGGGTGGCCAGCTTTTTTGGGCTCGTGGGCACACCCACCAAGCACTCACCCACCATCTGTTATATTGGCTATGGAGGGTGGTGTTCCAGTCAAAATGAAGCCTGGGATTAATCATCTTGCTTTATTTAATCTGCCCTCCAGTTGGAAAGACCATTGCAGGGGAAGAGCTACAGACAGAATTTAAAAAAATGAAAATAATCCATATGCTTGCTAGCCCATCTGTGTTACACAGTTCCTTCAAAACAGAAAATTTATGGGGAGCAGGGTGGTATTTTAAATTTGCTGGTTTGACCCTCTATATTTTTAAATTGTGTCCTGATTGAACTCAGTTTTGAGTTACTCATATGGTTTACAGTAAAACCAATATCTTAATATAGATGCTACTAAATGCATAATCAGCATATGTTCATCTTTATTATTAAACACTGCAGCCCTTCAAATGTTTTTGACTAATATTTATTATTATTGGCTTTGTTTAGTATCAATGTAGCTGTTAAATAACTGAACAGTTATTGAAAAACAGTTAACTAATTATTTCAAAGGGCTCCTCTGGGTGACCTTTAAATAATGATTTGTGCTCATCAAGTTATCAGAGCGGTCATACATGATCCTACTTTCAATGCTATTTACGCTTGCAGAAGTTTTTGGGTGTCCATATGGTTTCATTTCCAATCAGTGCATATTCTGTAACCTGCTGCTAAAATCCCATTACTTTCCATACCACAAACGTTCTGGGTTTTGTCCTTTTATTGCATTATAGACCCTTTGAACAGTAATAATGAGGTAGCATTGGGGAAGCATCATAGTACAACAAATAAAGCAGAATAAATGCACCTCTAATGCACTAGAGTGGTACTTTGGGTTACATATGCTACAGGTTACATACGCTTCAGGTTACAGACTCTGCTAACCCAGAAATATTACCTTGGGTTAAGAACTTTGTTTCAGGATGAGAACAGAAATTGTGCAGCGGTGGCGCAGCGGAGGCAGGAGGCCCCATTAGCTAAAGTGGTGCTTCAGGTTAAGAATAGTTTCAGGTTAAGAACAGACCTCCAGAACGAATTAAATTCTTAACCCAAGGTACCACTGTATTTTTGTGGAATATTGTTGGGGGCATCCATCTGTCTGCGACAATAAACTTCCACATTAGCAGCACTGAAGTGATCTCCCTGGGGCACAAGCCTAGGCAGTGTATATGGAGGTCCTGGACTGTCCAGACAACAAGACCCCCCTCTCCGCCTCACTGATGTGGTCCAAAGGAAAGCAGAGCAATACATTTGGCACCAGGTTGGTTGCAGGAATTGCTAGAAGGAGACGTACAGGGCGCCAGCCAATCATCTTAGGGACTTCACTCCAGATTTATGTAGGGTTACTCCTTAGATTTTTTTCCTCCCAGAGTTTTTCTTCTAGATGGGCTACCATCCCAGGTTGATAGGCTTCATCTGCCTTCCACTTCCTTCTACAGCACGTGCAGAAACCACTGTCTTGACTACTATTGGTCTCATCAGCTCAATCTGCTGGAATCTGTTTTCACATGCAGGGGGAAGTCCCTAACTTACCAAGGGTTTCAGGCCCATCAGCTGCCCTCACCTGTGTGGTGTGGCCGTTGTCGAATGCTGACATCTTCTAGGAGCCACAGGTGAAAGCTGAGTGTGGGGTGGGAACCAAAGGTGAACAAAGGAGCATGATGTGTCTCCCACCAGATGTACTACCCCTCCCTTAACACTCTGTACACCCCGCTGCAGAATATACCCACAGTAAAAGAACTTAGTGAAACTGGGTTCTGTCTTTCCTCATCCATACCCATAGACAGGCTGGGCCTGTACAATATTGTGCCACTAATGACCTACATTCAACCCATCAACTCTATATTGCACCCTGTCAGGTGTGTACTTGTAGCTTCACTGTCAAGGTCAGCACTGGATTAGGTGAGGAAAAGCAATAAAAAGAGAATAGAAAAATGGGGAAAGAGTTTGCAGGAAGGAAGTCTAACAAAGTTCTGATTTTTCCCATGATGACTGCTTTGATGCTTTTGGGGAGAATATCAAGCATCAAATTTTACACACACACACACACACACACACACACACACACACACCTGTTTCCCATGGTTTGGTTTTCATTTTCCCCTAAATTACTTTCTATTTCTAATCAATTAACAGGCAGAAGAAACACTTCCTAGTAACATTGTAATCAGCTTGGGCAAGCAATATGGAAAATAGGAAAGAACTGAATGCAGAAAGACTGACTGACAAGTATAGTTTGTTACTGCTTGCTATTGTGTTGACTAGCATTTTTTATCAAACAAAATGGTGTTGGGTCTCCAATATTTTGAAAACCAGGCACCTCTACCCAGTGTTTCTCAACAATTTTCTTGTCTTGGACATCTCATATATTTGCTTTCTTTATAAGTCAATTTTGTCAGAGTGTCAGCCTCCAGACAAAGTTTGGCCTTGTTAACGCAGTTTTGCTATGTGTATGTGTGTCTGAAAAGACTTCTTTGTTTCATTTTAAGTATTTATTTCCAATAGAAATGTATGTTTACGGCATAGGGCATTTTAAACAAATAAAAATGGGCCAATTGATTCTGAAGGATTTCTTTGTTGAAATTATAATTAAATGTGAGGGCATGGATAGATGGCAAGTTTCTCTTAATTAAGGAATGAAGAATTAGTCCCTTTCAGCCCAAGTGCTTTGAACATGCATAATCAGTTGCGCAGGTGGCATTCTATGTGTGGCTTTTTCTAAAGAGCAGGAGGTTCAGAATACCAGCATTGGAAGGAGTAGGAAGATAGGGAGTGGAGGTGGTTGCAGACTGCAGAAATTATAGCTATGGCAACAGTGCCCCCCCTTCCTTTTAATCCAATTTAATAAGCTTTGTATGTCTTTAAAATGAGTGTTAAACCTCTGCAGCAAATTATTATAAGCTCTTAATTACTTAGCATACAGGATGCAATTCCACATTTCCGTGTTTATACTGTTTACAGTTAAGGGTTGTTGCCATGATCGTTTATAAACATTGCATGGTGTCTCAAAGGCCCATCCTTAAATAGCTAAATATATTAGGGCTGATTTTACACATATGGGCCATTCCATATCAAGAGATCCAACTTTTTTACCTCATGTCATCCAATTTTTCTTAATATTTTGTACATTTGTTGAATGATCATTCTGCTTTGGAAGACATTTTTTTTAAAAAAAGCCTGACTAGCTTTTCAGATACCTTTTAATTGAATAACTTTCTAAAGAAATGCCTGAAGTAACATATTACAGTTTGAAGTCTTGTTTATTCTGTTATATTTTACTCCAAGAAGCGTAAAATTTATAGAACCCAATAAAGCAGACATGTATGTACAAATGTTTTTTTTAAAAAAATATGATCCCAAGATGAATTTTTGCAGGTGGCTCTTATAAATGTTTAATAGTTGATACTTTTTTGTAAATTTGAATCATATTATTTTTTAAATCAATTTTTAAAAAATTTTCAATTTTCAATTTTGTAACTTACATTTAAATTTTAAAGTACGTCCATCATGTGACATATCATATTAAAGCTCATGAAGTTCTGAAGAGATTGGTGTTTTTAGTTTTGATGTTCTGGGCTGTTGTTAAGGTCCGGCAAGGCTAAAACTGTCAATTTTTTGAAATTTCAAACCCTCATAACTCACAAAGGGGATGAAATAAAAAATTTAACATTTTGATTTAAACTTAGTTTCAATCATTCAACAAGTGTACAAAATATTAAGACAACTGGATGACATTAGGTTGGATCACTTGATATGGAATGACCCATATATGTATTTATCATTTGACATGAGCCTCCACTGAATGAAAAGTATTTAAAAAAAAAAATTAAAAGATTTCTTGGTTACAAAAATGAAAAGTCTTGTGTTTTAAGACAATTTTCCAGAATTACTTATCAAGCTCACTCTGAACAGGTCAGGCTCAGTAAACAACAACAGTGACAAAGGAAAGAAAGAGAACATAGTATAAACCAGGCATGTAAAACACGTCGATCGTGAGCCCCCAGTGGACTGCAGGGTTGTTTATAGTCGATCGCAAGGCCTTTCTCTGCTACCTCAGATATGGCAGCCACTGCCGCCGCCACCAACAGCAGCAGTCTTCACAGCGATGCAACCCTGAGCTGTGCATGTGTGCACAGGGAGACAGAGGCAGGTGTGAGGGAGCTGGGGAGAGGTCTGTGTGATGCCGCTGGAAGAGGGGAGGCGGGCTTAGCATGGCTTTCCCAATCGGGGAAGGGGGTGGTGCCAAATACGGAGGGAGTCGTGAGGAGGAGTCGTGGGGAAAGGATCCCTATGATGGGGGGACGGAGGGAGGACAGGCACTATTGGGATCCACATCATTTGCGCTACTCCCTTTGGGGGGGGAGAGAGAGATCATTTGGGGGTTGGGGGAGAAGAAGCGTCACTTGGGGCAGCACTGCAGCGCAACTGGTTTGGGTGGGAAGAGAGAGATACTTGGGGAGGAGAAAAGTCTGGCTTGGAGGGGGAAAGGTCTGGCTTGTGGGGGGGGAGAGGGAGCTGGGCCAACCCTGGTTTTTTGTTTACTAAAAAGACCTGCACTTCTGCATGCCTGAGGGCAGGAGTGCCACACAACTCCTATTTTACTGATACCTCACCTCAGGGCAGGCAACCTAAGGCCCATGAGCCACAAGCGGAACACAGGGGTTGTTTAACCGGCCCATGAACTGCCCACGAACCAAACCACCCGCTTGGCGAGTCCCCGCATGCTGCGCTAAACCAGCGCAGCGCGGCAACTCACTTCCATGGCGTTAGAAATTGCATCTGCACATGCGCAGATGCTGGAAATCATGTCTGCACAAATGCTGGAAATCAAACACGCCCACGGAAGGATCTCTCCCAGGCGAGGTAAACCTTGCAAACCCCTGCCTCACCTCTTAACCTTCCAGTAAGCAGCAAGGATGCAGCTGCTAGGAGGCTACTGATGGTCTGCCCCACCATACCCTCCAACATTCCTCAAAATGTCACTCTTTCCTGAGGCATGTTGGAAGGTTTGTCCCACTATGTGAACTGTTTCTGCCTCCATGCCAAGACTCCATTTTGTTTCTCAGTTGCCCCGTTTTGGATCGACTCCTGTTGACATTGATGACTTCCTAACTTTCCATATAATCGTATTTCTCACATTAAGACTGGTTCTCAAACTCACCTAGTAGACTACAGCTGTTTAGACAGCAGCTGATTTCAGATCCCAGCACTGACCAAGAATAAAAGTAATGAGAATATTAACTTAACCAATTCATTCAAGCTAGCCAAAACCCATATCACCTCCAACAAACAGAAACATGTACAGTGGTGCCTCGCAAGACGAAATTAATTCGTTCTGCAAGTTTTGTCGTCTTGCGATTTTTTTCGTCTTGCGAAGCACGGTGTCGGGAAAGTTTTGGAAAAGCTTCAAAAATCACCAAAGTCTTTAAAAACCTCAAAAAAGGCTACCACACCGCGTTCTATGAGTTGCTCCTCGAAGTCAAGTCGCAACTGTATTAACGGTGTTAAGAAAAAGGAAACAAACTTGCAAGACGTTTCCATCTTGCGAAGCAAGCCCATAGGGAAAATCATCTTGCGAAGCAGCTCAAAAAACAAAAAACCCTTTCGTCTAGCGAGTTTTTTGTCTTGCGAGGCATTCGTCTTGCGAGGTACCACTGTATATCTGCTTGGTGTCTTGGAAAGCCATCTTCTTCACAGCTGTATTTTTAAGGTGTTTGGTATAACCCTATGGATGGGATTCCAATATAGCACACATTTCAATGTCATATTCCTAATCCGAAAGGTAATACATGAAGAGTGGTGCAAATGCCCTTTAAACAGTGAATCAGTTGTTTCAGGGACTATTGCAGTCCCTGGCTCCTCAGTGTTCAGTTCTGGAACCTGCAATTTATGCTGCCTCATAGTGTGTGGGGATCAACTTTCCATCTCTCTGTATCCTGGTGATTGGAGGCGGAAATCCTGTGCCATTTGGCACTGTACTGTTTGTGCAGCCAGGGCAGAATCTGCAGCTCTAATAAAATATTACATCTTCTATAAGCTTGGATCTGATATCTGTAGCAGCATCTTTAAATAGCAGCTGCTTATTTTCACTTTTTGGCTTCTAATGAAACTTAGAAATCCAGTGACAAATTGGATGAATAAGAGGGCCTATGAAAACATTTACTGATGGCTTGAGTTTGGGTATCACGCATGACTGTTGTTGTCATAAGTGGGTGTTTTCTTTCCATTTTGCAACATTCATTTGATTTCTCTTTATACAGAAGGATGAGAAGCAGAGCAGTATCTGTTTGATGTCTTGGAAAGCCATATTCTTAACATTTACCGTATTTTTCGCCCCATAGGACGCACCGGCCCATGGAACGCACCTAGTTTTTTGGGGGGGAAATAAAGGGGGGAAATTTATTTTTCCCCCCCAGGTGCGGAGCTGGGGCAGGGGATGCCCGAGCTTCCCCAGCCCCCAGAACAGGCTGCTATCCGCAAGCCTAGTGAGCCCGGTGGGAAGTCGCGCCGGTCTCCCGAGGCTTGCAGATATCTGTCCCCTGAGCTTGTGGGGCTGGCGATGGGGAGAAGTGCGCTTCTCCCCACCACCAGCCTCCAAAGCAGGTCGAGGAATAGCGGGATGGCGGCGCTCCGCCTCCCCGCTGTCCCCCGAGCTTGTGGGGCTGGCGATGGGGAGAAGTGCGCTTCTCCCCGCCAGCCTCCAAAGCAGGTCAGGCAATAGCGGGATGGCGGCGCTCCGCCTCACTGCTGTCCCCCAAGCTTGTGGGGCTGGCGATGGGGAGAAGTGCGCTTCTCCCCACCGCCAGCCTCCAAAGCAGGTCTCCGCAAGAGGTGGGAGAGCTTCAGGGTGCAGGCAGCTCTCCCACGGCTTGCGGACAGCTTCCTGAAGCCTGGATTCACCCCATAGGACGCGCACACATTTCCCCTTCATTTTTGGAGGGGAAAAAGTGTGTCCTATAGGGCGAAAAATATGGTATATTTTAATGGTGTTGAGTGCAATCAAATGGGTGTCTCCTAATTTGTAGAGTATATTGTGGAGCTGTCCCATAGGGTAGAACTCTCCCTTCCTGCCCCAGGTTGTCTCTGCCCATCATCTTGGCCATACCATTAATTCTAAGGCAAGCCCTTTCATGCTTCCTAAGGTCCGTCCCCCGTCCCCCCCCCGCCAAGCTTCCACAAATGGCTCCACTACTAGGCTCTGTGCACAGCTCTACTCGTTTTTACTACTAGATTTAACCTCAAAACATGTTATAGATGGGGCACTTTGATGTGCCAGCTCCAGGAGATCATATTGGCTGAGAGTCCTGGAATACTTGCTCTCCACCTTGCAGGGCTTTTTCCATCTTCCTTGGGCAGGTGGGGGGGCTGACTGACTCCAGCTGCAATAGTTGAGACAGTTGAACAGACTCTTGGGCTGGGGTATTTTTTTTTTAAGGAAGTAGTTATTGGGAGTCTTTGCTGCCGTTATTGATGTTAATTTTTTATATCTTTGTTTTGGTTCTTGTTATGATTTATGTGGAAATTGTTCATTTTGGTTGTGCATTTATTATTTATGACTACTTTTGTTATGTTTGCAGTTACGCTTTTTTTGCATTGTAAGCTGCCTAGAGCATGGTTTTGGCTATGGAAAGGTGGCATACAAATAAGATGATGTATGTATGCAGCACAATTTCTTGATTGAACTGTTGGTGAGATCCCCTAGTATTGCTTAAGCTGTGATATCATTGATAGTTGTTAGAGAGTTGTTGACAACAGAATTTTGAAAGTGCAGCTGCAGTGAGACAAGTAAAATGCCAAGTTAACTGAAATGTAAAAGCTGACATAGGATTTAAAGACAGGGAAGACTGTGTGCTGTAAGAGACCTTGCGGAGTCAGGAGAGGGGAGAAGCCAGAGAACTGACTAGACCACAGCTCAGTGACGGAGCACATTCTTTGCATTCAGAAGGTGACACATTCAATTGTTGGCATCTCTAGATAGGGCTGATGGGCAAGACGCCTTTCTGGAATTCCGGAGAGCTCCTACCAATCAGTATAGACAACAAAAAACTAGAAGGACATTTGGACTCTAATTTTTATTTGTGTGTGGATGGAGGTTTTTTTATTGTTTTTTGTTTTAAATGATACTTTATTGAGTATTGAATCATGATGGCATAACATATCCAGTACAGCCCCTCTTCCAAACCCCACAGACAAGTATAGCATATTATTTCCAAAGTTGTTATGTCATTCTTTCATGAAGTTCAGTGAAATTTATTTATAGTTAATCTTGCTGCTGCCTCGAAGTTCGTGATGAGGTCTCTTTTGGATGAGATCTTACATATCAAAGTTGTATTTTGTCAAGAGAGGTACAGTGGTGCCTCGCAAGACGAAAATAATCTGTTCCGCGAGTCTCTTCGTCTAGCGGTTTTTTCGTCTTGCGAAGCAACCCTATTAGCGGCTTAGCGCTATTAGCGGTTTAGCGGCTTAGCGGCTATTAAAGGCTTAGCGGCTTAGCGGCTAAAAGGCTATTAGCGGCATAGCGGCTTAGGAAAAGGGGGGGGAAGCGAAAAAAAATCGCAAGACTCGCAAGACTCGCAAGACGTTTTCGTCTTGCGAAGCAAGCCCATAGGGAAAATCGTCTTGCGAAGCAACTCAAAAACGGAAAACCCTTTCGTCTAGCGGGTTTTCCGTCTTGCGAGGCATTCGTCTTGCGGGACACCACTGTATATTTGGTTCTAGGACAAAAGTTTGGTTAGTAATTAGTTCAGATTCATTGAACACTTTTATCCAGAATGGTTGGATCCTTGGGCAGGGCCACTAGATAAGAGGGAGTCATAGTCACATTTTCTCCAGCAGTTTACAGCATTTGTCTGCTTAATTAGATGCATTTGTAATTCATTTTCATGGATACCAGAAGTTATGAACAAAAACTGACTTTATCTCAGATATTTTCCTAAAGTGTGTCATTTATTGCTTCACCTAAGTTATGTTCCCAGTGAGACTTCAGGACAGTTATTGATTTGGCTAAAGAGTGGACCAAAATGCTATAAATTATTGATTTAAGGCCTTTGTACAGAGGACCTATAGTATAGATAGAATTTTCAAAATGTGACAGCGGGTGGGTAGAATCTGCTAGGACATTCATCTGCTCAATTAAATATAGGATCTAATATATAATAATCCAGTTATGTGCAGTCCTAGTCAACGTATGCTACAATTCTGATCCAGTGAGCGGTTTTAGATTTTTGTAGAAGTCTTTAAACTAAAATAGGCCTGTTTGATGGGCATTGGTAAGAGGATATATTAAATATATTTAATCCTCTACAGACCCACGTGTGTGCATTAGCAAACAAAGGGAAAACAGCCTGTTTTTAAAGACCACAGGGCTAGCACATAAAGAATCCCAGTAGCAGAGTTTAAATCCCACCGTTAGGCAGATTAATGAGGCATAGGAGTAGGTTATTATTCTGTTCCAGCTGCTTGTGGCTCCTGCCCCCCACTTCTACCCTCATGCAAGGAAACAGACCACACTCTGGAGTCAGTTCAAAAAGGCTTTCCTGCTTACTTAATCCGAGGTCACAGTCATGCATATTGCTCCATGCAACAGCAATAAAAGAAAGCAAGTAAAAACCTGGTTGAAATTCAGTTGTAATGTCTGATGGTGGGAGCTAAGTTGAGGCATCTCTGTCTTTTGTGTGCAGTGTGGAGAGAGAGGAAGAGAGAGCGAACAGGAAACAAGCCTTGCTCCCTTTCAGGAGAAAGGAAGAAGAGGGGATGTGACATCACTGAGCCTTTTCTAGCAATTTAAAACTCTCTGGTCCTTAACCCCTTCACATTCTAATTAGCATTGTTAGGTCTTACTGCAAATCTCCCACACTGTTCACTTCCACTTTTCACTGTTCACTTTTAAAGGTTTTACTCCTGTCAATGTTAAATGTTATAAAACAGTGTGGAAAATAAATAGTGTGACTGGGAATTTGGAGAAGCCACTTTGGGATAGGACTGGATGGAGTTTGTGCTGCATTAGGTGCCCCCAATTTCTCACAGCCCGTTTGTTCATATAATCCATATATATATATGGTCTGAAAGTCATAGATAGGTAGCTTTCTCTATATGTATCTTGTGGTTTACCTAGTGAATGAGGATAATAATATTATTTCTCTACAAATGCAGTGGTCCTCCCCCTTCCCTCAGTAAGCTTTTTAATTCACTGAAATTTGTGCAGTGACACAGCACACTCACCTTGGCCTTCTACAGCTTACATCTGTTCTTTTAGTTCTTCCTTCAAAATCAAAACAAGGGTTTTGACACCTTTATCAAGACTACTTAGGTGCTGACAATAATACTTTAATACTTCTCAGGAGGTGGAAGTTACTATGTGAACCAGAGTTTTCTCTCTTAAGGCCAGATGATGCCTTTGGCTGGAAGCCTATAAAACACAGATGCTTCTTATTCCAAGAAGGAGCCAGATTTCATTTTGTTGTGGGGGAGGGCAGAGAATATTACATATTCACAGAACATGTACGCTCTAGACCACAAAGAAGACCTGAGTAATATTCAGCCAGTCAGTAAAGTACTGTACGTGACAATTTCTGCTCTGTTACAGAACGAACATTGTTTTCTTTTTTGTGTGTCATCCTTGCCTTCCCAGCTTAAGAGTTGACACAATGGTCTAGAAATATTTCATAAACCAGAGATTTTGTAACGCCCAAGTGTATTTCAAAAGCAAAGTTACATAGTAAAAATCTAGGTATATGGCAGAACGATTACAAAAAAAGATGATTACAAAAATTAAAAAATGAAGTGTTGAGAGATATTTTATTAAGAGAAGCTGTCCTTTGATGCTAGAGAAGCATGTGCTTTGGAAAAATGATTTTCAGAGTGCATTTCACTTTTCCCTACTATGAGTTACAATGGCTTGCATGTGTGTAGAGAATGCTTCTCCACCATCTACGTAAATTATCCGTGATTATTTTCCAACTTTCAGTTTTAGTAATACACTTTGACGTGTCCACCTTGACATGTAATATTGTCTAGTCTCATAGTCATGTTTAAAAGGATGGAGGCACCAGTGTTTGTGCATTCCTCCTCTCCTTCCTCCCTTGTCTTGCACTCATTTCCTTCCTTTTTCGGAACTACTGTTAGAGTCACCCCAGAGATAATGGTAATCATGGTTAGCTATGAGCCATCATTTGTAACTAGTTGAATCAGGTTTGCACATTCTGTTTTGAGCTACCTATACTTAGCATTATGATACATGCACATGTAACACAAACTTTAATTAGGAGGGGAAATGTTGGTGGGGAAAGCACATCATTATATGGATGAGAGCTCTAGCCAATGCTTGGAGACCAGGCACTGTTACCTCTGCACTGGGCAAACAGACATGGTTTTGTTGCACTCAAAATGCATTCCCCACTGTAGTTTGTATTATTTCACTGCCTCCAAAAACTGCTATAAACAAAAGAAAAACAGTTGAAAAAGGAAAATACAGTGGTACCTTGGTTGAAGAACAGCTTAGTTTATGAACAACTTGGATTAAGAACGCTGCAAACCCAGAAGTAGGTGTTTTGGTTTGTGAACTTTGCCTTGGAATAAGAACATGTTTCGCTTCCTGTTGAGTGTGTTCCATTTGTAAATTGAGTCCTTCACTGCTATGGGAAAGCATGCCTTGGTTTTTAAGAACGCTTTGGTTTAAGAACGGACTTCCAGAACGGTTTAAGTTAATAAACCAAGGTACCACTGTAAACTCAACATATTATAAATTCAAATCATTGAATTTATAATATGGGTTGGGTAATACGGTAGATGGCAATGTCAACTTTCTTTCCATACCAAATAGCATCTTTGGGGAAGGAAGTTTGTCAGGACCTTGACAGGAAGATAAGGTTAAATGCCCTCATTTTGCACATGCAATAATCCTAATCCAGCATCTGGCAAGGTGTTATTTACAGATTTTGTTTTTTAAGAGATGTGTGTGCTAACAAACTACATGTTTAACATAGTGTATAGTTTGTTTCTCGCTCCCTTTTCCGTCTCTTACCTGGGGAAGTACAGATCTTTACATTTTCCTATGATTACAAACATACCTTGGTAAGGAGTTGCTATCACCACCATGTCACATTCTTGAGGGGGTTACCTCAGAGAAAACACTCCCCTTCCCAGAAATTGCTACAGAGCTGAAGCTTAGCTGCAGAAGTTAACAGAGTCCAAGGCAGTGGAGCTGGGGAAGTGAAGGTTATGGGCAGAGAGGCATTGGGATATAAAAGGATAAAGATAAAGGAAGGGGAAAGGTCATGGAGGGCACTGAAGATAAGGACAAGGAGTTTGTGCTGGATATGAGCTATAGATAAGATGAGCTATTCAGCTATTCTGCATTAACAAAATGCACATTTTAAGATACTTTCTTATATCTGAAATTGTTGACCTTGAACAAATAAAATATACTTACACCCTATTTTAAACATCTGCTAAAACAACGAATAGTGCTGCTGACTGTACAGAAGGTCAACAGGTTTTTTTTCCTGCTTATCTATAGAAGGTAAGCAAAACTGAGAGTCCAGACGGAAAGGTCTTGCCTGAAGTTGCTGTTCTAAACCCATAACATATTGCACTGTCACAGAAGCACATAACTTTGTGGGATATAAATCTAAAAATTTCCTACAGACTGCTTTGCAATATGCATCTTTTAAAAGGCATATATCTTTCTTGCTGTGCTTACTTTCATTCGGGATGATGTAGAAGAAACTGATAAAAGCAGACAGTCACCTTGAGTTTTTGTTTGTTTTGTGGTCTGTTTAATGAAACCCCAAGGAATATAAATCTGAAATCTTTATTGGTATTCTAAAGTAAAACATCTAAACCAATCCATATATAAGGTAATGTAATTGTACAGTGGTACCTCGAGTTACAAACGCCTCAGGTTACAAACGCTTGAGGTTGCAAACTCCGCTAACCTGGAAGAGTTACCTCGAATTGAGAACTTTGCCCCAGGATGAGAACGGAAATCATGTGCCGGCGGCGCAGCGGCAGCAAGAGGCCCCATTGGCAAAGGCATGCCTCTAGTTAAGAACAGTTTCAGGTTAAGAACGGACCTCTTGGACGAATCAAGTTCATAACTAGAGGTACCACTGTACTTCCTTCTTAGGTTGGGGGCTGGTCATCACTCCTCTAGCAGCCTGGTGGAGTAAAATTGCTAGGATGGCAAGGTAGAGTGGCTTGGCAGTGGCAGTTACCTGAGGGTCAGTGTTATTTTTCTTGAAAAAGAGGTGCCGGAACTTACCATGAATGCTTCCCTTGTTCTCTTAGGCATCCTCAGGGCACCCACCTGAGAGTGCTGGAACTGAGTACTGGCAAGTTCCAGCTAAAAATAAGCCCTGGTCACTCCCCTGAAAAATGTCTAAGGGTCTCTCCAATTGAAATCACACAAATGAAATACACAGAAGGCAGAGAGCTTAAAACATTTTAAAGAGTTTTTGCAGTGAAAATATTCCCCCCTTAAAAGAAAAACATCCTTGTACTCACTGGCAGGGAAGCTGCCATTGGTGCCAGTGGCAGCTTCCATTCCAAAAGAGGCTGTTTTCGCCAGGCCATAGTGCAGAGATAAATAATTTAAACACCAACCACAGCTTTCCCTGTGTTATTTTTAAGGTAGAAAGTAAGCAGATTACCGGTAAATGCATTAATGAACTTTAACATATCATCTAGTTTGGGCATCAGAGTTAAACATTTTTCTTGAAACACCCCTGCATTTGAGTTCAGTACTAATGTCCAGATAAAACACCAAACATTAAAAACTTATCCGAACAGGTCTGCCTTCAGATGTGGCCATTGTTTTGCTTCAGTAGGATGGCAGTACCTTTGGAGAAATGTTCTATATCTTAACACATTGTGTACAATTTATACTTTAATAGATTCCATAAAATTCTCACAATTTTTTGCTTTCTTTTTCTTGCTTTCCTGCTCTCGAGAATGGCTTTGTTTGTAATAAAAATAATTTTCTCTCTTTTATTTCATTCAATTTTTTTTAGTATAAATAAATACATTGTATTTGGGGTTATGAGTAAGGCACAGTGTCTAATTTCTGCAGTGCTGGGTTTTCACATATTGTAGTGCTACAGGCACCCAGTTGATCCCAAACAAAGAGACCGTAGCAGCTTCTCCCACACATGTTCTCTACCACATTGCCATTTGTATGCTGAAAATCCTCCATTCCTTTTCCCAAATCTATTTATGCGATGTAGTAGCCAAAACTAAATATATGTCCTTTAAAAGTACTTTAAAATTCTCTTTGCCTCCAGAAGCATAAAGACTATAAAGCTTTATTTCATTGTTCCTTTTTGGGGGGTGTGTGCATCCCCTTATTTAAGCAATGCATGGTGGGATAAATCTGCCTGTTCCATTCACTATTGCCTTTGCTACTTAATCTATAGCTTGGAGCTTCTTTGCCGTTCCAGTCCACTTTCTTTTGGGAGGAATACAGCTTCCTACATGTGACAATTGCTCCCCACCCCCACCCAGCCTCATATATAAAAATGTGGTATTCTTCCAGAGAATCCAAAGTGCAGCTAAATTCCTGTTGTGTTCAGCTCAACATGGTACTGCAAAAGCATAAACAGAAAAGGGCATGGGGGTGCAGAAATCACAGAGTAGATGCTTCAGTCCCAAGACATTCAACAGAGGATCCAGACTTTTGAAAAGGAAAGAAGAACCCAAAGAGAAGTCTACTAAAATTAATTCAAAGGTGTTATGTTTCAGCAGTAAGGCTACACCAATGTACAGTCATACCTCAGGTTGAAGTAGCTTCGGGATAAGTATTTTCGGGTTGTTCGCCCTGCGGCGACCCGGAAGTAACGGAGTGCGTTACTTCCGGGTTTCGCCGCTCACGCATGCGCAGACGGACAAAATTACGTCACGCGCATGCGCGGAAGCGGCGAATCACGACCCATGCACGCACAGATGCGTGGACGCAGATTGCATTCACTTCTGGATGCGAACGAGGCTCCAGAACGGATCCCGTTTGCATCCAGAGGTACCACTGTAATCAAGATCTTATAGCATTTCAGGAATTGTCTGTCAATCTGATGCACTTATATTGCTCTTACTTTCTTATATTTCAGTAGTTGATAGGACGGTGTAGTTTCCCATTTTTTCAAGTGAATAAGACTCCGTACCCTGAATGCCTTTTCAGCTCAAATACTGTGAATGTAAATTGTCACCACTTTTGGGAATTTGTTATAAACCAATTATCCAACAAATCCGGTCACTATTAACAGGATACTTGCATTGCTCTGGTTAGCTTTCCCATAACTCCAAGTGGTATTTAAAGTGCACATGGTCTTTTAAGCGATCTGCATGAACTATCACCCATCTGTTTCAGAGTCTGTCTCTCATCCTGTACCTTGTCAGATTGCCAAAGATCAGTTGGAAGTCTCCATATGGCACCTATTTGGTTTAAATTCCCAAGAAATGAGGCTTTCCCCCACTGAGTCGAAAGCAATGCTGGACCTAAAGAATTATCTTTCAAAACTTCAGAGTGAAAATTCAACAAGATTTAAGGCTTACAGTAGGTTCTTGAGAGTGGCTTTATAGTCAAAGCCAATGCATTTTCCAGCATGCTACCATCCACCATAATGCTTGAATATTCAGTTTGTCATGAAATCAATACAGTTTGCCCTGTCACTCTGAAATTTGAGGTTTGCTGGTGAGCAATATAACCAGACCAAATGTGAGAGGAGGAGGAATCTAATGAAATCACAGAGTAATAGGCATTCAACATTTGTATTGACATGCATGAGTGGCTTTTAAAGAAGATGAGACAAATTGATGGAGGATAAGGCTATCATTAGCTACTAGCCACCATGCTCTGCCTCCACTGTCTGAGGCACTATGCCTCTAAATACCAGCTGCTGGAAACCACAGGAGTGAAAAGTGCTCTGACACTGAGGTCTTGCTTATAAGCTTCCCATAGGCCTCTGGTTGGCCACTGAGAACAGGAAGCTGGACTAGATGGGTCATTGAACTGATGCAGCAGGTCTGATCTTGTGTTCTTATAGTATGTAGTCACATACTGTAGACAAGTTCAAAGGAGGATAGCAATAATATGAGGGAAAGTGTGACGTCCATAAAGTTAAGGAAATGTAGGCTGCACACACACCATGCATTGAAAGCACGTGACTTCCTTCAACGAATGCTGAAAAACGTTATTTACCCCTCGCAGAGCTACAATTCACAAAACTCTTAATAATAATACTTTTATTATTTATACCCCGCCCATCAGGCTGGGTTTCCCCAGCGACTCTGGGCAGTTTACAGCATATCTAAAAACATAATAAAAACGAACTACAGTTCCCATGATTCCTTTGGGAAAGTAATAGAATCAGAGAATTGTAGAGTTGGAAGGGACCCCAAGAGATACATAAATTCTGTTGAGTAAAGGGAGGACAGATCAAAAAGGCTGGTTTCAGCTATTAATTGTTCTGTTTTGAGTCAGGAGGAATGTATCACATCAGATACTGAGTGGCTTTAGCTTTTCGTTCTTTCTTTCCTCTCCCCTTGTAAGTTGTTCCATAGAATCATAGCATTGTAGAGTTGGAAGGGGTCCCGAGGGTCATCTAGTCCAACCCCCTGCCAAGCAGGAATCTCAACTAAATCATACATGGCAAATGGCCACCCAACTTCTGCTTTAAAGCTTCCAGGAAAGGAGAGTCTACCACTTCTTGTGAGAGTCTGTTCCACTGTTGAACAGCTCTTTCTTACTGACTAAAAGTTCTTCCTTGTGTTTAGTTGGGAGTCTGCTTTCTTGTAACTTGAATCCATGGGTTTGGGTCCTGACTACCGGAGCAGGAGAAAACAAGTGTGCTCCATCTTTAAGTGATGTGCTTTCAATGTATGATGTGTATGCACCCCTAGAAGAGGTTGCTAAAACAAAAGGCCAAATACCAGTGCTTTAAAGGGGGGGGAAGGGCCGGTACTCACCATGAAGTTGTTACAGTAAGTGCCACACATTTAACATTGGGAGAAAAAAGATGCCAGCACTTGAGTACCCCCCAAATCCTGCCAAATACCATAAACTGGTATAGGAAAGGCTTAATTTGAGCACCAATGGACATTCTTCAGTTACAAGAATAAGAATGGAGCTGTAAGAAAAGGAATGTTGTAGGACTAAAGTAATCTATGAAGATAGCTTATAAGTGCATACCTGTCTCCATTCATACTAGCTTTCAAAAGTTCATTTCCCGATTTTGGATCCAGGTTGTTGTACTGCTCTTGAAATATTCTTCATTTGCATGCTTGTAGCTCCTTGCCCTGTAATAAATGCTCATTTCAGGGCAATGGGAGAGAGACTGAAAAACAGCCAGAACCAGAGAGGAAATTATACAGCAAAGAATTACTGTAAAATCATTCTGAATATTGAAGTGTGATTAATGAAGATAGTTTTAGCCATCTGTGGTGAGTAAATATTGATTTCGGGTTTTTCTCACAAGATGTTTGGCTCCTGTATTTATTTGGAACTTGAATAATTGATGAAATCCCTGACATTCTAATTGACATTATCTTTTAATTTTTATGGGTTGTATCCAGAGGTGTTCCTCTGCTGACAGAATGTGGTGGAAGCTCCCATCAACAGAACAGGGAGAGATCCATTTTCACCAATTTGCCCTTGCTCTTTCAGACCCCATCTGCCTCACTGTCACAATGATTTCCCCAACCCACTGGAGCCAATTGGGGAACGGGTGATTGCGACTGCAGGGAGAAGAGTACAGTGGTACCTCGGGTTAAGAACTTAATTCGTTCTGGAGGTCCGTTCTTAACCTGAGGTACCACTTTAGCTAATGGAGCCTCCCGCTGCCGCCGTGCCACCGCCGTGTGATTTCTTTTCTCATTCTGAAGCATAGTTCTTAACCCGAGGTACTATTTCTGTGTTAGCAGAGTCTGTAACCTGAAGCGTCTGTAACCTGAAGTGCCTGTAACCCGAGGTACCACTGTATGCAAAAGTAGCTGCATTCCCCTGTTCTGCTGACAGAAGACTCTGTTGGATCAAAGAGCCTTATGTTGTCAGAGGGGGCCATTTGATACAATCCTATGTAATTTTTAATATTGTTTTATTTTGAAATGTATGAGTTTTGTTGTTCTGGGGGAAAAAATATTTGCAGGGTATTTTCACAGATGCACACTTCAAATCATGATCAGAAGTGAAACATATTATTGTAATATCTGAACCACAGTGAAGCTATCTTTTTGTGTGTGTTGGCCTTTGTTTTTGTGTGTTGAAGTGTTCCTATGTTACTTCAAGCTAATTGTTGCCTAGGAACATCCAGCAGCATGAAAATGTAACTGTATGGCACCAGAAACCCAAACTGTATAGCATAAATAGACTGACTACAATGGAGAAAGTGCCATGGTCTTATCCGGTCTGCTGGGTAGGTGAGCTGCAGTGTCAAGGCCCAAGGTTTAGTGATGAGCAAATCTCTCTTGCTATCTTTCTTGCTCCACTTTCTGCCTTGCAGTTGTGCTCCCAGAATTCAACTCTGCTGTCTTCTGTCATCAGCTCACAATTTTCTTCTTTAGAAAAAAAAAATCCTCTCAAAATATGCATCTAATCATGGACTTAGGTACAGTTATCTTAGCAGCATGACATGTCAGAATAAAAGCTGTAATCTTCATGCGTCTCAGAGAGGTTATCCTTGTTTGGAATGCAAAACAATGGGATTTGGCCTGTCAGTACTTGGAACATTGCATTACTTTTCCACTCCCTCCCACCCCCTTTTGTTTTTTTGATAGTTGTTGGCATCAGTCTGTCTAGAGGTATAATATAATATAATAATAATAATAATTTATTATTTATACCCCATCCATCTGGCTGGGTTTCCCCAGCCATTCTGGGTGGCTTCCAATAGACTATTAAAATACAATAGTCTATTAAACATTAAAAGCTTCCCTAAACAGAGACAATGGAGTGTGCCTTTGGAGGTGAAATCAAACTTCTGCATTTGTTGTTGTTTAGTTGTTTCCGACTCTTTGTGACCCCATGGACTGGAGCACGCCAGGCACTCCTGTCTTCCACTGTCTCCCGCAGTTTAGTCAAACTCATGCTGGTAGCTTCAAGAACACTGTCCAACCATCTCGTCCTCTGTCATCCCCTTCTCCTTGTGCCCTCAATCTTTCCCAACATCAGGGTCTTTTCCAGCGAGTCTTCTCTTCTCATGAGGTGGCCACAGTATTGGACCCTCAGCTTCAGGATCTGTCCTTCCAGTGAGCACTCAGGGCTGATTTCCTTCAGAATGGATAGGTTTGATCTTCTTGCAGTCCATGGGACTCTCAAGAGTCTCCTCCAGCACCATAATTCAAAAGCATCAATTCTTCGGCGATCAGCCTTCTTTATGGTCCAGCTCTCACTTCCATACATCATTACTGGGAAAACCATAGCTTTAACTATACAGACCTTTGTTGGCAAGGTGATGTCTCTGCTTTTTAAGATGCTGTCTAGGTTTGTCATTGCTTTTCTCCCAAGAAGCAGGTGTCTTTTAATTTCGTGACTGCTGACACCATCTGCAGTGATCATGGAGCCCAAGAAAGTAAAATCTCTCACTGCCTCCATTTCTTCCCCTTCTATTTGCCAGGAGGTGATGGGCCCAGTGGCCAGCACTTAAGTGACCTCCCCAGGGCTCAAACCTGGGCAGTGCGTGTGGAGGTCCTAGACTGCCTAGATGACAACCCCCCCCCCCCAGCTTCACTTATGTGGTCCAAAGGAAATCAGAACAATACATTAGGTATCATCTTGGCTGCTGAAATTGCTGGAAGGAGGTGTACAAGGCGCCCTCCAACCATCTTAGGGACTCCACTCCAGATTTGTATAGAGTTTACTCCTTAGCCTTTTCTTCTCCCAAAGATATTGTTATACTAATGTTATTTGGTACTTACATTTGTCTCCTTTTCTGTTATTTTTACAAAACAAACATTTTAGTATGTGAAATACTGTAAAATTATTGTCTTTTTATTGGGACTCACAAACATTTGAATTTTTGAATTTTTTTCTTAAGTGCACTTTGCTTGTCAACCCCAAATATTTATGATTGCATTAGTTCAGAAACAAGATGAAAACTTCAATCTTAAGTACACTGACTCAAGAAGTAAGCTCTGTTGAGCTCAGAGGGAATTAATTCTGAGTAAGGATTGTACTGAAATTAATGTGAAAGGATATTATGTGATTGAGGCACAAGCATAATACATGAGTAGGAAATGCAAACACACATCTCTGGGGCCTGCTGTTTGAGAAGTTTGTGTGAGAGAGGGAGGAAGGGAGGGAAAGAGATAGAGAATACTGAGGGCTGGGAAGAATTCCAGTTCACTCTGAGTTTTGGTGCAAACCCTGCTTTATCTCCACCACAGTCCCATGAATGGATTGGAACACTGATCAGCATATTAATCCACATAATTGGTGGGATGCACTTAGGAGGTGCTGCAACGGCTGCCTTCTCCCCTCCTTGTTATGAAATCTCCACCAGATGAGAGCAGTCAACATGGGAGGGCACTTTGAGCCCCACAATACTGTCTTTGCTTTAGAGAGGACTTGGTGAGTCCCTGGCTCTTAGTATAGGAGGGTTGAGACTCTTCTCAGTATTAAGCTTTCCCTGGAGCTACTGGATCAATTTCCATTTTTCCTTCCTGCTCACTCAGTATCTGGCTTCTCTAAAAAGTTCTCTTTCCCTGCTCTTTAATCCAGAAATAATTCCCTGTTGGTCCCTGCTGCATCTGCTGTGTTGTGGGAATTCTTGGCTTTCTAAGGACTCATGCACACTAGAGTTTTATGTGGACTTGAAGCTGCTCGTGGCTCTATTTTTATTTTATTTTTGGTGGCTCCTACACAGCTCCTAGTATAGGAGTATAGGATCCTCCTCATCCTAGTGGCAGCCTGCACTTTCCCCATGCTAACTTCAGATTTTCCTGATCTACAAATAATCCAATAAGGGAAGAAAATACGATATGAAATTGCATGTTACCCAGATGTGGATGCCCTAAAGTGTATTGGGCAGGTAGGCTTTTGGGGAGATTTCGCTAGGTGGCATCTATCACCACCACCCTCAACTTTTGTTTCTATTAGTGCAAAGGAAGGGATGCACCAGGTGTCGCAAGTGGCACGTTCATGGTATATTCTTTAAAAACAGCTGTAAGTGCTCTTGCATGAAAGCAGCTGTATTACAAATAAAAATAGCAATTGCCCTTGCAGTAGCTAGAGGAGGTGAGAAATGAAATGGGGAGGAAAGGAAGTGGAAATCTTTCGTGTAAGTGACTCCCTAAATTCTTGCCTGACTTCATGTGACACTTTTTTTTTCATATTTAAATGCTCTTCTGTGCATATCTGAGTACTGTATTTATTTATTTATTTATTTATTTATTTAATGTTGCAAGGTGTGTGCACACAGGTGTACATATCCATAGCAGATCTCAGGTTTCCGGAACCTGTGGTGGGTGGGGAAGTACTAAACGAGGGAAGGGGACAGAAACACACAGCACAAATACATACATTGGTGTGGACAGGAGATGTTGAGAAATATTTCTGTGGCATAAAACTGATGTACAAATATGCACATAGAAACAGCGAGTCATGTACACTTGGGTGTCCTATTGAGGACATAGCTTAAGCATCTCTTCCTTCCAAATCTATGCTGCTCCTGCAGCTCCCTTCTCATTTTCAACTCCCTCTTTATAGTCTGCTGAGGAGAGAAAGTGCCTCCCACACAACTGTGAGGCTCCATGGAGACAAGGTTCAGCTGCATCAAGCCTCATACAAGACTCAGACAGCCTCTTAAACACATTTTGAACATTTTAAGCTGCTTAGAGCAGTGCTGTTGCTGGTTGTGCAGTAAAATCCCTTTTAAATGCTTCCAGGTAGTGAATGTACACCATCATGTGCAGGCCCCTCCTGGGGAACTGTACAGGGAACCCAGAGGTACATTTGATAAAAGGAGAAATTTAGAAGCATCCTTATCCTTATAATACTTGTTGAGAGCACATAGAGGAGGGAAAAGATGGACAGATTATTCCTCTTGGTTCGCTCTTAGTAGGTTAGAATTGAGGCAGGTATGGAGCAATTAGGAGCGAGGAGATGCTATTCACTGAAGGCCCGGTAGCACAAAGATGCATTGCCTGTAAAAGCTCAATCTTAATATTTCACATTGTGCGCTGGAGTGTGGCCCTGTCCAATGAGGGAAGTGTGGCAGCCAGTTAATTATATCTTGAATCCTTCAAACTAAATCCTTCAAATTAAAGCACTACTTTGCATTCAGAAAGAAGTTTGGAACGATGATCCATCTATAATTGTGAATTGCAAAAGTGACTATAATAGCTATGAGGACTTTCATGCAATAAATGATGTATGCAGTACAGTGGTACCTCTGGTTACAGACTTAATTCGTTCCGGAGGACCGTTCTTAACCTGAAACTGTTCTTAACCTGAGGTACCACTTTAGCTAATGGGGGCCTCCTGCTGCTGCCACTCTGCCGCCATGCTATTTCTGTTCTCATCCTGAAGCAAAGTTCTTAACCCGAGGTACTATTTCTGGGTTAGCGGAGGTACCACTGTAGAAACTTTGTAGGGTTCAGTGAGCTGGCAGAGGGACCATAAACTGGGTAGTTGCTAAGTGGTCATGTTCATATGTCTGTAGCAGACAGCAGCGTGACTGGTTACTACATTAGGGCAGGGAAAATAATGGAGGTTGCATGGCAGGTCCTTGGAGTGATGAAACAGCAGCTGGATTGGATTCCAATATATTTCTGGCACTAGCCTTCATATTCAAAATGTATGGCTTACATGTTGGGCATGATGGTGTTTTTGTTTACAGCATTTATATCATGCCTCTCCACAGCTTTAAGCTCAAAATCATGCTAACTTATTGTAAGATGTTATATAAGAAAGTTCTCATTATTTTTATAAATATATAACTCTGTTATAGTTGTTACACATATTTATCAGCTTCTGAAAATGAATACAGCACTCTAAAAGTCATATTTCAATGACGATAACCCCAATACCTAATTATTATATAGAGTGCTAAAGATTCCTTTGTGTTAGCAGAAGGAATCCTGAAAGTTTCATCCAGTTTTATTTCCCCCAATAGCAGTTTTTGATTTTCCAGGGGTGGGAGAACCAGTCCTCAGGACTTGGGGACACTCAGAAGTGGCATGGGATGCAGTTGTGTGCGAGATTTGTATTTTTATTTGTGTTTGTAAGACACTATGTTAAGAGTATTCTTGAAAAGCAGGTTATAAATTTGTTAAAGTAGATGAATAAATAACACTGATGGTTCCCCATGTGTACACAGAAATGCCTTCTGCTTGTACATCTTTGAATTCAAGCCATTTATCTGTGTAAATATTAATGATACATTTATAATTGCAAATGGCAAAGGTGAATATAATCGCTAGTAGGAATTTAATGCAATAAATGTTGTGCACAGGGGAAACTATGTAGGGTTCAGTGAGCTTTTTTTAGTAGCTGTCGTAACACAATTTAAGTCCTTGCCGTAGGCCTTTCTTGATCTCCTGCAAGCCTCCAGATGGGCTTCCGCTATGTCAAACAAAATTCATCTTCTTGCCTAGTTAAATTTAATGGTGACCCTGGGGGTCACACACACACATACACACAGACCCAAAAAAAATCTGCTTCTTTCTTAGGTGTCCAGAGGGCAGTCTTCACATCTGGGATAGCTCTTCCTCATTGGAAGGAAAAGTCAATCATCTGATATTGCTATGTGAGGGAGCCCCCCTCCCCAACATCTCAGACTGGCATCATGTCTTTTGGACAGGAAGTGACATTTTTATATCTTAAGATACTTCATTTCTTTTAGCTTTCCTTTCTCCTTTTTGCAGTGAAGTTGGAAGTCAGGGTGTCACATAAAGCTCTTCTTTGCTGATTAGAAGTACTGTTTGCAAAATACTACAAAACGGGTGGCCTATAAAAGCTCAGAACCCCCATTTATACAGTATTTATACCATAATCTTTTAAAGTATGCGCTTTTAGCCCATGAATATAAACAATGCCATTTGGAGCCATTTGGCCTCGTAAATGTTTTGTTGTGTGTATACTGTTTCAGTTTAGTGTATTGGTACCTGATGGGATGTCCATGAGGTTTCATTGCCTTCTGTGCATGAGATTGTATCCTAGAATCCAGCAGAAGCTATGGTCATTAATGGAAGATGTCTCTTTCATTTCACTGAGAGATTTAAGGAGTTTGGAGAGTGGGAGTGAAGAAATGAACCTGTTTAAGATGCAAAAGACTGATCCAACAGAGCACTTTCCTAAACCTTTGAGCAAAGTCGTTGCATTCTAGAGTTTTATGAAATAAGCAAGGAGGGAGACTTCAGAGGAATGAATAATAGAATTGTAGTGTTGGAAGGGGCCACCTATTCCAGACCCCTGCAATGCAGGAATCTTTTGCCCAACATAGGGCTCAAACCCATGACCCCTGAGATTAAGAGTCTCATGCTGTACCAACTGAGCTATCCCAGGTCCAATCTTTTTTCATCCCAGAGGGTATACAAGTCATACATAGTTTTAAATGCAAGGTTACGTTCTGATCATCTGTTGTAGCTGGATAATTCTAATCTGGTGGAGCAGAGCAATCTCCACTTAAGCTAGTAAAAACAACACCTTGCCTTATTCTCCTTATGAACTGCTTTCATATTCCTTGTGTAAATGTATCTGTAGCAAGCTTGACACAATCACTACACACAGTGCTATTTTTCTAGGGGAAAAGGTGCCAGAGCTCACCATGAATGCCTCCCTTGTTCTCTTACAATGGCAATAGAGCCCACCTGAGAGGTGCCGGAACTGAGTTCTAGTGAGTTCCAGCTGAAAATAGCCCTGACTATATATCAGTGGATAGAGTGCTGTTGGCAGAGGCGTACCTAGGATCCCTTGTACCCTTGGAAAGAGGCTGTATAGGCCGCGCGCGCGCACACACACACACACACACACACACACCAAAAATTGTTTACACAACCCAAGTGAGGAGTGAGCATGAGGCAAGACTGGAAGTTCTAGTCCAAAACATCTGGAGGGCACCAGGTTGGCAAAGGCATGAGGGTGGGAGGCACAGACAGGCACAGGAGCTTTGACAGAAATATATAATCTAATTTTCAAAGGATTAGGAAAAACCAGCTTCTGGGTCTTAATCAGCAGGCAGACAAAAAAGAATTAAGCATATAGTTTTTTCTCTGTTATTTGCCTCTGCCCTTAATCTGTGCTAAATGGGAGTTGAGACTACACAGGAGAATGGAGGTGTCACTCTGTGCCTGCTTGGGGGGGGGCTCTCCTCTTTATTGGGACCTTAGCACACACTTACTTGGGAGTAAATCCTATTGGACTCAACAACAGCTTACATCTGAGTAGACACAAATAGGATTGCACTATCAGCCCTGCATTCATTTCCCCAATACACCATTGCCCAGGGAAGTCTCTCTCCATGGCTAAAATACCTATTTTTAAAAAAATGTTGCAGTTTTTGAACAGCAACCACTCCTGTACACACTGTTCTGCCATCTAGTAGATCCCGGTGAGTTTGTTATTTCTTCCATATAAGTATACTAACACAGCACAAGCCATTGCATGTCTACTCAGAAGTAAATCCCATTAAATTCAGTGGGATTTACTCCCAGGTTAGGCTGCAATTTTAACTCCACTTACCTGGGAGTAAGTCCCACTGAACCCACTGAGCTTTACTTCTGAGTAGATTTGGTTAGGATTAGGGTTAGGATTACACTGTTAGTGTGGATAAGATTGTGCTGCAGGATTTACTCATAAGTAAATCCAATGTGAATTCAGTTGGACCTAGTATACAATTTTAGGTTTGCTGTTTCAATCTGGTCTAGAAGTAGTGACTAAATAAATGGAATATAATTAACAATGCAATATTCATGAGAAAAGCAGAAACTATAAAAAGACCATGGGCAGGGATTCTCAATTCTAACTGAATAAGAACAGTAAACCTCAACTGTGTGGCACTTTTAAGATTAACCAATTCAAGCTCCACTCCTGTACATACTTATCAGGGAGTAATCCCCATGGAATTCTTCCTTTCAGAGCTGCCTGTTTTCTCTCCCCCCTACCTCAGTCACCCCAGCTTGCCAGAGCCTCTTGATTCCTCATTTACAACTCACACAAAGTTTACTCAGATAAAAGGAAAACATGCATATGAATACATCTATATACAGAAAAGAAAAATGATGAGTAGGCAGTTGGGAAGAGGTTGTGAGGCATTTTCAAACTGTGCTGGGGTTAGGAAATTGGAGTGGCAAGGAAACTACCTTTTCTGTAAGTAAGAGAAATGTCAGTTTACAAACTTAAGTCGAAAATGAGACTTAAGTTAAGCTGTCAACCATTTGTGTTAGATTTGCCAAGGCAGTGTAGCTATTTGGTTTTCTGTTTACATCTTATATTTCAACCAGGCTTGCTCATGCACTCTCCTCTTCCTCTCAGCTGGCTGCCAGACTCCAGTTCCTCCTCGCACTGTCAATAACTGAATGGGGGGAAAGCAGGTTGGGCAGGGGCAAAATCCTGCACAAAGACAGAGGTGCCTTGTCACCCTGTTCACACAGCAGCATGACATGCTACCCAGGAGCTGGCAGCCCAGGGGTGCCAAGCAGAGGGCACAATGTCAGCTCCCTTCTGCCTCTGCTCTGTTGGCAGGGGCCAATAGCTAGGTGATCCTCTGGGTGTTAGTCAAGGCTTTTTGCAGTAAATAACTCCATTGGCGATAACAGGGTACCCTGTTAGCGGGGTCTTGAGTGAAGTTTCTGTCCAAAGAGCCGGAAGTGGGCCGTAGAGCTTCCCTCAGCATTTTTTTTTGGGGGGGGGGGATCTGTATAAACTTGCATTTTGCGATGGACCCACCTTCCCAAACTAGACCCTGTCATGCCTTAGACCCCCAGCAGGGAGCTGAGAGGGATACACACCCAATGCCTATGCCATGACTTACCTACACCTGAGATCAATAAAGTTGTGGCCACTTTCAAATCCCAGACAGTTGTTGTGTCCATTCATTCTATCCTGCTAGTTTGCAGGGTGCATTGGGGTTGGGAACTCTGCGGCTGTCTGTAATAGCTATTTGAAGCATTTTCCTCTATTACTATTTAACTCCTGAGTTTGTATGTTCTATTTCTCTTTGAGAGGTTGCTGCAGAAAGATTTTTTTTTTCAGAGTTAGGTTATGATTAGTTTGAATGGATACTTCAGACTTGCTAAGTCTTAAGGTGTCAAAACCAGAAATGCATATCACCCATTGAATTAATTCATAATATTAAAGAAGTCTGTTGTTTATAAATAAATCTATATTTTTTTATCTATCCCTTAATCCCAATTCCTTTCTCTTATAGATCCTTACTCATTAGAATGTATTATGGAAGGAACAGCATTATAGTCAATATTCTTGGTACCAATTTCCTTCTCAGTGTACTCAAGTTTATCTTCCTTTGTGCATCTTTTAAGTGCATTTGATGATCCCAAGATCTCTTGGTCTTGCTCCTAGATCCATTAATCACGAGGTAATAATATCTCCATTTTCTTGAGATTCCAATGAATTTTAATATTATCAACTCTTTGTAGCATTGTTACTAAAACAGAAGCCGGGTGGTACAATATTTTTGTTGTTGTTTAGTCGTTTAGTCATTCATGACCCCATGGTCTTCATGAACCCATGGACCAGAGCATACCAGACACTCCTGTCTTCCACTGCCTCCCACAGTTTGGTCAAACTCATGTTAGTAGCTTCAAGAACACTGTCCAACCGTCTCGTCCTCTTACGTCCCCTTCTCCTTGTCCCCTCCATCTTTCCCAACATCAGGGTCTTTTCCAGGGAGTCTTCTCTTCTCATGAGGAGGTGGCCAAAGTATTGGCGCCTCAGCTTCAGGATCTGTCCTTCCAGTGAGCACTCAGGGCTGATTTCCTTCAGAATGGATTGGTTTGAGCTTCTTGCAGTCCATGGGACTCTCAAGAGTTTCCTCCATAATTCAAAAGCATCAATTCTTCGGCAATCAGCCTTCTTTATGGTCCAGCTCTCACTTCCGTACATCACTACTGGGAAAACCAGTACAATATTAGGGATTACTAAACCATCATCCTCTTTCTTTTTGTTTTGTTATTTTTTGCTTGGTTCAAGGTGGTTTCTATTTGGGGGGGGTGTTGCTTTAAACATAACTAGGAAATTGAGAATGGGAAATAAAACTGTTGATAATGTTTTGTAATTTTTTAATATGTCAATCGGAAGCATCCACGGATGTCACAGACACCACATGATTGGCAGTTGGGCAGCCCCACCTACCTATCACCTTTGGCCTGCCAGCAGAGGAGGAAATTAAAATATGGCCCTTCAGTTGTGGGGGGGGGGATCCTCATCCCAGCTGTAAGGGATGGGGAAGGTGTGGGGTGAGCTGTGAGTGCAAGGGATTGGCATGGTCTAAGGGTGGGAAGTAAATGCCTTTCTAAATGTGGTATTACTTTTGCATGACTTTTAAACAGGTGGTACTTATTTTAGGAAGTAAACAGAAGCACAAGCTGAAAATCTATATTGGACATATTTCAGCAAGCAACATCAACAAAAATTCACATCCAAAGGCTTGAAATTGTGCTTTCCTGATGCTGCTCATGAGGGGAAACATACTGTTATTTAACTAAGACTAAGTACATAACACTGAGTTAAAGACTGGAATAATGTGGCATCTAGGGTGCCAGGTTAAAAAACAAATTCTCTCTTTGATAATTTCCTATTATTGCTTTCAAATGACATCTTAGAGAGAGTAGTTGTAATTTTCCCAAGAAAAGAAAGTTAATCCAATTCTCCGCTTGCCGTCTATTGGATCATTGGCATTTTTTCCCCTCCATATGACTTTTGGAGGCCACAAGCTCTCTTGTTAAATAAAACATTGCCTAACAGTTATTTCCATTTGGCAACTCAATTATGTGGAATGTTTCTTCCCTCTGACATGAATGGCTGAATCTCAAATAACTTTCTTAGTGTTTCTAGGCAAATATAAAAAAGAAACAATTCTCGTTTAGTGTGCTTGAAATAAGAAAGATTGAAATAACCTGGCCGTTTATACACTGATGCTATTTTTCAGGATGGATTTTCCTAGTAGGATCTAAAATACATTTTATATTAAGATGTGGTTGCAATTATATATTTTAGATTTCCAACCATAGCAGCCAAAAGGCAGTACTGCATTTTTTTCCCTGTAGGATTGATGTATTCCATTGCCAGAAATGTCAGAAACTTTACATGTATGTATGTAAACATCTGAAGGCAGCCCTGTTCAGGGAAGTTTTTAATATGTGACATTTTTGTGTATTTTTCATCTTTGTTGGAAGCCACCCAGATGGGCGAGGTACAAATAATAAATTATTATTATTATTATTATTATTATTATTATTATTATTATTATTTATGCATGCATGTACAAAGAGTAAAAATGAATATTAAATAGCATCTGACTGATGGGAATGAATCTCATTTCTTAGTGCAGTGATCTATAACAAATGCAATGCATTGTTTTGTTTTGTTTGAGATTTTAGTCAATTGCATGCATGAATCAAAACATATTTCTTGAAAACTTCCATGTAGAATTATTCATTCTGGACTTACTATTACTTTCTAGATCAGAGATGGAGATTTTGTCACCTCCCAGATATTGTTGGACTCCAGCTCCCATCATCCCTGGTCATTGGCAATGCTAGCAGAGAGTGATGAAAGCTGGAGTCCAACAATATCTGGAGGGCTACAGATTCCCCCATCCCTGCTATTGATAAAAACAATAGTTTGTCAGCTGTTGAATTCCTCATCACTTCAAGTATTTGTAGTCTGAGAGTTATTCACCTAAATCATTGCTTGTGCTTCTGTGAGTACCATGGAACTTCTTCTCCCGCTCCTTCCCCAGCACACCTGCCCAAATCTGCTCTAGAAGTTCCTCAGCCCTCAAGAGCTGATATGGGTGCAGTGTGGGAAGGGAGGTTCCTTTGTGTTTGCAGAAGTTGTTCCATTTGCACAGTGACTTAATTAAATTCAAGCATTAATTAATTGTGGATACTTGTGTGATATTGTGCTTTTAAGTATTATTTATTTATAAATAGGATAAAATCAATAGGGTCAGGCAAATCAGCTCGTGCTGTTTCTACTCAGCCATAATGAACAGTAGTGTACCTAGTGCCTAAGGATGTTATACATCTGTTTCCCCCCCCCCTTCAATAGGATATAATAATTGGTAGGTACTTCACTGTGTCTTGTGTGAATGAATCCTATACACACTGCTTGTATCCAAGACAGTGCCAGAGAATTCCTGCTGGTACAGCAGCACTTCCATTTCCTCTCCTCTCCTTGTGCCCCACCATCACCTCTGGAGGGTCCCGCAACCCCCCTTTTGAGGACATGGAGGGGCTGTAGGGAATGGGAATGTTCCACTTCTCTAGCACACATCCCTTACACTAGTGGAACAGGAGTGTTGGATACAGCCCCATGGTTTCTGATGCTTTTGTGTTTCCATCAAGATGCAATAATTGTGCTTCCCAGCACAATTGGTAGCAGTTGCTGCCCAGCTGCCAGCCTAACTGAATTCCACTGTATGATTCCTGTAAAAATAACTGTGCAAGTGTGGAGAAAAATGATTATCTGAATCAAATTATATAATGATAATGATATCTGAAACAAATTATATCTTAGGATGAAATTATATTTTACAAATAATTTTCTAAAAGCACATCAGGTTCTTTTCTCCTTTCTCATCCTTCTCTAGTTAGGGTTCCATATTCATTTCTGTGGACTGTATGTATTTTATTTATGGGTGTGTGTTTCCCTGAGTATCCTCATTCTTCTTCCAGAAACTCAAAATCCACAAATTGTCAACTGATACTTTGCAGCACTTTAAATCCGCCTTGTGTGTGGCAGTCAGTTCTGTAGTTTTTGTTCTGGTTAAGAATTGCCAGGATATTTTGGTTTTCCATTTTGTCAAGCAAAAAGACGCCTGCATAAATATATTAGCTTCACTGAATGAATGCTGAGCTATGTTGCTATGGAACAAATTTCCCCAAGGGCAAACTGTACCATCCTATTGGCATTGTTAAGTGAGGCATTAGATTTACATGCACAAATTAAAGAAGTAAAATATACACCAAATGTTTTGTAGAGCGCGCTATATCATGTTTTTGAGTAACATTTCACTTTCAAATGGTTTACAAATAAAACGTGGCGTAACAAAAGGTTTTTGCCTGTGGATGAACCCAGCTGTGACACACATGAAAGGTTTACTTCACCAAATCAGATGAAAAGCAACCAAACACAAACGACTGCTGTGAGCAAATATTGTGATTTGTGTAAGCCTGCAATGGTCCTCAAGTACCTTCACAGTTAGGTAGCAGGCATATGAGCAATTGTGAAATGAGACAGTTTTATTGAGTTGAACTACTCCTTGTCCATCTGAAAAACATAAGTCCATAAACAGGATTAATTTAGTAATGGGTGATAGTAAAAATAGGCTGGAAAGGATGAATGCCACTTATATTTTGCCACCCCCTTCATAGTTAATGAAGAGTTTTGAGGAGGAAGCACTGGAAAAATTCCTTGAGCAATATAATTCCTAAACAAACCCTAGATAGACATGCCCAGTGAACTTTCCAGCCTCAGGAAGAAGGAACTGGTCAGTCAGTGAGCTAGTGCAAAAGCACTGGGCCTGGGGAGGTCCATGGAATTGTGGCTGTTGTCCTCGTTTTCCTTTTTGTAGGCACAGGTAAAGGTAAAGGGACCCCTGACCATTAGGTCCAGTCGTGGACGACTCTGGGGTTGCGGCGCTCATCTTGCTTTATTGGCCGAGGGAGCCAGCGTACAGCTTCCAGGTCATGTGGCCAGCATGACTAAGCCGCTTCTGGCGAACCAGAGCAGTGCATGGAAACGCCATTTACCTTCCCGCCAGAGCGGTACCTATTTATCTACTTGCACTTTGATGTGCTTTTGAACTGCTAGGTTGGCAGGAGCAGGGACCGAGCAACAGGAGCTCACACCATCATGGGGATTCGAACCGCCGACCTTCTGATCAGCAAGTCCTAGGCTCTGTGGTTTAACCCACAGTGCCACCCGCGTCCCAGGCACAGGTACTCTAGTACAAAAACAGTTCCAGACTGAACCAGCCTACCCATGACTGTAGGGCGACTTTCCGGGTGGCAGGATCTTCAGGAGCAGCAGATCCCAATGTAGATCTTCATTCCCCATTTGATCCTGATGGAGATCTTCACTCAACCCTTCTTCCTTAGCAGGGAAGAGGTGCCATTTTGTGGTTCCCCTCAGGCATCAAAATGTCTTGGGTCAGCCCTGGTTCCACATTTGCTCCAGGTGATAGAACAAGATCTATACATTCAGATGTTTTTGTCTGAAATGTTTACAAGTGTGTGGCTTTTGAAAATTATTTTACCATACAACCACCACTACCCACAAGAACTCAGTATGCGCAATTGAAAAGATTACTATATCCTGAGTAGGGATGGAATAATATGTCAATTTCAGTTCTCTCAGGTTCTCTTTTTTTTCTAATTCTAAAATCAGTTCTCTACATTTCTGTGGCAATTTGAGTTTTTTAAAAAATCCTTATGAAAATTCTTCCTCATTTCAGTCTGATTTTTCTCCTAATAAACACAGTTTATATGCCATTTTTTAGTAATGTACACATTTCTGCAAGCAATTTTGGCATTTCTTTATGCACACTTCCCCATAGTAAATGTATTTTTGTGAACATTGATTAGAGAACTGCATCGCAAAATTCAAATAGGTGTGATTTCTTTATTTTTTGATAAATTTGGCATTAAATGCAAACCGAGTCAAATATGTGGAGGGAGTATTCTAAAAAGAGAGCTGATACATTCCATATTGATTAATTTTTGGCATATAGGCAGTGGTTTGAGGAACATTCTTGTGTTACCGCCTGAACTGGGCATGTCACATCATATCAAATAATAAAAGGCATATTTGCCCTGGCAGTATTTTGCTGATTTGTCATTGTATGATATATACACTGAGCCAGTTGGGGTTTTGTTTTGTTTTGTTTTAATTTGCTTTTTGGAATCAGGCTGTCATTGTAGATTTAAACAGACTACAGCATATTTCTCAAATGCCAGTAATGGGATACAAGCTGTACGTGGAATGCAGAATTGTTCTTGTAGTTCAAGAGACAGATATTCCATCATGAATATTAAAGTACAGTTCTATTTTTAAAACTGGAGCCATCAGTGAAATAGTATTGGATGTCATATAGAAGAAAAAAGTTTAAATATTGGGCATCAAAACTGCATGAAAACAAATCACTTCAGAAGCAGCAGTAACTTAGAATCATAGAATTGCAGAGTTGGAAGAGACCCAGAGGGTCATCTAGTCCAACCCCCCTGCAATGCAGGCATCTCAGCTAGAACATCCATGACAGATGGCCATCCAACCTCTGCTTTAAAATTTCCAATGAAGGAGAGTCCATAACCTCCCAAGAGAGTCTGTTCCACTGTCAAACAGCTCTTACTGTCAGAAAGTTCTTCCTGGTGTTTCATCGGATTCTCCCTTCTTGTATCTTGAAGCCATCGGTTCAGCTTCTACCCTCTGGAGCAGGAGAAAACAATTTTCCATGTGACAGCCCTTGAGATAGTGGAAGATAGCTATCATATCCCCTCTTGGTCTCCTGTTATCTAAGCTAAACATACTTCCGTTCAACCATTCTTCATAAGGCTTGGTTTCCAGACCCTTGATCATCTTGGTGGCTCTCCTCTGCACACATTCTAGCTTGCCAATATCCTCCTTAAATTGTGGCACCCATAATTGGACACAGTACTCCAGGTGTAGTCTGACCAAGGCAGAATATTTCCCTTGATCTGGACCCTATACTTCTGTTGATGCATTAGCTATGGATTTTGTTTTTTTAACTGCTGTTTATGGTCTACTAAGGCCCTTAGATCCTTTTCACATGTACTCCTAAGCCAGGTGGTCCCCATCTTATATGTGTGTAGCTGGTCCTTCCTGCCTAAGTGTAAAACCTTACATTTATCCCTGTTGAAAATCATTTTGTTAGCTTGGGCCCAGCTCTCCAATCAGTTAAGGTCATCTTGAATCCAAGTTCTGTCTACTGCAGCATTAGCTACCCCTCCCAGTTTGGTATAATCTGCATATTTGATGAGCACCCCCTCAATTCCTTCATCCAAATCATTTACAAATGATGTTTATTAAACAACAATGGAACCAGGACAGAACCCTGCAGCACCCCACTTGTCACTTTTTTCCACGATGTTGAGGAATCATTAGTGATCACTTGAGGTTCATTCAGTCAACCACTACAAATCCACCTAACAGTTACCTCGTCCAGCCCATATTTTACCAGCTTCTCCACAACAGTATCATAGGGGACTTACTGAAATCAAGATACACACTGTCCACAGTGTTTCACTGATCCACAAAGCTTGTAACAGTATCAAAAAAAGGAAAAAGAAATGAGATCTTAGTAAGCATGACACCCTTTTCTAAGTGCTCACAGAGTGGCTGTTGAATTATCTGTTCTAGGTGTTTCCCCCTCCTTCTCAGGTGCAGTGAATTGTGACCACAGGACACAGGATCTTTATTGTTTTGGCACCCCGCCTTTGCAGTGCATCCCTAGGATGGCTTTACTAGTGTCTGGGTTGTTGTTTTGGCACCACCATTTTAAAGATCTTTTAAGATCCTTGAAATAAAATAACTCTGGGCTCCCACAACGTCAAACACTGGGGTGAGTTGGCCTCAAGAGGTGGTCCCTATCCTACCCCCCAGGCCCTACAGCCCTGGGTTGCAGGCCTTGGAAACCACAAGTCATCCTCAATGGAACCTAACAGGGGCCATCAAGCTATGCTATTAAATTGCCCTTCCAGCGCTTTCCTGCCAAAGTGACCAGATAAATCTGTTTAAGAAATAGAACGTTCAGGTGGTCAGATTAACCTACTAGCCAAGCAAACCATTAAAATACAGATCAACTTATCAGCTAGAAGAATATTAAGACACCACACCTTAAAGTCTCCTCTTCCACGTTTACAGTAGGCAAAAAACAAACAACCCCACCTGCGAAAAATCCCATTGTGGCCTCAAAGCAACCACCACAGTGATACTGTGTTAAAAGGAGAGTAGAAAGGAGGGTGCCAGCCAAGACAGAGGATAAGGTGATGCAAGCTTTAAAAGGACTCTGCCACCCTGCCCCTGCATGCTGGCGTGCAGTGCGCAAACATGCATATGCATGCCAGCACCTAGAATGGTGGCAGTGGCTTCAGTACCAGGCACCTTTAGCAGGATGAAGCGCTGGGCGCCACCATTCCTCTCTGCAAAAAACCCGGTCTCTCTGCAATTCCTCTCTGCAAAAAAGTCTCAAATATTTAACTAATTGAGTGACTGCTTGTCGTGCTGTAGTTCCATTGGCACCAGAGCATTAAGTAGAACCTGGGGGATTATACCAGTTGAGAGTTCAGTAATGCCCTCTAGAAAGACATTAAATAAAAACTCATAAATCTTCCTGTAGTTGCATCCATTTGCATGTTCACCCAACCAAAGACAATGACTGAGTCACTTGCATGTTGATTAGTAATTTATTAGGTATATGTCAATGAAGTTTCCCTGATCTTTTCACCCTTTGACCTCCATTTGTTATTTATTAAATCTGTCAAACAAAAACATATTAGGCATTTGTATTCCTTGCCACTTGAACTTGTGGTACTCCCCTTTCTTATATACATTTTTCATCAGATGTCAGTACTGCTTTTCTTATAACCTTCATTATTTTTCTCTAGTTTGTCTAGCAGTTCTGAGGTATTGTAAAGCAACAAAACATTGTGTGTTGGCATTATTGCATAAAATCCCTTTTTAAGTGGCTTTTTTTTTAACTGCCAAATTTTAATTCCTATGGTAAGCCTTGAGAAATGCATGGATTGGAATATTTCAAATAAAAGTTTGGCCTTTGAGAGGTTTATTGATAAAGAGGCAACTGCAGTTGATGGTATTATTATAATTAACCTGAAGTATATTTTTGCTATTACACTTTCTAACAGTGGCAATTAAAAGGGACGTGGGTGGCGCTGTGGGTTAAACCACAGAGCCTAGGACTTGCTAATCAGAAGGTCAGCATTTCGAATCCCCGCGACGGGGTGAGTTTCCGTTGCTCGGTCCCAACTCCTGCCAACTAGCAGCTCGAAAGCACACCAGTGCAAGTAGATAAATAGGTACCGCTCCGGTGGGAAGGTAAACGGTGTTTCCATGTGCTGCTCTGGTTCGCCAGAAGTGGCTTAGTCCACATGACCTGGAAGCTGTACGCTGGCTCCCTCGGCCAATAAAGCGAGATGAGCACCACAACCCCAGAGTCGGCCACAACTGGACCTAATGGTCAGGGGTCCCTTTACCTTTACCTAACAGTGGCAATTGCAATGAGAATGTTGAATAGCATTGTGTGTTTGAATGTGTGTGTACCCAAAAGTCACTACTAATAAGTTCCCGAATTTGAAATGAGAACATGTGGTGGTTTAACTACAACGTCTTTCAGTTCTTTTGACAGACTTCCCTAGACTTCTTGTTCTAATAAATAGTTGCTGAAGTATATTATTTAGCTAAGTTACAATGGGCTAGAGCCATCTGTTTCAGTTGATATTTAACTCCTCCCAACCCTGCCACAGCGGTTAGTCCTCTTGCCTAAACAGTCAATATAGTTGTCAATGTTACGGGCATGTTATAGTGTTCTCTGGGGCGAAAAATACGGTAATTTACAGGTTTAAGCACTTTGAACTCTGTGGCCTCAGGGCTCTTTCTCAATTTAATTTTCTCACAGTGTGAATTTTGAAGGATAGCTGTGTTTCCGTTCTTATATTGGTTTGGGGAAGGATGAATTACACGTTCATGTTGTTGTTCTTTAGTCGTGTCCAACTCTTCATGACCCCATGGACCAGAACACACCAGTCACTCCTGTCTTCCACTGCCTCCCGCAGTTTGGTCAAACTCATGTTCGTAGCTTCAAGAACACTTGAAGCTGGTGTTCTATCTGGTCCTCTATCGTCCCCTTCTTTCCCAACATCAGGGTCCTTTCCAGGGAGTCTTCTCTTCTCATGAGGTGGCCACAGTATTGGAGCCTCAGCTTCAGGAACTGTTCTTCTAGTGAGCACTCAGGGCTGATTTCCTTACGAATGGATAGGTTAGATCTTCTTGCAGTCCATGGTCTCCTCCAGCACCATATTTCAAAAGCATCAATTCTTCGGCGATCAGCCTTCTTTATGGTCCAGCTCTCACCTGGAGCAGGAACCAGCAAGCCACTCCAGTATCCCTGCCAAGAAAACCCCATGAATTACATAGATTTGCATTAAAATGTGAACAAATTTCTCCCTCATTCCTAGGGAAGAATGAGTCTTGCCCAGATCACTATGATGATGATGGTGATGATTGCCTACCCTTCATCTGCAAGTTCCAGGGCTCCTGTTGTTGGCATTGTTGAGAGACAATGGAATGTGCCTCCAGGGGTGAAGTCAAGCCATTGCATTAGCAGCACAAAAGTGACTTCCTTGGGGCGCAAGCCTGGGCATTGTGTATTGTGTCCTGGGCTGCCCAGACAGCAAGATTCCTATCTTGACATCGCTGATGTGATCCACAGGAAAGCAGAACAATATATTTGGCACCAGCTTTGCTGCAGGAGTTGCTGGAAGGAGACATACAAGATATCATCCAACTGTCTTTGTGTAGGGTTTAATCCTGAGACTTTTCTTCTGAAGATATCCCACAATTCAGCAGACATTTACAACTGAAGCTTTCCTTCTCCTAGATGCACTGCCTTCCCAGGTTGATGAGTCCCATCTGCACCTCACTTCCCTCTCCACACGTGCTGGAGCCATCTTCCTGTAGGCTGTTGAACCTACTTATTGGTCTCACCCACTCAATTCTCCAGAGCCTGTCTTCACATACAGGGGCAAATGCCTAACTCACCAAGGGTTTGAGGCCCATAAGCTATCCTCACCTGGTTTAGCCAGCCAGTTGAAGCTGTTTCCTGGGGTGTGGGTGCTGTTTAGCAGGTCTGTGTGGGTGAAGTTGTGCTGACCCTGAAAGTAGGAAGGTGTACAGTGCGCACCCAAACACACCAATGCCAGCATGTCCTGCCATATCCAGGGCTAAGGGCAATGTTCACCCATCCTTCATATCAGGGAGAAGGAGCAATATGCTTTCAAGCATGGCAGAACTAGGCAGCTCTGTCTCATTGCCTGGAACAGGAATGCATTTCTGCTTCAACACCAGAAATAGCTGTAACACTTTTAAGTAGGAGTTGATATATAGGATCAAGCTCATCAAAGATTAACATTAGTGTTGCCTGTTAAATTAATCTTAGTTTTTCATAAAGAACCAAAGACAGATGTATATATGTAACTGTTTTGCAAAGCTGGTAATAAGGTAATATTTTTCATGAAAGTGTTCATAATTCTTTGACAGGTTTGCGAATCTTTTATGTGTAGAGGCCAGTGTATGTACAAATTTGAGGCAGCTGGTAAAAATGTGTAAAATGAAAGTAGGATCAAGATTAGTGAATTTGTCCCAAACTTTTTGACAGGTTTGTGAATCGTCAGTGTGTAGAGGCAGATGATGATGATAGATAGATAGATTAGATAGATTAGATAGATAGATAGATAGATAGATAGATAGATGATAGATATGAAAGGTGTGTGTGTGAGAGAGAGAGAGAGAGAGAGAGAGAGGGAGAGATAGAGAGAGAGAGAATGGGTAGCACAATCTATCAGTTATATCATACGTATGTAAAATCTAGTGCTAGAATGAAAAATTCTCTTCTAACCATGTATAGTACAGTGGTACCTCAGTTTAAGAACAGCCGTTTACGAACTATTTGGTTTATGAACTCCACAAAACCAGAAGTAGTATCCTAGTTTGCGAACTTTGCCTCGGTCTAAGAACGGAAGCCGAACAGTGGAAGGGCACTGGCAGCAGGAAGCCTCATTAGGGAAAGAGCGCCTCGGTTTAAGAATGGTTTTGGTTTAAGAACGGACTTCCGGAATGGATTAAGTTCATAAACTGAGGTACCACTGTAGTTATAATAGCAATATGAACATGAAATAATGGACAGACATGAGAAAACACTTTGAACAATCACTCTTGGAAGGGGCTTGCATTACATATTGGTGAAATTAGGAATTAGAGTTTTGGTGATGGAGTATACTTTTAGTTTTTGAACAGAAATTATCTGTTGCTTCCCTTCAGATGGACAGGACAACCATATCAGTTTCTAAAGTAGCATCATTGTATAATAATTTTCCTTCTTATTTCAACAATTTGCAGAAACTAAGTGAGGGTGGCCTTTACTAAATCCTGGTTGAATTTGTTATCATCAACTGTTTTAGAATGAAGTCTCAAAAAAAGTCTGAATGTACCAGTTCTTGTGGTTTTAACTGAGTTGATTTACATTGTACATATTATTTTATACAGTATTGCCTACTTATAACACTTCAAAAAAAACAGATGTAACATATTGAGAAGAACATATTGGGACAATATATAGCTTCATTTGGGTCTGAGTTAAATGCTATCGATGTTGCCTTATGTTGCTTTCATAGTTAAACTTTTGTTATGGAATGGTCTTATGACTAGATAAATAACAAATTGGATCAGACTGGTTTGACGCTAATAAGTGAGGGATGCTAATTTGTAATATTAACCACTCTGGTTCTGCAGCTTCAGTAACAGTGTGGCTGTGGCAGAAATCTGGCTATTCACATTGGGATATGACTTCAACCGTGTGATATTTATGAGCTGCTTCTTTAGAAATGGTGTATGTATGTTTTAGAGTGTGCCTTTTCAAGAGGAGAATGGAGGGCATTCCTGGTAGGGATGACTCCTACTGGACATGAAAGGTAGAGTTTGTGGAGCCTTTTTGCTCCTCTCCAGGTTGAGTTGTCCTGCCTACCACATTGCCCTCCTTACCTGTGGTCAACATCAGGTGGATCCTCTTGTATTACAGTGGTACCTCTGGTTACGAACTGAATTCATTCCGGAGGTCCGTCATGCAGCTGTAGCTGTTCTCACACTGCTTTCTCACACCGTCCTTCTCAGCAAGTCCCACAGCCTACCAGTACCAAGTGTGTTTGCTTGAGTTGCTTCCCCCTGCCTTTCATTTATTCAAGTTAGTTGCTCAAAGAGTGTAGCAATTTTGGCCAGTTTTAATCTTGGGGGAATTGTGTTTGTCCCTAATGAGTTGCAGTTGTGCCTCCTCTCATCCCCCAATGAAGAGTGCTTGGACTGTTTCCTCCACCATCTTTATTTCTGCCAATGCAGTGCCCAGTGCTTCAAAAATGGCTGCTTCATCTAGTTCCTCACGGTCTAGGTGGAGTTTAGACCAGAAGTTTAGATGATTTCATCTGCTGCTTTTCCTATTTCTAAAATGCAGCACAAACGATTAGTTGTCAAAGAACATGGTATAGAACTAATTTTACAGTGGGTTCCTTTGTTGTGAACAAAATCAGCTCCTGCATATATTGTCCTTTAATATTTTACATGCCAGAATTTTTCTTTTTTCAGTCCTTCTCAAAATTACCCATATCAAATGTCTTTGAATTTCTACTACCTGTGTCAAGAAAAACCCACATCAGTAGCAACAGGATATCAATTAAAATCACCTTCTGTGAACATTTCCCTTCTAGAAATTATTTTGCCACCTCAACATTCAAGTAGATGCAATAGCTGTACTGAGACTTGAGCCATTTACAGCTAATCTTGTTGGTGAGGGGGAGAAAGAAAAATGTAACCGTAATCACAGCTGCTTTGTGTGTGGGTTGGTGCATTAATGCATTAATCAAAACTCCCCATCTAGCCTAGAATACACACACACACACACACACACACACACACACACACTCCCAACTACAAAGATTATCGTAGGATAATGCCACATTCCAAGAGTCTTCTGTACCAGTTTTCTAAATATATCTGCCCAGTACCTAATTGCAACTTCCTACCCAGATTTCTAGTTGACAGGCACTGAAGATGACCTCATACTAGCAATTCAGGTCTCCCCCACATAATCTGATATAGCCAATTTGACCAGGCTTCCGCCATCAAACTGAACTCACCAATTTCTTCCTTCTACCATTCCACTTCACAGATTAGGAATATGTTTGAGATAATCCCATCTTTTCCTGGATTCATTTGCTTATGTTGCTAGCTTTCTTCTCTGTCGTGGACAGCAGTTTTAGAAGCATGTTAGATAACAAGAAAACCTTTACATAATATAGGCAGTTTGGGGCTGGCATGGAGCCCCAAGAGGTACCCAGTTGTTTAAGTTGGGCATTACCTGCAGAAGAGGTCACACTTACTTCATTATTTGCTACCGCTGTGCTGAAATTTTCTTTTGTATATTTCCACCATTATCAATTTGTTGGAAAAGGGGAAGGATCTGAAAATTATCAAAGGGAAGAGAAAATTTCAGTGAAATTTTCATGACTGTGGCACAGGATTTTGTTGCCTTTACCTAACTTTCATGGTAGCTTAGGGTTTTAGCAAGAGTCTATAAATAAGATGACTGGTGGGTCTGTATTGTGTAGTCTTCCCTGGTACCTATGCTTCTTTAAAAGCACCCATCATGACATCTTTGGCTGAGAAGACCTCTCCTCCTCCCAGAGGGGAGGAGTTGTGAGCGGAAGCAGCTTCCCATAGCAGCAGGGAGGCGTATTCGGCTCCCTGCCTCTGATTGCCTCTGCTGCCATGGCCAAGCCTTTTAGCTGGCCAATAGGGCTGGCTGGTGGGCAGGGTTTAGCTCCCCAGTCGGTTCCTGCTTACATCGGCTCTCCCACCCTCCCTCCCTTTTAGGTCAGCTTCCTCTGCCTATTGACCTTGCTAAGGACTTTGGTTGGTTGCCTTGGTTGCCCAAGGGGCCTGGCAGAACTTTTTTTTATCAATTTGGCAAATTGGCACCAGCCTCTTGGGTTTTTTGCCTACCTCGTAGCAACTCATCACAACTTTTTTAGTATTGGCGGTTAGGCATTAGAATATGTGTACTGTGTTGGAGGTTTGGGTATGGCCATCATCTACCCCTCCTCTTTTGGGTATTCCATTAAAGGAATCCGATGGTCGTGGATCCTGTCCGATGCCCTGCTGGTGGCTAGGGCCATGGCACAACCCCCAGTGACATCATGGGGAAGCTTCCAGCTGCCTAACAAGCTCCTCCCACTGGTTGTTAACCCCTGAAATGACTCCCCGCAGAGTGGGATGGAGTCATGTATTGCTGTTTTATCCAATGCCTAAGCCAATACCACTCACATGCTGTAACCAATAAAGTTGTGGCCTAATTTTGCCCATTAACCTAAAATAATGTGTCTTCGTGTTTTATTATAATCCTATGTGGATGGCGGGTCTTTGACTCAGAAAACACAGCGGCTGTGTACCATGCACCTAACGGGTTTTTTTATTTTAAAAAGTTCTGGTATTTTTTGTTATAAAGAAATTGGTGCAGAAAGATTTTTTTTCTTTAATAGGACTTCCCTTAAAAACCAAATCAGAGTGCACCAATCTCAGGTGCTTGTTAGCCAACGCCCCCTGCTTCCTGAGCTTCCACTAAAGCCATGGAATGGACTTGTCAAGTAACTGCTTCCATGGGGCTTTGTCACATAAGGAACAAAGGAGCAGCAGAGAACTATAACCTCAACCCTACACCCACCAAAATTGTAAAGAAATTCTAGAGTGATAGCAAATGGGAAGGAAAAATAGTAGCCTCTTTCACAATGGAAGAAACTTTTGAGAAATTGAAAGACAAGTTTCAGCATAGTACAACCCTATTGTATGCTGCTGCTGCTATCTTTTTCTTTGACATTTATAATGCTTGTCTTTGGGCTTATAGTCTTTATGTTCCTGTGCCATATTGTCATTTCCCTCTTCTCTTGAGATGCTTGTTTAGGACCAAACCATAGAAGATTGGGTCTCTTTTAAAAAGCAGTCTTAGCTAGTAGTGGCCAAAGCAGGGGTGAATTGGATAAAGACTGTGGTACTGGGAGAGAAAAGATTTACTGTATTTTCCACTCTATAAGACGCACCAGACCACAAGACGCATCTAGTTTTTGGAGGAGGAAAACAAGGAAAAAAATATTCTGAATCTCAGAAGCCAGAACAGCAAGAGGGATCGCTGCGCAGTGAAAGCAGTAATCCCTCTTGCTGTTCTGGCTTCTGTGATAGCTGTGCAACTTGCATTCGCTCCATAAGACGCACACACATTTCCCCTTACTTTTTAGGAGGGAAAAAGTGAGTCTTATAGAGCAAAAAATACGGTATCTCTTTTCCCATGTCACTTGCTTAATCTAAATCACCAAGCTGGTATTGACTTCTTAAGGAAATCAGCTGTGTACCCATAGGCTTTCCCTAATGTGGCACTAGCAACTGCAGAGAGGAAAAGGATATTCACATCAGGAAACTCCTTGTGATTGGAACCTATAATAAAGATGTCCATCCATAGTTTTCCTGGAGGTCAGACCCCAGAGGCCTCCAATGTGGAACTCTTCCTCCTCACCACCACCACCTGCCTGACTACACTAAAAGATTTAATGATTTTTGTTTTGTCATTTTTTTCTGACTTTAAGAAGTTTAAGTTATGTAAGTTGCTTAGAGATTCCTTACATAGCAAGTGACTAATGAATTTAAATAACAATAATATTTTATGAAAATAAAGTACAGACCTTCTGAAGTGTACTTAAGTACTTGTGGGGGGAAATCCAATGTGGTTCCTGTGCAGATTTGTGTCAAGAGCAAATTTTGGTCAAAGACACTTTATATTTAATTACACTCACAGCTGTCTGGGTACGCGTTAAAAGGCTGTCACGATTATGGTTTGGCTTCCCGGTGTGTTTACAAATCATGCAAGCAATAGATGTTTCTGGGGGCTGTAAGTCGCCATTATGGTTTATAAGCATGACAGGGATATAAAGAAAATGAGTCAAATTAAACTAATATCAATATATAGTATCTTTTGGTCTGTTGTACCTTATTTCTACTGCAGTGAAAAAATATTGATTCAATTCTCCATCTATAAGTGGAGTTCAATTCCCCCTGCCCATATGGGCCAGTCGTGTCCAACTCTAGGGTTGCGCACTCATCTCGCTCAAGAGGCCGGGAGCCGTCTCCATCTATAAGTGCTTCCAAAATGTTAATTTGTGACAAGAATAATCAGATATTGGTTTAGGGGATTTTTATTGCTGGATTGGTGCTAGCCAAATAATAATAATTCCAAAACAGGAATATCTGCAGATTAGCCAGGGAGCTGCTGATTAGGTCAAAATCAAATTCTTTGAACACTCTTCAAAACCTTATAGATATTGTTTTACTTTATCTTTTACAATCAAGTATTATTTTCCACGTGTTTTAGTATAACTCTGTCCTTTCTCTCTCTCCCCCTGCAGGTTAATAATGAAAATGTAGTTAAAGTTGGCCATAGGCAAGTGGTGAACATGATTCGGCAAGGAGGCAATCATTTAGTTCTTAAAGTTGTCACAGTAACCAGGAATCTTGATCCAGATGACACAGCCAGAAAGAAAGGTACATTCTTTTCATAGTTTGAACTGTTTATCGTATTTCCTTTCATTGAGAGAACAATGTAAATGAGAAATTATTTAGAAATATGTAACCCTCCATTAATAGAAAAAATACTGTATCACAGCAGTTTTGAAATCAAATATATCCCAAGAAAAACATTTTTAAAATAGCTGGAGGAAGGTCCCATCTAAGTGTTCTGAAAAATGTCCTTATTGAGAAGTTTTCTTTTGCAGTAAAACAAGAAAAGAACTAACGAGGGACAACAAATATGCATAATATGCAAATGTGCATAAATCCACAAGAATGGTGTGTAGGGTCCAATTGATCCCAGAGGTTTTTTTAAAACACAAAACAACATATAATCTATTTATTTATTTATTTGATAGATTTATATTCCCTCCTTCCTCCAAAATGGAGCAAAGGAATCTTGTGTTGTTAGCATACATATAACCTCATTATAAATTGTTACGTGAGTATAACAATGCAGTCTACTGTGAGTTGCAAATGACTTTTACTTGAGCAGCTTATGCACAATTGCCACATTACAACACCATGAATATGGGAGGCAGAATATTAACATAAAGCACATTGTTGCTGTGATTTTCTGCCATTGTGTCAATCACAGATATCATGCCTTCACCTTTTCCTGGTGTCAGCATAGGTAGGCTCTACCAATTTTGGAGCTGCCGCTTGACATCCCAGGCAGGTTGGCTATGTGTCTATGCTCAGCTCAGAGTTTGATCAAGTCCAGATACAAGTATATCAGGAAAATAATATTTTGGGATGTTCACTCTATTGTGGTTTGCTTACCTTCCAAGCAAACATAGGCATTTAAACAGACACCATCAGGTCATAGTTGTGCATACCAGCTTTAGTTTTATTATAAGAAAGAATGATCTCAGACTTGTATTTGTGGACTAAGATTGCTACATTCTCATGCACTGAAGAAAGGAAAATCACTGTCCTTCCATTCCTTAGCACATAATATGTAAGTGCAAAAACAAAAAATGCTGCTGTTGACACTTCTGAATTTGTGGGAAAGGAACTCTGGGGGGATTTCTGGTTGCTTGTTTTTTCAATGTTGTTGCCATAGTCAGGTTTTTTCCTGCTTATTGGTGAAAAAGTTGTTATATTCTGTCCAGAAGACTGTAAATGGGTTGCTCGTTTGTCAACCACTGTCTGACCTGGAATTTGAGCTGCCGATCGCAGAGATGACCAAGGCAGCTCTCAACAACACATTTTGCAAATATCTTCATGTAAACAGATAAAATCTAAAGTTTCTCTATGGAGATTTGCCATTAAGTATGCCCACCTGCAGAGGGGGAGGTGCAGGTTGTTTGCAATTTTAAAGATGCAATTGAGATGAAAATGACTCCCAAAGCAGAATAAATAAGTATTGTTCAAATGAAGTCTACAAGTAGCTATGAGGGAAACAATAGTTTGGCTGGGTAAACAAGGACCTTCTCACTGATAAAAATGTTTAATATACAGTATTCAGGTTTGTAAATGAGTTTTATTAGCCTTTTGAGTATTATTGACCTCTAATATAATTTGTAGTGATACTGAGGAAACTGAGTAATTTGATATAAAAATAGACTTTTTTCATCTATTTTCCTTTTCACAAGAAATTGAAATAAAAGGTTCTAGGCTAAGTATATGTAGACATGACAAGTAACTAATAAATTAAGCAGCATTTTGTGAGGTCATTTTGACCCCTAGCACCTAATGTGCATGGTTTTTCAATTTTTTAGTCATTCCAGTGGGGTGGAGTGACTTGGAACACCACATACCAGTTCAAACCTCATAATAATTGAAGAATACATAGAACCTGGAATTGTGAAAGACTTGCACAGAAGTTTTATTTTTGTTTTCAGCACAGTTGGAGTACATATGACCTCAATTATTGATGGAAGGTTAAGTTACATTTGCACAATTTGAGCTTCATCTCACAATTTAATATGTGTTGTATTATTTTACGGAAGAGTTAATTTCCAAAGTTGAAAAAATACTCTTTTTTAATAGACATGAGAACTAGTTCCTTCTGGTGCAGTTCTGCACTTTTGGAAAATGTGCATGAATAGCCCAATCATGGGGGGGGGGGGCTTGTTTAATGGGTCTTTCCTGATTGATTTGAATCCTATATACTATCTCTTATAACATGATCATTTCTTGCATATTCATTTGCCATGGTCCTGTGAAAAAGGGGTCAATAGCATAGTGCATTTATGTATGAAGCTCATTTCCTTTTGAAATAACTTGGCCAAAAATATGTCTGCTTGGAGTTGCTCTCCATTATCTACTTCTGAAGCAGGGCATAAGTCAGTTGTACAGTTTGAATGCATGACCCATTAAGCTCAAACGGCTGCCAGTTTTATATATGTGACTTTCAGTAACAAACGTAGTAAGGGCTACTTGAGCTAAGCTGATTTGGGCAGGGTAGCAAAAATTGATATGATACACTTTGGATGTAACAACTTAAATATTTATCTCTGGTTGTAAGTTCTGGAGCATTTGACTGCTTTGAGCTCCACACAGCTAATGTATCACTGTTTTGTAGGCTACAATGACTTACGTGTCTAACTCAAACTATCAATGAACGCAGCTTCAATCATTTTCTTTTTAGTTCAGTTTACAATACAAAAGTTGTGTATAGCCTATTGCTTTTCAAAGATTTAGAAGCATTATTATAAACTGTCACTTTCTATGGTTCTCCTGTTCACTGCTTGTGTCCAGTCATGATTTCTGGTCAAACCCACTTGTCAGTCAGATAACTTTCAGGTCATTTGTGCTGTTGACATGGGCTGTTCATGCGAGGCTCTTTGAGTAATGTAGAAATGCAGAGCTTACAGACTTCTACAGTACCACGTCTCATTTGATAAACCTTTAAGCATATAAGATTCAATAGCATAAGCTTAGTTGTGAACGCGGCACTAATATCTCCTAAAATAAAATATATGTCAAAGAAATACTGTGGCGTCTTCCTTTCCTATGTGTGGAAACTGCTGTAAACGTTGTTTCCAGAGATCAGTTAACTGATTAGCTACATAGAGAAAAAAATATTTTCATTTAATTAGTAATGCATTTTTGTGTTGAATATGAATAATGCATATATGAGCATGCAGTGAGTGCTGTTTCTTATCATGTATGTCCTTCTGTTTAATGCAAAGCCCCACCACCTCCAAAACGGGCTCCAACCACTGCACTGACCTTGCGGTCTAAGTCAATGACCTCAGAACTTGAAGAGCTTGGTAAGAAAGTGTTTCTTAATGAGCATGCTGCAATAGCAGAGATGAAAAGGCAATGTTAAGACTGTTTGAAAGTGAACTGCACCCTGTACAGAACGTGGTATTGGAAAATAAATTACATGGGAATGTTGCTTTTCTGGAGATTCCCACGTGTGCATGATGAGCATGAGTGATTTTGTTGTGTTTAATTTTGTTTCCAGCTGTGCGACAGAATGTTTTTTATCATTTATGTGCATTGTTATTTTACACATTAATTTAAAGCTATAAGCATATTTTATTAGCTTGTTTTTCCCCCCCTAAGAAATCAGTTTATCTAATATTGTTTTATTTTAAATTTCTGTGGCCTCTCATTAGTGGACAAAGGTAAGCTGCTAGCTGTCGTTGTATAAAAGCTGACCCAGAAACAAAGTGTTGTACCTGAAAGGAAACTATCTCTTATTGGTGTTCATTGCCCCCAATCCAGCAAAAGCAATTTGTTAGCTTAAAGCAGGTTTTGGCTCTCAGATGTTCCCTACCATAATTTCAATATCTCCTCCTGGATTAGGGCCTACCATTATTTATTTATCTATTTGATCCAGTGCAATCCTATGGATGTGTACTCAGAAGTAAATCCCATTGAGTTCAATGGGACTTACTTGCAGGTGTGTGTCTGTAGGATTGCAGCCTGAATTTGCATGAACAAGAACATTTCTTAATCTTTACTTCACCTATTTTTGTGCAGAAAAAAATAGTGCTGTAGTAGTAGTATCCATTTTTACAATATTCTAGTTAAAATATTTCTGATATAAGGTCTTTTTTTATTTAAAGAAAACAGTTCAGCATTTTCCTACCTTTTAGTAATCAAATATTTGTTACATAGAAAACACTTTAGATATCCTGATGTTTAGTGCTGGATCTAGACACATCAAAGAAGTGTTTCAGTTTAAAGCGTAAATTTAAACAGGGAAAACAGGTAGAGAAAAAAGGGACTCCACATTGCCATCTGGTGGCACATTATTGCACATACAACGCATATAAATCACTATTTCTTTACCAGTCTCACTGATCTCTAGGTAACATCGAGTTTGTTTATTTAACACCTTTAGGGGTATTAAGCTGAAACATTTTAAAATAGAAATTACAGAGGTTTCTCAAATGAAGAGTTTACTTTTTATATAATCTTCGTTTAAATTTATTGCTTGATTGTGAATTATCAGCAAGCAATTTGCTGATAATATGCCTTCCTTTGTGCTATTTCTTGCTTTAAATAACACAACAGACCAGTTGCAATTAATACTGTTTAGGTTTTGGGGGGATTGGGTGGGAAACAGGGGGCTATTTTATATGAGAGTTATTGGGTTTTTAAATTTTTTTGCCAACCATAAAATTCCTGTTTCACTTGTTTTGAATATCATGAAGTTATCCTTTTAAACAAATTTTTGTATCATAGCACAGTCCTTGTTCATTTGCCATGGAAAAATGGGAAAGGCTCCCTTATGAACCATAAAAATAATGATCTTGTTGGCTAACTAGGACATTTTTCTTCAATCTGGACATTGTAAGCTAACAAGAAGTTACACCTGAGCAGAGAGAGTAATCACCAGGGTGACCTATTAAAGCTATGAAAATGTGTAGTACTCAGTGTAATTGACTTCCTCACAATGCTGCCTTTATAGGTCTTAGCATCCGACTCATGAACCATTTTGAGATTCAGGAAAAAGCTTTCTTTGGGCCACAACTGCACCTTCCTTCTGAGCTCCTTTCTTTTCCCCAAGAAAATCACACAACTTCAAAGGAATGGCAGTTCTTCGGCTGTAATTTGAAATCAACTGCCGTCAAGGGAAGACTTGGCCTCCACCATGGGCTTGAGTGAATCACAGCAGCTCAGTCTCGCTCACTTGCATCAGAGGTCATCCTTGGGAACCTGACAGCTACCTGCAAGAGAAAAGTTGCTTCTGTCAGGGGCTGAGCAAGTTTCACTCCCTTCCCTCAGAGGAGATGTTGCCTACTAGGCAGTGGTGAAAAGACGATGTCAGCAAAGATGAGATCAGGAAATGCCTGAATGATTAATCCTGGAACCATGTGGATATCATGGTTGCTCACCATGTCCACAGGGGGCGATCATTACGGCCCCTTCACTCTCTGCCTTCATCCCTGGCTACCAGGCCGCACTCGCTTGCTGGCCAGCTGCTGGGGAAATTCCCCTGGGCCAGCAGTATCAGGGGGTGGTCTTCCTGCCAAGGAGGGCAAATTTGAATGGGAGCTTGAATGATATAAGCTCAGCAGGAAGGTCTAGGTGTGTCCGTAGGAAAAATTGTGTTTTCTTATAGTTCTTGGTAGAATGCTAAGACCTATAAAAGCAACTATGGAGAGAATCAATTGCTACACGTTTTAACACTTTAAACAGGTCAGCCTGATAATTACTCTGTCCTGGTGTAACTCTAGTTAGTTCACATTTTCTAAAGAAATACAAGAAAAGCTCTTGCCTTCTGGTTGCACATATTGGGTGTTTTATTTTTGAGAAGGCTATCACTGAAAGGATAGGCATAAATAACCTTAAAGGAGTTGGCAATAAAGAAAATGTCTTCCTGACCATTATAATATAGAAATTTGAGGTTTGTTCGTCCTTCATAATTTTTATATTAAATGGTTATATAATTTTATAGAAAATTAAGTACTTTGCTATGCTGAAAAATTGTCTTAAGAGCTAGAGATATCCACACCAAACGTGATTCAAAGTCCATGAATGCACACAGGAAACTTTGTATGAGTTGGAACTTCCTTATTTACTTCCATGACATAATTGTAAGCAAGATTTTCTGGAATTGTGTTGAAGAGAACAGGACCCCTTGATTATACAGGGAAAGAGCACACAATACTTAAAATATTCCTGCATGCCTACCAATGCTGCTAAATATGCAAAGGCTTTAGTCCTCTGCAAACTTAGGAGTAAATACCACTAATGTCATTTGTATGTTCCTCTGTGTAAACTTGCATAGGATAAGGCTGTAGATGTGATGGTGTCTTTTGAAAGACCACCTACCATTTATAAGAGTATGCAAACGTTCATGCTGCACAGAATATGGAGTTGAAAATTAAGTTTAAATTATTATTATTATTATTATTATTGTTGCTGCTGTTGTTACTGTTTTTCGACTTCCTTTCATCAGTGATGTCTAACAAAAATAGTTCAAACACTATATCTATTGTGCATATAAATGTTTTATTAACTAGTCTAAATGGCTTTAAAATATATTTTTTATTTGCCAGTATATAAAAAAGATAGACTTACAGGAAGCTGCCATAGGAACATAGTACAAATATTTGTCCATATATCCAAAATTGCCTACAATGACTCTCCATGGTTTCACATGGGAATCTTGCCCAGTCCCATCTGGTGATGCCAGGGATTGAATTTGGAACCTTCTGCATGGAAAGCATGTGCTCACTATTTATCATTGATAGTGTGTTTGTATTGTCCCTCTTCTTAATGGGTTCCTCTTCCTACTTTTCTCTGTACTCTCTCTTCTTAAACTGGACCAGCCTCCCCCCACTCCACTTTCACAGGGCCATTCATTCCCCTTGAAAACAGTGGGGGGATGTTGGTGACTTTTATAGTGCATGGGTGGGAAGCAATCAAAGAACTTTGGAGTCCATGTGGGTCTACACTTCAGCCATGAATACTTTATTTTTTTAACAATAGAAAAGCTTTGTTGCCACAGTAAATGACAACAGCCACCATTCCCCACCACCACCACCCTCAATAATACCTCTAGGAATAATACTACATCATGACACAGCATAATTCTCAGGGGCCATTCTGTACTGAATTACAAAGGAGTGTCAATGCACTGCTCAGGGCAGCCAAGCTGCCACTTGAAACTTTGGCAGAGTTTTTTATGGTCCTTTACAAATATCCTCTCCCATCCCAGCCTGAAGATAAGCTCACTCCCACCCTAAAGTTCTTTGATTCGGATCTTCAGGGGCGGGTGTTATTCTTCCCCACCTCGAAAGCAACAATAGTCTGGGCTGAATGTCCAACACTACGATTTTCTTATTTGTGACCAATAATATTTCTTACCTTGTGGTATTCCAGTGGAATTTCTTTCTTTTCTTTGAATACATGACAGTGTCCCCCTTCTTGTGAATGAATTGTTTTGTTTAAAAACTCCCCCTCAGTTTTAAACCAGTTTGCTATTCTGTGTATTAAGGGGCTGCTATTTTTGAGGAAACAGCCTGTTGGGTCAAGGAACTAATTTAGTGGTTCTGTGGAGCTCATGTTCAGCTTTGTGCCCCCTGTAATATTACACGGCTGCTTCCCAATTAGTGTTGCACAAGCTCTAATTCATGTCTGCCCCTCTTTAGAATCTGCACTAAGATTGTCAGGAACTAATGGCCTAAGAAATTGTCACAATTCTTTCCCCTTTGAATTCAAACTATTAAAATATTCCCCGCCACCGCCCCTCTACAATCATGCTGATATTTTAAAAAATCTAAATCATGCTGTTTAACTTTTAGGATGAGATCTTCCTTTTCGGCATAGCCATGGTATTCTTCCTTTTAGATTGTATCTTTCGGAATTAGAGTTTAAACATAGCCTGTGCTAGTTTTACTAATGCTTATGGTGATTTGAAAAAGGGAAAGCATAGTACTGAGTATGCTCAGTGTTGGTGCTTGAGACTCAAACAGGGATTTATCATTTTAGAATGACCTTCTCTTCACATTTTATTTACCATTCATTCCCTTTCTATTTTCAAGCTTCAGTACGGAAGAAGAAGGGTAAGGGGAAGCATTTTATCTCTTTTAATTTGTTTTTTCTCCCCTACACCTTTTCATATTAAAGGAGGATACATAGTTGTAAATGGTCCAGTTTGTCAGTCATAAAAATAATTTATTAATATGTTTTAGCTATTTAGATAATGAACTGAAATCACATAAAATAACCTAATTTCCTTCACATTTGAAATAGATGATCCCATTTCTTTCTTTTGTCTTGCCTCCTTCATCCCCACTCCCTCTCCCTTTATATGTTTAAGATCCCTTCCCAGTTGTTCCCCAGTCATTATTTCAAAGTTACTGTGCTAACTGGTGATCACTTAGGGCTATTTCATGCATGGCATGTCCCCAGGTAGGAAAAAAATATGTGCACACACGCCATGTTGTATGTCTGTTCTGCTGTGGTTACCTGTATTTGGAACCACCTGCTGCAGCTTCTGAACATGTGTAACCAAGGCAGAATAAACACTTGTGCCATTTTCATGCCCAGCAATGTATGTGGGTGTACACATATTTTTCTGCACTGAGTTTCCCTTCATGTAGGAAACTCATGAATGAAGCAGCCCTATGAAAAGCAGTGGCAAGTAACAGGAGTTTGGTGTAGTCCTGCATCACTTATTTCACTTGCCTGCTTAATAGCCAGTCGTTACTTACAAAAACCACACTGCCTCTGTCTCAAAAATAGGCACCTCACACACACCTTGAGTCTTTACCTGGAGAACTGCTGCTCTGCATAATTTCAGGTTGAACTTAGCATCTTCCACACTGTCCCGTATGCATGGAATGCCCTCCCTGAACTGATCCATAAGGTCACAACTCTCCTCTCCTTTATCTCCTTGAGACCCACCTCTGCTGCAATGCCTACTGAGCCTATTGCACAACTTGCAATGACAGATTGCTATGTGAAAGGACAGATGGGGATTGTTGACATTTTGTAGTAATACTAATTATAAATAAATATATGTATATAAAGGTTGCATATATTTAGCTGCATCCCTTTTCTTCCTTACCCTTTGTATGTCACCTGCTTTCTTCAAGGCAGGGAACTTGGTTTTTTTGTTGTTGTTTTTTTTTTTTTTTTTGTATATATGATTGCCTAGCACACTGCTAATCCATAGAGGTTGAAGAAATTGAGGATAAGTCATGTGTAGATTACAGAGTTGTGTGAAGCATTAACTTCGATGCTATGTTACAGTGGTGAAGCAAAGTGGCTGGAGTTAAATTTACTTAATTTTGTTTTTTGTTTTACACTTTTCCCAATTCTCTCGTTTCTCTTCCTTTTGTTGATCATATTAACAAGAGCTCCAAGTACACCTACAGCACTGCCACTCAAATCATTCTACAGAAACCCATATAGAATAAAACATTGTAACTAGTTGTGAGCCCCAGTGACTTGGAACACTTTGTAGTGTAGATGGGTTCTCCAATAAGTATAATGTTTGCGTGTGTGTGTGTGTGTGTGTTTGCTTGCTTTTGTTTCACTGAGGGGGAGGATAAATGCCCTGGATATGGCTTTTGAAACCATGGACAGCCAGGTCCACTTCACGTGTTATAACATTTAGTGTATATATGCAGTCCATACTCTCAAACTGACATCCACTTTGAACGATGTATACGTTGACACAAAAGTCATTACTTGTGCCAGAGAGTCAAGAATTTGTCTCTGCCACATGTACACATACTTTAAAGCATATATGTTTCTTGTAAAGCAGACCTCACATGTGTAGAATTTCCTTTATGCGAAGCTGCATTGTACTTTGCATGGCATTCTGTATAGGCAGGGGCTGTCCCAATAGCAGGCATAGGTTCGTATGGATATATTTGGTGTTTCCCGTGAAATTGAAGACAATAAGGTAGCCCCTTATTACTCTTAATCAGAGCTCCTTATTTACAATGGAGCCACTGGATCAGGGCCGTGGTTTAGCAATACAGTTAAGAGATAAAATTCCTTGTAAGATTAAAATCAAATATTATGTTTTCCGCTACTTTTAACTTTACTTCTGAATGTTGCTTAGTGTTACTAAAAAAAACCAACTTCTCAATCTGTAATACATCTTTTTAGCTTCCAGTTATAGACTCACCTGCCAGTAAGCCCCATTTAACTCAATGGAGCTTACTTCTGAGTAGACCTTTACAGGATTGCACTGTTACATTGCTATTTTCCCTTTCATCATCCTTCTCAAACTCAGAACTAAGCCATTCAACTTTAAAATACACATTATTTCAACTTGGAAACTGGTCTTATTTCTTTTGGTTTACAATATTTTGAAAAATTAATACAAATTTGACCCAGAAAAATGCACATTTGAATGTATTAATAAATGAATTAATCTAAATTGTAGGAATTTTTTTGGAGTATCCACTACTTAGCAAGGTGGCTAGTCTAGACCATGAACTCAATGGGGGGGGGGGTCTTAAAATTAGCAAAACAAATAACACAGGGAGATTTTTGCATAATTCAGACAAAACTTTTGCATACCTTTTGTATCTCATAGAGTTTTAGAACAATATATTATATAGCAATATATTTCCTCTGTTTAATGTCTATGCATCCTTGCCCCGATCAAGAGATCACATATACACATGGAAGGTTATGTATATGTATGTGTATGGTGTCTCCCAATCTTTTTAAGGACTTCTTCATTTTAGCGGATAGACCCAAACTAAGTGCGCCAATGATAGGACATATGGGGATAGGGCACCTCCATTGAAATGAACAGAGAATTCCATTAACATGTCTTGGTGAAAACAAGATTTATCAGGGCATGTGATAATGCAATGCCCAACAAATCCCCACTGAATCAAACAAAAACATACCCAAACAACAAGCAATATGATTATTTCACCAGTATAAGCACAATATGACTAGAATTTTTAAATTAAATAATTCCAGCCTATTAATTCATTTTTTCAAAAATGAAGCAGCAACAAAATAAACCAGCCTATCCATAGATTATTATTTTTTAAAGAAATCATGAAGCAACGATGGCTTACATGACCAGATAGCTATGGAATTTGTAGGGGGAGCAGGTTTTGCATAGCTATTTTGGAACACTTTTCTAATTCATCAGTACCAAATTTTATTCTAGCAAATTTGATGTATCAAGCAATGTCAGGTTTCCTTTGATCTTATTTGAGATTTTAAGCCTAGCTAGTTGGTTTTTCCCCCTGAACAGTTTCTAAACTGGATATTGTTCAATTCTCCATCTATAAGTGCTTCCAAAATGTTAATTTGTGACAAGAATAATCAGATATGCGTTTAGGGGATTTTTACTGCTGAATTGGTGCTAGCCAAATAATAATAATTCTGAAACAGGAATATTTTTGCCTTCCTCTATTTTTGTTGATCTTTCTCTTGGGAGTATAAATTTTAATTCTAGAAGAATATTACAATATCACCTGCAGAAACATTAGGTTAGGTCATAGTGCAATTTAATACGAGATGCAACTCACCTAACAGAACAATGTTTAATAGTGGTATCTTCTAAAAGAAACGTATCAGTGGCATTATTAATAAAAGCAATAATATTTATAGTACATGGTATGGTATAGTATCATTTTTTTCAAGAAAAAAGTGTGAAATGATGGCATTTGAAACAATTAAGACATAAATTAAATCCAATACTTGAATTCCAAATGTAATAGGGAACGAAAAGTGGCCTCATGTGAAAAGGCTACACACTGCGATTACAGGTATTTCAGCACTGTGGAATAGATCATAGGACTTTCACAACCAAGGAATAGTGAAAGCAGACATGGTACCAGCTCTAAAGTGTTCACACCTTCAAATATGATGATAATCTCGGAAAGATGTTTTGGACAGAATTATTTAAGTCATCAGAAAGAAACCTTGCCGTCAAAGATATGGATATTCCTGATGTTACCAATCTAACATGGATCCTCTGAAGGATATTTGTGTAAGTATTAATTGCTGACACCAAATGAAAATCTGAGTTAATATTACTATTTCATGGTATGCAGTTTTAAGTTTTGATGGAGATGTGTTGAATGCACACTTAATCATTTTTAAATGGGGTGATATTCCGTCTTCTCTTAGCAAATTTATTAAATAACTGTTCATTTATCCCAATGAGGTAAAGCCATATTTATTAGCATAGCAAGGAATCAGACTTCACTTGTTTTCTAATACATATCAGTAAGAATGTTATCTGTTAAAGAGGTACAAAGGAGTTAGTGAGGAAAGAAATACAAGGGGTGAATTTTTGAGTTCTGTTCAGTACTTTCTGGGAGTTCTCAGAGATAATGAGTCCAGGTGCTGAATATTTCTGAAACATTCAGCATGATTTCATAATCAGGTGGTGAAAATTAGTAGTGCTTCTGAAAATGTTTGCAGTCCTTAATACATGAGGGCTTTTAAAGCTTCCATGTTGCCATTGTTCTTGCTGTCTATTATGAGCAGAATACTCATACAATTATAACTAGTCATGCATCCCCACATGTAAAGCACTTCATTGTCTTTCTTCACTAGAGAAAAGTAATTGAGGGTGACTTTGCCATCCCAGTGAGGAAAACATTGCAAGAGAAAATAAAGTGATGGAATCGTAAGTATTCAAGAGAATCATATTACTACGGCCATTAGGTGTGAAATTTTTGAGCAAACCCCCTGGAAATTGTTGGCTGAAAGATGAGTAAGACTTTATTATATATTTTTAGACAGTTTGTTATTTAAGATTTTCAGAATTCAAAGGTTGCACATAGAACACATTTTCAAAGCTTTTAATCTTTTTGTCTTTCAGGTGCTGTAATGCTGCCACTGTGACTTAAACTTCAGTATGCCTTATTTAAGGTACCAGAGAGGTGGACAGCATACTCTTCCTTTCTCTCATTCTTTCTTTCCTTTCTTCCTGATTTCCTTCCTTATTTTTTCAAGGCCTTTTCTTCCCATTCCACATTGTTTGTTTTTTCAGTTGTTAACAATGTCATGTTGACTCCTAATTAAAACTGTAAAATAAATTACTCTAGGCATCTTGTAGTTTGTTTTCATTTGCCTTGCTCAGTTCTACAAGCTGGCTCATGTGTTTGCAGAATTGCACCATAACTTACTATAATGTTTGGAAGATTGATTCCCCATCTCCAAATTCCATCTCTTCGAATGCTGGCTCAAATCTAGCACATTTTGTTTCCACTTATTTTCTCAATTCTGAAAACCTTCCATGTTTTCAGAATGAAATAACTTTTTTTTTTTTGAAAAATAAATACTGTATTTCTAAAATAACTGTTGCTTCTGTAATGTAGAATATCTCTTGCGTTATAAGATTACAAACATATGGAGCATCTATGCATACATTCACACATAATATTCTTTTTCATCTGCATCTGGGGATTTGAGTTGTCATTCCATGTGATGGAGTAAGGTATAATCTAGCATTAGATAACAATGTTATCATGAGGTTATCTTATCCCTTGCAGCTGGTTGTTTGGAATGACTAATTTAGAATGACTTTTCCTTTGGTTCTTCATTCAATAGAAACCACATTACAGAAAGGAAGGATGAGATTGGGGGTCAGTATGTTCATAAAACTTCCCAGTAGAATTAATTCAGCAGCAATATTAGTAAATATTCCCAAAAGGCAGATAGTCTAAAATTTGGCCAGCAAAGAATTAATGGATCCCTAGATACGATTCAAATGAATATCAAGTGATTCAACCTGTGTGGCTCTGTGTTCCCTAAGTCTTAAACGTTTTTACTAAAAACTATTCTTGAAGCACGGCATATGTATCTAATATGACCCAGTCATCTCTTATTAGTTTCTGCTCATTGATTATAGTATAATTTATTAATCTATAAATATTATCTTTCATGCATTAGAGTGAAATCTGATTACTGAAGCACACATCATATTTTCCAGATACCTTTTTAATTTGCACCTCTTCCAGATAAGAGGTATATAGGTGTTAAGATGTTAGGTGACAGGATTTGTAAATCTGTTGCTTTTGAATTAATATTTGGTATTAGTTTCATATACCATTTTCCCCACCCTGTACAATGATTCTATCCTGTACAATGTCTGATTTGAGGTGTGCCAAGAGATGCAAGCATCTCCTCCCAGTTCTCTTAAACAGACTATCCATTTTAGAAGCCCTCTTGCATAATCTGAAATTGTCAACTTCTTATGTTAGGCTGTACGGTTGCATACTTTACAATACACTGTCTTAGTTTCATTTATCTTACAGTTTGGCTTGATTCAGACCTCACACCAAAGCATGCTTTGCACTAATTGTAGCTTAGAACCCAAACCATGGTTTGAGCTTCCATATGTAAAGACAAAGCATGAGTTAGAGCTGCTTGTTTGCTTTTGTTTGCTCTGCTACATCATGTCAGTTCCTTCCCATGTGGGGCAAATATAGGTGACTGCCTAGGTCCAGTGCTCTCAGGGGCCCACACCTTAACACAGCACACATGACTACAGGTCCTGTATATGGACAAATAGCGGGCCAGTGGCTAGGCAGAAACCATGCATTCAGTCACTCTTTTGTGGCTCCAGGAAATGCAGGCATGGGGTAGGGGCATGCCTGCATTAAGAGAAAACTATTTCAAATAAACAATGACAGAAAAGTTATTATTTTCCCTCTCCCATGCGGGGTAGGGGGAGCATTGTTATTTTTTACCCTACTTACTTTGCGTCTCATCCCATGTTGAACTCCAAGAATGTGAGGCAACCACATTCACCTATTTAAACTGCATTTGTGGCTTGCAAATCCTGAATTCAACTAATTCAATAATATTTACTTGCGTAAAACCAAATATTGTTGTGAGTAATCCTACATAAATGGCATTATACTAAAGACCTTTACTCTTAATAGTGAAAGTTAATAGTGAAAGTTATTACTAGTGCGCACTCTGCTCTTTTCTGTTTCTTGGAGTGGGGGTGGAATTGGACAGAATTTCTTACTAAAATCTCGTATGTTGAAACTGTTTTATAAGGCCACATGCTATATTTATAATGTATGAATAATGAAGGTGTAAAAAGAGAATATCAATTCTACATTTTGCTGTTACTAAAGCTATCTTATAGAGTAAGTGGTTAAGGTGTATGTCCTAGAAATGCTTTGTACAGAGTTCTAGATTCAAACTCAGGCACCTGTCTAAAAGCTTTATTTGATTTATTTTTTACATTTGTATCCCACCTTTCCTCCAAGGTAGAGTACATGATTCCTGCCCTTCCCTTCACAGCAACCCTGTGACATAGGTTAGGTTGAGAAGCACTAACTGGCCCAAATATCACCCAGTGAGCTTCTTTCCTCTGTGGATATTTGAACCTGAATCTTCCAGATTCTGCTCTGGTACTAACCACTACACCACACTAGCTTTTAGGTGTATTCCAGATGTTTTCTCAAGACATCCAATTGTGGTTTCTCTACCTCCTGGTTTAGTTGAATTTCACCTGTATAAAAATGTCATGGAGGTTAAACAACATACTTTGTCCTGCATTGTGCACACCCTAGGAAAGACCTCCTATCATGCTAAACCATAATAGCAGAAACGATGGCTTGCAAGACCAGTTCATACCATGGTTTCTTATATGATTTGCTGGATAATCACAGGCTGTGTGTTGTCAATTCAGGCGTCACATCATGGTTTGATTTGTGTCTGAATTTGAGTCATGTCTGATTCCAGATTTAGATTATTTTATCTTGATACCATCAGTTCATCTTTAGTAGCATTCTTTTCGTAAATTACAGAACTTCTATGTACAAAATATCAGACTCCCCTGAGATAACATTTTTATGTTATACATTTCACATATGGAGAGAATCTGTGTTTTGTGTCTTAAAATGTCATATAAAATAAGAATAATTCGATTGCATTCATTTTTGGCATCTGTAAAAAGCTTGCAAATGTTAAATAAATTAGCCACAAACTGAATATGGTATCGGTGGTTATTTCTTGTGAGCAAATGTAATTAACAGTCTGACCCGTAACTATTTTAAGTTTGCTTTATTAAACTTTGTTAACAAATAAAATTTATGTAATAATAAAAGAGGAAAATTGTTCTTTTTATAATCAAATAAGTTAATCTTACATACATTTCAAACAGCACTAACATTTCCCCCCTTGCTTTTCCTATTCATGACTATCCTTTTCTGGAACCAATCTAAGATTAAACACTTGAATTTGTGCTTTTCCAGTCTTTGAATTAGTCAATGAAACCATACTGGTTGATATGCAAATATTCAAGGTTTACTGGGTTATAGATCAGGCTATAAAATCCTTTTTCTTAATTTTAAAATTACATCTTAATGCTAGTCAGCTGTTTAAGAGATGCCATGTCTAATACACGTACACAATGCATTGAGAAACTATCTCAATTTACCTGTCAATGTAGACTTTAAATTAAAGTATATATAGACATGGAATAGATCTATGTTGGACAGCCCCCACAACAAGGTGTGGAGCGCTTTCAAGTGAAGTGAGTTTCCATTTGAAGCTGTCACTTTTATATCTTGCTCTTAAGTACATTGGGTGACTATATTGGGCTGAAATTCAAAATTTCTGCCTTGTTTCCCTGTGTGCACCAATATTTCCGGTTTCCACATTTCACAGCAGCCTCTTCGGAAGATTAGACGATTGTCCAATGCAGTATCTAGCATAGTGCAAAGGACCGCAGCTGAAAGCAAAACTCAGCAGTATCTCACGTGTTTACAGAAGCACTTCAATCACATCAGCACAGATGTATTTGGCTCCTGGCCATAATCACTCCAAAGTACCATTACTGTTGATGGGTTTTTTTTGGCTAATCTTGAAGCCATATTCTGATGATCCCTCGTACCTACGGGACCACTTCTCCTGGTATGTCCCACGGAAGAACTTAAAGTCTTCAAACAAAAACATCTTGGAGGTCCCAGGCCACAGGGAGGTTAGGCTGGCCTCAACCAGAGCCAGGGCTTTTTTGGCTGTGGCTCCGATCTGGTGGAACGCTCTGCCACAAGAGACTAGGGCCCTGTGGGACTTGACATTTTTCTGCAGGGCCTGCAAGACAGAGCTGTTCCACCAAGTCTTTGGCCAGAGCACAGCCTGACTCCCTCCTTTGGCAATCTTTACAGAACTCTTGCCCAATGGTTGCCATAAATTTGATTTGAATTAATTTTATAATTAATTGATTTTAGAATGTTGTATTATTTTATTGTTGTTAGCCGCCCTGAGCCCAGCTTCGGCTGGGGAGGGCGGAATATAAATAAAAAAAAATTTTATTATTATTATTATTATTATTATTATTATTATTATTTGAAATTATTAACATGAAAATGTTTCAGTTGAGTGAGAGATTTCTTAAGTTTCCTTTGCCTTAATGAGAATTAGCAACACCCACAAAATCAACAATATTAAATTGTCATGGATACCAGCAGCCACAGCAAAGTAGTTTTAAGTCCTATTGATTTTAGTGGGTGAACTGAGTACATGTTTAAAATTGTGGTCCTGTGCACAGCTCAAGTAAACTTAGTGGGATTTGCTTCTAAGGAAGCATGCATATGTTTCCTAGTTGAAATCAGTTGGACTTGAAATTCTTAACTTTGGTTGAAACACGCCACATTATTCCTTTATCACACACCATATGCCCTCTTCTCCCCCCCCCCCCCGCCATGCCTTTCTCCCTTTCCCTCCTAAAGCTGTTGAGAGACAACTTAACGGTACTTCTTCTGCAGTGTACACGCTCGTGTTTATTGCTTTGCATCTGCAATGTCTGCCAAAAAGAGTGCTTTCAAAAGCCATCGATAGCTAAATATGCACAGAATTTACAAATGACTTTTTAATGTACATTTATGCTCTAATATTTAGGCAGGTACCTTTTGTAAGTTTTAGCTTCTTTCAAACACATATTAGATAACATGGAATAGTTTTCTTTTTAATTGCTCTGAATAAGGAGAAAGCACACTTGAATTGTACTTCGCTTGGGATTTTGCAATCTTACACTGACATGAGACATGTGGTCTAGAACTTGAATGCAGATTCACACAACACCTTTCAGAATATGCATTTTTGCACTACTGTATGGTAGAATTCATACGAAGCTTTTTCATTTTGTGAATGGCTCCCAGGCCATGGGATCGGCAACCCCTAAAGATTCAGGTTGTCAGTTGTGTGTCTTTTGGTGGGGAAAATGAACATGTGCTAGAACGCTTCACAAGTTCTACTTTTATATAGATCTCATAGCATGTGATGTATCGTCCTTTCATTAGTACATTGGGTGGGTATACTGGGAGGAAGAACAACACACATGAAAAATAGTGGTTATGGTTCATTTTCGAAGTTAATAATGTAGTTGAAGCCACAGTATGAAGGTGCAATGGATGTTGCACCCAGTTTGATGTAACCTATTGTGCATGGCACAGTTTCTATCTGTATCTGTCTTAGGTATTCAGAAACTTTCATCCTATCTAAAGCAGCTTGAACAGTAAGAAGAAGGGGCATGCTGCAAACATGGGCCTAAGTGCAGAGGAACAATTCACGGCTCCAAGAACTTTCTCAAGCGTGCTACTATGGCTGCTGCATTGCTAGCTGTATTTAATTGTACCCAAAGAACTTTCCAGTTATCTGGCAACAAAGAAGATCATACCTACTCCTGCAATCCAGCTGTTCATATGGGGGGAAAGGAAAGAATATATAAGGAAAAGAAAGCAATCCAGTAGTGGAGATGAAAAATCTGGTGGGATCTCAAAAGGAAGGACTCTTTGAGAGCAGCACTTCCCAGGGGAGGGATCAGCTGCCAATACAAGTGGCAGGTAAGACTCAACATGGCCATAAAGAGATAACTATTTTCAGTGAATCAATGTTTCTTGTAGCTGAAACCTCTGATTATTATAAGTACTGTAGCCTGTGCTCTTTCCATATACTTCCTAGAACTAAGTTGTCCTTGGTGTTTCTTCTGTAGCTTTTATATCACGAATAACTTGTAAATGGTATCCTACATTCACTGAGAAACTAGAAGCATGATAACCATGTTCAAGGAGCCAGCAGTACGCCAGCACCATGATCCTACCCAAGCATCTATGGAGCTGGTGTAGTCCTGACTTCTGGCAACATTTGACAAACATCCTGTCCAAGGCAGCTTATTCTTCAGGGCAGGGAGTAGGCAAACTACGAATAGTGAACACAAAATTATGAGGTGTATCATGCACATGGAGGTGTCAGAACAATACACCCAGGTGTATGACACAGATGTACTAAATCACAGAAACGAAGGAGGCATCTGATCACACTGAGGAGAGGGACTGTGAGAAGTCTAACACTGCCTCTTTGCACACAACACTTTAAAAATTCAGCCAGTTGACAAATAAAATAATGTTATAGGGGAGATGCTGAAAAGAAGCCAAACACACTGTCTGGGGTTTTTTGTTTTTAATTCAGAAACAATAACACTATGGAACGAAAATCTAAAAGAGCACCCGGTCCAAAAATTACCAGGCTCTTGGCACAGTCCTCTTGCTTTCCCTTTCTCCGTCTGTTTTCAAATACATCTTTATAGTTGAGAACTCTGGTAGGCATGCCAGAACAAAATGCAACCAGGTAATATTGATTAAACCATAGTATAAGAAGCCACGCATCCACATACCCTATAACTCACTGTATGTCTAGAAAGAAAACAATTGAGTTAGCAGCGGTTTAAAAATACATTGTTCGGTTAGGTAGATGTAGTATGTAAGGGTGTTGGGGTCTGAAGCAGAGTGCAGACATGATGGTGCTGATTTCTTAACCATGGTTAAGAGAGTGGAAGTTGGTCATGCACAGATACCTTGGGTTGGGTACAGGTTTGCGCAGAGCAGAATTGCACAAACTGGCAGGGTCGGCCCACCCATGAGGCAAGGTGAGGCATCTGACTCAGGCGGCAGGATCCACATGGACAGCAGATCCCAATGCAGATATTTATTCCTCCCCCGTCCTGTTCCTGATGTAGGTTTTCATTCACCCCTCCTTCCCTGGTGGGGAGGGGGCAGCCATGCAAACTGGATGCTCCCACAAGTGGAAGCTGGAACATGATTTTCAATATTTCCTTTCCTCCTGGAGCCTTCTGTGCTCTCCAGAATCTGCTCCAGAGGATTGGGGGGGATCCTCCGGAACAGCATGGATATGGGTATGGAGGGGGAGAGGGGAACTATCAAAAGTTATCTTCCTCCTCTCACCTACGGGAGCCTCTGCAGGAATTGACTTGCTTTTGTGAATAGAAGGAGGCCTTCGATTTGTTGAACAGCAGGTCTGAATCTAACCCTCTCTTTCCTCTGTCTCCTTTTGTCTCAGGCATTCTTTCTCCTCTCTTTCTCCTTTGAACTTTAATTATATTTATCATTACATCTGCTTTGGTTTATTTGTTCCTATTTTAAATTCATCTCAGAGTCTTACATTTTGTCTGCAATTGTATTAACATGTTTTTATGTAGTGTCAGCTTATGTGCTGGTTTCCTATAGAAAGTCAAATATTTTTGAGAATAATAAATAATCTGCAGTGGTACTAAGCATGGTTAAAAGCTTGCCTTCACTAAGCATTAATCAGGATTTGAAGCAAGGCTTCAATAAGCTGGCAAACCCTGGTAAAGCTGTTGAGCGTTAATCATGGTTAGTGTTAGCATTACAGTTAGCTCAGTAAATAACTCCTGCGTGATCTTATGTGCAGCTTATTCCTAGTCTCTTAACCATGAGTAAAAGATCAACAGTGTTGCATCTGCACTGGGCATAAATAATTGCTTCATTTTCTTTTCATTATTATTATTTCTACATCTCATTGAGCGTAACCACAAGCTAGTGATTTGTGCCCCTGTAATGAAACCAAATCTGTAGATGATAAGTATTTAGAAGATAAATACATAATATTTATTTTGTTTACATGTTGATCCTTGCAGTCCAGTTGTTGTATGCTCCTGGTGAAGAACTAGGCAACAATGCAAGATCAAGGCACCTCATTCAAGAGAGAAGTTAACTTGATTTTAATATTTCTAGTCACATGGTGCAGAAGCGTAAGACATTTGATCATTCAGTCCTGCTGCTGAGCAGCACAGTTTCTAGGCACACCAAATTTCCATTGTCTCCATATTACCAAATGCACTTCTTTCACACCACCAACATAGCACTGGTGCCATCATCTTAACAACTTCCAAGTCCTGAATTTTATCAGGCCAACTTGCAGACAGCAAGAAAATGACCTTTCAAGCAGAGCCTGATGCATCAACCATTATCCCAAGTTGCCACAGTTGCCTTGCATTGAATGAAAATCAGCTTAAGGTTCTCTGTGCCCCATGATAATATTAAATAAAGGCTGTTGCCTCTTGATTCAGCCCCTTCATTGTTAATGGCTAGTCTAACAACCCATCTTAACCTCTTTGAATGTATTCATGATTCATAAGTATTCGACAACAGTGTCAGAATTTAAGTCCATTGATTGTTTATAAACTGTTTACTCAGTTTGTTATTTGTGTGATTGGCCACACATGCCAATCTCTCTGATTGGAAGGCTGAAGTTATTTGCTTAGGAAGACGTTGCAGCGAATAAAATGTTTCTGAGCAATAAGGTTGTTTTTTTTCAAGTTAGGAAACTGGATTCACCAGTAAATGGCAAATGAACCATCTACATAAATAACAAACTATGCCAAAATATTATTTTATTTGTATATCAATGTTCACACATCAGCTGGGGGTGGGATAGGTTATATTTTTCAGATTATTTTATCAGGTCTACTATTTTCCATTTGGTTCTGTTGTAAATGTTCAGACAAAGAGTTTTAAAATATGAAAAATGCCTGGCTTCATATGATCAATGATATCCAATAATAATAATATCCCTTCTTTAGAATGGGATGGCCACCTTCTGCATTATAAGCGGCCACTCAGTTCTCTAGATTCCATTCCTGGAAGGGGAGTATATATTGCTGTCCAATTGGACCTTCTCGCAACTAGTCAGAAGTTGTATTCAGCATGACCTAGGAAAAGCGGTTTCATAGTTATGGTGCATGTGTGCTGGATCATGATTTGGGCTGTTGCATTCAAAACCTGGAGATAGAATCATAGATTTGCACAGCTAACAACGTGAAAGGCTTCTCACACAACCTTTAAAAAAAAATAATTTCCTTTTTATATAAAATGTTATTACTGATTGAAATGTAGCAGGGAGTAAGGCAGATAAAATTATTTCCTGGGCCACATCTTGCTCATGGGCCTCAGCTGGCCATCCCTGCTCTAGAGGTTCAGTTAGAATTTTGAAACAGACATTTGCTCATGTGGTTAAAAACATCCCTGTTTTATATGTGTACCCTAGCAGAGAATTCTGGAAAGTGGATTTTGTGGTCCTGCACTATCTATCTAAGGGATATAGGAATCACTGGTTACAGCTGTCGCTGGGCTGGTGGAGCAAAGGTGGGAATTAAAGTGCAAAAGCAGCAGGTATTACATTTAAATTGTCTCGTGAAGTCCCTTTTCAAAGTATCCATGCAGTGGAAGATCCAAGGCTTGCTTGCCGCTCTGTCTCCACATCCATTTCCATAAGGAACTCATGCATATTATATACAAACAGTTTCATTCTCACTTTCCATAAACATGCAACTGGACAGTCTAAACAAACACAAACAGGTGTGAATACTTTGAATGTGAATACGTTAATTAATAGATGGAGAAATTATTAGCGCTCACAACGTAATTAATGTTGAGATTAAATATTCAGTTATATTGAATCATGAAATGTACAAGGCCCTTTAAATGAATCTATGGTTGGAGGGGTTCAGGATTTGGAGTGGTGAGAGAGACCATGGTTTTCTCTAGGAACCACCTCCAACATCCCTCTCCCACTAAAATAAGATGGATGATCTCAAAGGATAAGAAATAATAAGAAACATTGTTACAATCAGACACATACATACATACACCCGTGTCCCTCTGGTGCAAATACACAACTCCAAATTAAGTTCATAAGAGCAGCATGTGGTGTGTGTCAATGAGCAGGAGTGACACCTAACCAAATACAAATTCATTTGGAGATTCTGCAAAGCAGGTGCAAATTACTTAGCACCAACCACACAGAGCAACCAGTTCACCAGGAATGATTAGTGGTAGTTACTCTTGTTTACTAGGTAGACTTGGTGAGAATCATGCTGTTCACACACAAATCTTGCTTAAGATTGGGAAATGTACTTTGAATAAGTGATTATTATGATAATTTGAGAGGACATCTCAGATAAATATGAATGGGTAAATTGTCCCAGAGGCAGAAGGCTTATTTTATTTTCCCCCCCAACCTAGGACATTTTCTCATTCTTCATTAGCCTGCATAATATATATAAATGCATAAAGTAACTGCTTAGTTAGGAAGTGCATGCAATATATAATCATTTTAAAGTGTTTGGGGATACATTTTCTTAAGAGTAGATGTGAATTTAAATAACATACATGGACAAATGCCCTTATTTAATGCTTGACCTTTCTTTGTAAACTGCATTGTACACGTGTTATATAACTCTTTATAAAAGTACTCAGGCAAGGAGTCAGCAAGGCAAGTGCAAGGGAAATATTTATCTTCAGACAAACAAAAGGCATCCTGGTGAACAATGCCATTGTGCATAATTAGTTTCAGTTTAATATTAACAAAAAGGAAATGAATGCATACAGAAGACCTAAGAGACATTGTTCACAGGATAAATTTGATTGACTGCCGCACAGATTTTGTGGCAATAATTCTGGAAGGAGTTTAGGGGTGAGATGAAACGCCGGACAAAAGAGAAGATAGCAAGCAGTGCTTCAAAAGTTGCCACACAAGCCAGTGGTGGAGCACATCTGACACCACAGGAAGCTCAGGTCGCTTGGAAAGTTGACTCAAAGTTCATCACAGAGATTTCTGACTGTGACATCACTACAATGCATAGGTGAGCTTTTTGCTAGGTTCACAGACATTTACTGTCACAATCACAATAAGGTGTATTGAAAGATGTTCTTTGGGATCCAGTACAGTTGTATGTGTTATGGGTGCAGCACCATGTGCATTTTATGAAGTGCCACTTGCACTTTTCAGTCTCTAAATTTTAGTCTGCCCAACTATTTGCCCAAACACAAACACTCTGGTTTCCCAACTGGCTTCTTTCTGTGTGTTGTCCGATGTATGTAGATTCCTCCATCTGCCTGGCCTCAGATACAGTGGTTGTTGCTCCTCTATTTGATTGCCAGATGTCACTGGGCAGCAAGATGGGGAGGTTCCTGGATCTTCTGGACAGCCCAGGCACCAGAGAGGAAGTTCACCATCCACACCTGCAGAAGAGCAAGAATCTTCAGTGCCAGCTTCTGATGAAGATTCACCAGCCAGAACTACAGAGAGTTGGCCATGGCCATTGTCATCATCTGAAACACACAGCAACCTGGGGGAAGATTTTGAGGGATTTCCAACACCAGAGCGGACTCCGCAGTGTACAATGGACATACAATCTCCTGGGGATCAGTCTCTCAGTAGGACTCCCCAATATGAGAGTGACTCTCCTGTGGAGGGAAATGATGAAATGAACGAAGAGCACCATGGTGTTCAGCCTGTCCCTAGGGATCGGGGTTGGAGAGGGCAAACTCAGCTGACAGAGGGAGAGAGGTTATTAATGGAAACCAATAGTAGGATTGTACAGCTGCTGGAAAATATCAAGAGAGAGCATGCACAGTCCATGGGTCTCATGTCACAGTCCATGGGCCGGATGGAGCTGCAGCTAGGCATTGTGGCTACATCCACAAGAGCCATCCATAACTACCTGTCTGAGATTTTAGCTTTCCTCAAACAACCAAGGACACAGGTCCTTGAAACACGTATCTCCCAAAGAGCCACCCCTCATGTTGAGTTAACGAGTGCCTCAACGTGGACTGGTGAGGATGCAGTGGCAATGCCCACTGGATACTTACCAAGGGATGAAGGGATTAATGACTCTCAAGAAACACTGCAAGCCACACTGCCTCGTCGCAGTGGCCGAATGCAGAGAGCCATAACAGAAAGGGCCTCGTTGCCCATGCCCATGCGCCAAGCAAAGGGGGGAGGGAAGAAAAAATAATTTATCACACTAGTGATAGTATTTTTAAGGGTTTTTTTTAATGTGCCTGTCCTTTTAATTCTTAGCCATAAGGCCATGAGTGGCAGAACTTGACCATTTTTACATTTGGCTAACATTGTATTCTGGCTGACTAGATTAGTCTTACATTTTGTAGTTTATATTTGCATTGTTAACAATGTGTGCTACTGGTATTTGAAGAACATTTGCTTCTGTTCTTTCACTTCAGCTTCATGAGAGCATTTTTTTACACTGTGCCAGACATTCATTGCTTTTCTTACAAATACAAATCATTTCTGGACACAGTTGTTTTTTGAGTTTTCTTTTTCCATTATCCCCCCTTCCCCCTTTCCCTCTGAGCAAGCATTCTGGAGTTTTTGGTAAGTATGTGGGTCTTGGCAATATTCGCCTCAGAAATTGTGTTCGATCAGTCTTTGCCTGGTGTTTCTGGCATGCTGGCCTGAGGTGTTGGGATTAGCCTGTAAGTGCCTTTTTTTGATAATAATCTTATCCTCTGTGGGTCTGACCAGATTAATCTCTTGCCTATTTTGTGGAAATTACATATCTTGGCTGGGTTGTGTAATAAGCAACATGCCAGGACTATATTGCAGCATTTGTGACTTGTACAAAAGCTGTGCCAGCAAACCTATCTAGGCACATGAACTACACTTTCAAAAGCTCCTTCCTTGTTGAACTGATGGTTTGGCGAGCAACATTGTTATCCCATGGGGAAGTTTGGAGATTTAGAAACAGAGGAAAATAGCAATGCATTTATTATATGTGAATCACATAAAGAAATATTATAGGAGAAACTATCCCTAATACTATCACAAACACTTACAGATCAAAGCAATCGCCTTCCTTGTAGCCAGACCTTCTCAGAATTTAAGAGTCATAACACGCTGTTGCGTTCTGTGCCACCATGTCGAAATAACAGCTTTGCATTGCAGACGATATGAAAATCTCTCCTCTTCCTTTAGGCCACCTCATTTACTGATGCTAAGAGTGGTCCTAGCACACTAGGCAGATAACTAATGCACATGGGTTGGAGAGCATTTTTATTACTGTTGGGACTGCCTCTGTGAGGGTTGGTTAAAAAGCGGGACACAAAAGCATCTAGATGCATATAAGGAATACAGAGTGGCTTCTGAGTGGTACTCGAGATCATCCTGTTTTCACCACCAAACTGGGTTGTGTGGTCGCCACCACTGTTACAGGCACAGTGTAGGCCCTGCTTCACTTTCCAGTTTCACTTTGGAGCTAAATTCCCTAAAAAGCATGTTTGTGAGAGCATATTTATCAAGCCCATATCTAAATCCAAGTTTGTGGCTGTATCTAAACAGGCTGTGGACCATGTGGGCCATCTCTTCCACCTACTCTTGTTTCAGACGGAAGAAAACCTGAGAGCAAGAAGCATTTTGCTGCAGTACAAACCAGCCATAATATGCTTCTTAGTGAAATATTTGCTTGTGGCTGCTTTTTGCTAAGTGACTGGGCTAATGGTGAGATGCAGCTAGTGTGGGCTAACCCCTCATGCAGGCACAACGTACGGTTCAGGTATCTGTCCTGAGGTGAGCTGCCTTGGGTGTGCTGTCTTGACCATAAACTCTAAATGCACCCGGTCTGTCAGGGATGACCTTTCACACCTGCATACCACTTGTGCCCCATCTGTGCCTGTTTTATTTCTTGTTTGTTTGTTAAACATAATATACCGTATTTTTCCGTCTATAAGACACCTCCATGTATAAGACTATTTTGGGGGACTCAGATTTAAGAAAATGGGGGGAGATGGCCCCATGTATAAGACGCCCCCTCATTTTTGACATTATTTTTTAGGGAAAAAACCTAGTCTTATACACGGAAAAATATGGTATATATAGATGCCTTTATAAATAAATACATTTCAAATTGAAGCATGTAAGAATCATGATGCAAGAATACACATTCTTACAAAATTACATTAAAAAACAACAACCAAGGGGAAGTGTCACAAGCAAGTATGAAACGCAAGCCCAGTCCAATGGATTTTGTTAAGGTTCCAATGTAGCTTTCAAAGTCCTAAACAAAAACAAGCTGCAGAGCTCTTTGAAAATTAGCCTTTTATTAATATGTTTGAAAAGGGAAATACATGGAGTTCCACAAACATCCTGAGATCAGCCTAGATCTACAATATAATGAAGATGTGTTTATTTGCATTATGTCACTCTAAAAGTGTGATGGAATTGGGGAGGGGGGGTATTCAGAATTTGACAAATATACTACAGTTCAAACAACCATTGTTGGAAAGTCCAGATTTCCTCCCTAAATTTAATACATTTAATTCATTGGGTTTTACTGTATCCCAACTTCAGTATGCGATTAAAAAAAAAACCAGCACAAAATTCATTCTTTGCAGTAATATACAAACCCCCCTCCCCATTCCAACTTGTTTCAGCTATCTGTCATTAGAAAGGGTTGTAATACCTGCCATTTTGAGTGGAAGAAGCTGTAGGGCAAGGAGAAATGAGCTGACAATAATAAGATCAACAAAAGATAGAGTTTCCCACTAACCTAATGTGTGGTGGCAATATCAGATTTTGTTAGCGAATACCTGCAAACTGATATTGTAGTCAGATCTAGTGCTTGGATCAGACTTCCAATACTGTCTTGCAAAATAATGGAGGTATGCATGGTTTTTATCATTTTCAAAGTGAATATACCCATGCTTTTTTCTTGTATCTGTCAAAGCCTATTCATTATTTCCCTGTAGTTCTCATTGTCTGGCTAGAAATATGGCTACGTGTGTCTTTTCAGTTACAAAAGTTATGAGTTTTTATGTGGAATATTACATTACTTGCAGACATTGAGTAACAAATACTTCCCATCTTCAAAATATTTCACTGTTGATCACAAAAGGTTTGTGGCATCATTTACAGGACTAGAGAGGCATAACACAAAATCTTCCCTCTTGGTGGTGGATATACCAGCATACCCAAATGTCAAATATGAAACCTGTAAGGTTTATGTTTTACTGCAAATTGGAAAGGTTTAGTCATAGTTTGAAAGACAGAATTCAGATTTCTGCTAAATTGAGTATAAATCTATCACATTTGAATCTTTTAAAAAGCAGGCCAAAAAAAATAGAATACTGAAAGATACTGATATTTACAAATAATCTATTGCATTATCCAGTTCCATGATGTTGGCAGTAGATCTTGAGCCTTCTCAGTGACTTAAGAATCTGCTTTTCTATGACAATTTTCTTCACAGGTAGAGAAGTTAACTGTGATTCCTATAAACACCATTGCCCTGATCCAGCTATCCCTTGTGGGCACAAGGGCTCTGATCTCACCCAGCCCCAGGATCTTCTCCATTCACTTCAGTGGTCGAGGCATCTCTGGTAGCACACGCATAGAGATATGCACATAGATCTTTTCCATCCACTGCTGTGATTTGAGAAACCCACACATGCAGGGGCTCCTTGTGCACATTGCAGCACACACGGGGCTCTGGTTCAGGAAGTGTCTCTGCAATTAACTAGAAGTGCTACATTAAAAGCCATTTTCCTTTTCCCTTATACCATTCTAAACCACACTCTTAAGAGATGAATATGCTCTACATAGCAAATTACAATCTCTAATTTCAACACTCTGCATGGGTGGAACTGTCTGTAGAAAATTGAGGTGACTGTATTGAGTTGGTAACTAATGGGCTAGTTTCTCTTTCTTCCTAAAGCAGTTTGCAATGCAGGTATTTTGTATTTAATTCTAGAAAAATCAGTTGGGAAGTATGATGCCTTTAAGACTTCAGTTGTCGGACATGATGAAAAAAAGGAATTGGTGGGCAATGGAGTCTCTTCCAGTTGTTACATAACTTTTTATGTATGCATATATGCTGAGTATCCAGGGCCCTGTGGTTAGGATGAATATTTCGCTAACTTTGCTTTGATAATCTAAATGTTAAAAAAAACCACTGCATCTATATATAATCTGACTGCATTCTCTGAACATTGATACTGAAGGTGTGGCAAAGAAAGAATATAGGACAATTTTTTATAGTATAAGGTTGGCTCTTATTCCAAGTGTGGAGGATGAATTGATGTGTGATCTTTGATCAGTAAAATGACTCAGTTTCAACATAAATACAAAGGGATGATACCCATTGTATAATGCTATAATCCAGTTGTTGCCTAACTCTAGATTTGAACATTCCTCTTGCATCTTAAAAGGAAATCACTTGTATCGATTGCTTCTATTTTGGTTTGTGTTTGTAATTTGTCGCATTCTGCATTGTGCCTATTGGATCCAAATTTTCCTGTGCTACAAAGAGTAGAGATAAATTTTGTGTGGTTGGCCTCTATAGCACACTTAAAACTGAGGGCTGATTCTCTTCATAACCTTGTCTGTGACGGGCTGCTTTTATTTATCCAGCTCAGATTAGTTTTCCTACCTTTTGTCCATAGTGAAGTGGTCATACTATGACTTTGAGATCACAGTTTGATGGCCATCACTCAAACATACTCTTTGAACATTTGTGGCAAACAGTAACACCATCTGAGTTTGCGGTCAAAATGTTTCATGACTACTTCCTCATAGGCAAATGCAGGAAAATAGTACTCCAGAGTTTAGAAAGTGGTTTGCTACTAACAACGTGGCCATGAGAATTAGCCCTGAGATATTAATTGCCAGGCTTATAGCAAAGTTTCTAATGAAGATTTGAAACTTGACTCATTGGACCTAAGTATGATTCATTTAACATTTAGAAGTCCATAGAAAATTAAGTATTTGCATATTTAAGAGACTTTAAAAAGTGCTGTTATAGCAGTGCCAAATCGTTTTGTCTAATAGCCTGACATCAGGAATAGGTTACAAAGTAATAGCATAAAGAGCACTTAAAAATACCTATTATTGTCTAAAATTTCATTAGCATTCTAGTGACTACTGTGTGGAATAGTGCTCTGCAGGTGTAAAATTTCTAAAGGTTTTCTTTCCATTTCTATATAGATATTTTCCCTTCACATTTTGAAGGTTTGAAGAAGAGGATTGTTTTTCGAGTCACACTAAGTAAACATTAAATGCATGCAGGCTTAAAACTAAAGCATGCATGTTACGCAGCAACAATAAAAGTGCTCGGCTTGCACGACTTACGATGCTGAAGCATTGCCTTGTTAAATTGCCAAAATCCCCTTTTTATTTGCATCTTTTAAAAAAAAGTTAAACTCTTAATTTCACATTGCATTATTTAGATTTTCAGTCTTTGGACCAATTAGATTTATTTTAGCAAATATTTCTGTGTTACAGATAAAGTTGATGAAATAGTACCAGTTTCCAAGCCATCAAGAATTCCAGACAATGCAGCCGTGGACTCAAGAGTGGCAACAATTAAACAACGACCTTCCAGCAGATGCTTTCCCTCGGCTACAGATATGAATGTGAGTAATGGCTCTTGTAAATGTACTTAAGAGTTCTGATATTTTGACTAAATTAAGATCTTTCCAGATTCCTAATAGTAGAGGATAATCCTCCAAGCCTTCTTTTTCTTTTTGCACACTTATCCTTAATTCTTCTGACTTGTGCCCATGATCACCTTCTGGAATGACACTCCTCACTGTAACGGATTAAGATTTATTTCTTGGGAAAATTTACTTGGAAGTTAGTCCCATTGAAGTAAATGAGAGGCACCTCTAGAAGTGTGGTATATTCATGTTCTATATATTCATGTTTGTTACACCATATTCTTGAACTGGATCCATAGCAATGGTATATTCAAATGCCCTTTTAATAGGTAATTTCCAGAGTTTGAAATCAACATCAAAACCTTTCTCATGATTTATTGTAATGGTGCAATGGGACTGTATCTAGATATGAAGTAGATCAAAATATTGAATCAGATCTTGTCCCAGAATCACACATAATGAACTTAAAGGTCTTCCTAACCCCAGAGTCGTCCGCGACTGGACCTAACGGTCAGGGATCCCTTTACCTTTTTTACAGTGCAGTATGGTGTCTTTCTTTTCCTTCCCATCAGAAATGTTGCTCAGACCAAGAAATATGTTCTGTCCAGGATGACAAATTGACACCTATTTCACAAATACTATCATTCATAGAATTTGATATGACTTTAGAAGCTCTTAGTTCAAATACCACGACTAGTGTGGAAGGCTCTGCTTTGTACAAGTTGTGTGCATCCGCTACTCTTGATTCCCCACCTACTGAGGCAGAAAGAATTAAGGGAGAAACTGACCTGCTGTTAGTTGGATTGCTGTGTGTTCTGGTTGGTGATGGACAGCATACAGGAAGTAATGACCTCAGTTGGGTGGAATAATAAATATTCTCCTCCTCAGGGAAGGCATGCCAAAGAAATATGAAACTTCTGATTGTCTTGCTCGGCTCTGGCTTTGATACTTCTAGCTAGTCTAAAGTTTTCCCTTTTCCAGTAAGCTTTTGGGATAGCAGTTTATTTCACTGTATAAAGATACTGTTTCTGAACTGTATCTCCTTCAGTCACAGTTTGCAGGGCAAAAGATGGCATTAAATCCTGTGGCTCCTAGTAACACTTCAGGAACTTCTGATTCTGTGTTTTTTAGGTGCTTGAGGCAGATGTTTAGCTTTTCCCAGAAAGTAAAGGGCCAGAGGACAGAAGCATAATCTCTTGAGAATATTTTTGAAGAATTGAGACTGTCCACCTCAATTTATCATCCCCAACCCATTGTTTTTAAAAAAATCTTTTTAATTTTAAATTTCTTTAGAAAAGTTATACCCCAGTCTTCAGCCAAAAAGGCTCCTGGAGTGGCTTGCATACAATCAAGATAGTCCCTGTCCGTCAGCTTACAACAAAAAAGAAACAGCACAGAAGGAAAAGTGTCCAGGGGATGAAGGGTGGGGAAATTCAGAGGCCAATTCTTAAAGTTTAAATAGTAGTTATTATCATGACAAGGCGGAATGGAATCAGTTTAGGGACAGGCGGTGTCTGATAGAGCTGGCCTTTCAGTAAAGCTATGGAATGAACCCCACTTCTTATCTCTCTCACTGTTCATTTGCAAAATCATCATTTTCACTTTTATTCTCTATGCACTACTTATGCCTTATAAAATTATTTATGTTATTCAGTGGTCTTGTCCCTTCTCGCGTAAAATTCCAGCTGTTTAGCATCTACTTCCTCTATGAAGCATTTTTTACTTTTTGGAGGGGAGTTAGGGAATGTTTTTAAAGAAAAGAATTGAATCTAGGTTCTGGACTGGAGGACAGTCCCAAATCTATCATTAAAATGAAAAAAAATGTGATTTTTTGAGTAAGGTCGGTGTGTGTGTGTGTGTGTGAGAGAGAGAGAGAGAGAGAGAGAGAGAGAGAGAGAGAGAGAGAGGAATGAGGAGACAGGTTGCATTTTAAATTGAAAAGTGCTTGCAAATTCAGGAGTGTGAGCCACTGCAGTGAAAACAAAAGAAATCTCTAGCTGTGTGCATAGTTTTCTCACATACTTGCACATAAATGTGGTCTTACACATTGCCTGTTAACTGCTAGTTAGCTGTTGGTATGTTGCATTCAGCATTTTTCTGAAGGTATCTGTAGTATTGTATATGATCCTGGTTCATGTTTTGTCTCACTCCAAATAACAATACAGTGGAACCTTGGGTTACGTACCGTCCTCCTTACGAACACTTCGGGTAATGAACTCTGGTAACCCGGAAGTAGGTCTCCTAGTAGCAAACTTTGCCCCGGGATGCAAGTGGAAGTCACGCAGCGGCTGCAGGAGGCCCCATAAGCAAAAGTGCGCCTCAGTGCAAGAACAGTTTTGGGTTAAGAACAGACATCTGGAACAAATTAAGTTCATAACTTAATTTTGGGTTAAGAACACCAGTACAGCCAAAAACGTAAGACCCAATCACATACAGTAGACACTCGGGTTGCGAATGTGATCCGTGCAGGAAGCATGCACAGGTCACGATTCAGTGCCTCTGCGCATGCGCAAAGTGCGATTTAGCACTTATGGACATTTGCAAGCGCCGAAACCCATTCCGGTGCTTCTGGGTTCGTCGCGGTGTGCAACCTGAAATCGCACAACCCAAAGCGTCTGTAACACAAGGTATGACTGTATAAAAAACAGTATGGTAGTATGGTGTAGTGGTTAAGATCAGTGGACTCGTAATCTGGTGTACCGGGTTCTCGTCCCCGCTCCTCCACATGCAGCTGCTGGGTGACCTGGGGCTAGTCACACCTCTCTGAAATCTCTCAGCCTCACTCACCTCACAGTGCTTGTTGTGAGGAAGGAAGGGAAAGAAGATTGAGGTCAATGTGTTGTGGACTGTTGAGGTCACCTGAGAAGACTAGTGAGGTCTTCTAATAGAAGACATTATCCTTTCACAGTATACCTTAGGTTGTTATCTCTTTATTACTCCCTGTAAAAGAACAAGGAAAACAAGTTTCTAGTTCTGTTCTGTGGTTTCTGAATAAATGTGATTGTATTGTATTGTAGAGTGTTTCCTTTTCCTGCTTATTCTTGGGTGCACTGCTAAACTTCCTTAGTCCCGGGAGCTCTGACTCTTTGCTTGACGTCAACACAAGTGGCACATACCAAGGTGCAGACAAGAAACTGTCATGCAGGCCTAGTATAAGAAGAGACCCTTGGAGGGACAGATTCTGTGGTCTGGTGCTATACTCTTGTCCAACAGTTTGTACCACCTGGCCAGTCCTCTGTGGATATGACCTCAATTCCCATACCTTTTCCATAAGGAACCATGTATATCAAGGCATCACGGGGACTTAACAATATACTTCTGTTTCTTCCTGCGGGGGGGGGGGGGGGAGATTGTTCATACCAGAGCTGAATACTAGCACATTGTGGCTGTAGACCTGTTGATTTCTGGGTAGCATGTTATGGCTTACTTATTTATATTCCTTTTCCTACCTTGAGATGTTTAGGAGAGGTGTGCAGGATAATTGATCTAATAATTGATCTCAGACACAAGTCAGGGTTTTGAAAGGTGCCTTACCTGCTCTACATTAATGGCTTCTACTCTCAGTTCTTACTTTGCAATATTCTGGTCACCTATGTGTACGGTAGCACATACCACCATTTGAAGAAGATAACAATCCTTTCCTATAAGTGCTTTTCTTCAAAGGGGATGTCTGTTCTTAGACATACTGTAGTCCAAAAATCAATTTGGTACCATTAGCCAGGTTTTCCTTCATCCCAGTTGTCCGGTTCTGAATAGATCCTTCCCCTACCTATGTTTAACTTTGCTACTGCAAGTGACTGAGGGAGGGCCTCTTGCAACACCTGATGCCACTATGAAAGGTTTTGTGAGCCATCATATGTGGCAGACAGGTATGGACAGCTCTGGAAGAAGATCAGTTGTAAGAAATAAACTTGTGATCCATAGAAATGGCTTTATCTTTTGCCAGTTGAGTACAAATATAAAGCCTTCCATAGCAAAAGCTCATAGTTCACTAGTTTATCAAACCTTCCTTTTTGTGTTGCCGTTTTCCTGTGTAATATAGAAATAATCTGCCCAATTTCCCAAATATCCAATGAAACAAATATTTTGGATGTCTCAAAATAATGGCCAAATTGTGTAGCGTATAATGTATTTTTTCCCAAATTGTCACTTACTATTTGAAGTGAATATCAAAGCTATGGCCAAGTTGACATGTTTCTTTGAATTGTAGCATGTATTTTGCCACTACCTCCTGTAAATGTTACCGTTCTGCACCAGTAACATATAATTCATCTGCCTAGGCCAAATTACATCATTACCAACCACACTATTCACATCTGCCCCAATCACCAGCATGCAATCTGTCCCTCTTGACATGGTCAGGAATAGAGATAGATATAGAGATAAAGATAGAGATAGATAGATAGATGATGATAGATAGATAGATAGATAGATAGATAGATAGATAGATGATAGATGATAGATGATAGATGATAGATGATAGATAGATAGATAGATAGATAGATAGATGATAGAATGGCATGAAAGTGACAATGAAGACATGGAACCATACTGCCCAAGGTATTGTGTAAACCAGGCCTATATGTGAGAATGAAACAGAACTTTAAATTATGGATTCAGGTACAATTATTTTTTCTTTTCTTTTTTTGTAGTCTATGTATGAGAGACAAGGGATTGCTGTGATGCCACCAACAGTCCCTGGGAGTTCCCAAGGCCCGTTTCTGGGTGTACCACGAGGTACCGTGAGAAGACAAAAATCAATAGGTAAAATGAAACTTTCTACAAGCGACGTTTCATTATTTTCAACAATTGCTTATAGTGTTTGTTTCAAATGCATTTGTTCATGGGTTGATTTTGAGTCTTGATCAAATAGCCATTGCGTGAGAACAAACTGGCCCGTTCACATGTCATATTGAACCATAAAATAAGCTGTACTTTAATGTGAGATAGTAGCATGCAAATGCATGTTTGAGAAATGGCAGGTATTTTCCTCCTCCCCCACTGCTCCTGCTGCTGCCGCATTGCCGTGAAACAAGATGTGGTTTTGCTTCTCAAGTTCATGGTTTATTTTTATCCAAACAAACCATGAGCAGAAGCCAAGGTTTGTTATTGGCTTACCACTTTGGGGGAAACAAATTATGAGTCCAGGTTTAGACAACATGACATACCAGACCATGGTTTGTTTCGCGGAAGCACAGCATGAGCAGCAGAAGAGCAAAGCATCTCTGCTTTTTAGAAGCATGCAGCACCACATTCACATTAAACCATAGCTAGTTGTAACTAAGATATCATGTGACATGTGAACCAGGCCAGTCAGTGGCGGAGGAAGCCGCTCGGGCACTCGGAGCGGCAAACATGATGTGCACCTGGGGGCGGGGCGTCACCACATAGCACACATGTGTGGCATCACTACGTACGACGCATGCGCCATACGTAGCGACGCCGCACAAGCGCACTACGTAGCGGTTTGCTGGCGGCAGGGTCCCGGGATCCTCTGCTCGTGGCTGCAGCCGCGAACGGAGGATCCTCTACATGCGGCTGCAGCCACGAGCAGAGGATCCCGGCCAGCAAACCGCTAGGTGCCGCCACCAAACCGCTACATAGCACACATGTGCGCAAGCGCACTACATAGCGGTTTGCCGGCGGCACAGTGTCGGGATCCTCTGCTCGTGGCTGCAGCTGCATGTAGAAGATCCTTTATTCGCAGCTGCGGCAGCGTGATGGCTGCTTGCGCCACCACGGTGGGGCACTGCCTTGTCACCCCTGGAGACGTGGCACCGGGAGCACACCGCCCCCATTGCGACACCGCTGAGGCCAGTGTCTGTCAATAACATTGGCTGAATATTGCAACTGGAATTTGTGCTCTTTGAAATATACAATTTCTTAAGTAATTCATTGTTTTTTAGCTTGTTTATTTCAAATATTTATTTACTGCTTAATATCAGAATTTCTTAGCATACAAAATGCATTTATAAATTAATAAGTAACGAAGTAACCAACAGCAGACAATCCCTATAAAGTATGGTAAAATCCAAACCAAATTTAATACACATTTAAATTTTATGTTTATTGAATCAAAAGCATCTACTTTTGCACATTTGAAAATGTTTTAGCATTCTGATTTCCATGTGTAGAATTTTGTTTATATCACAATGCCAAATTCGTACTACAAAAAGAAGAACAATAATTTTTAAAAAGACTATATTGGTAAAAGTTACTCAGAAGTTAGTTTTAAATGCAATCATTCTTCTTTGCTTTATAATTGTGTTTTATAATCTGTGTATATGTGATAAGATGGTATTTTTGTTCAAAATAATGACAGAAAGCTTTAGTAAAATATATATTAATTGGTCCATTTTGCTGTAGAAGTATTAGGTTGTACAATGAGGAAGTTAAACAGAGTCAACATATGCTTTATGGAAATGTATTTTTCTGCAAAATGATGTTGTTTTAGTCATATTGGAAACTTATTCAAAGGTCTTATTCCCCACAATTTCAATTGCTATTCTTGCTGTAATAGCAATGGCAAGCAGAGACCGAAAAGATACATTTAACACCAAACTTTAATTAGAGCAGGTTGCAATATGGGAGCTAAAGCTGAGAGGCAACGTTTTTCTTGTCCTTTCTTCTCCTTTATGTTTGAAGGGATATTCTGTTCCCTGGTGAAATAATGAAGTTATTCTTTGCAACTCTCTACATAAAAATAGTTACGGGAAATACAGTGAAAGAAATGTATATTATCAACTCTTACAAGGAATAGCAATCAGCCCATAGCTTAGATAGACCCTTTTGCTGATGTTGTTTCATCCTGAACACAAACCAGCAAGCCAGCTATATTAATTATTACTTCAGAGACTGTCTGTGTAAGGAGAGCGTCTCTTTGCTCTGTACCAGGAAGTACCACAAGTAGCTTGTGAAGCCATTGCCTCATGCTGTGACCTGCCCTGGTTAGTGCTTCACATCTAGCTTTCCAGCATGAAATCTAGCACCTCATACAACAGGTAGCAATCTCACTCCAAAGTTACATATGTTTGTTTGGAAGGTTGTTTCACAATGCCTCTCAATCCACTCTCTTTACCCATGTAGAAACATTGTTTTATCATGTTTCATGCATGGCCACCTATTCACAAATGCCAACATGCATACATACATTTATTTATTTTTAAGCTTTCCTTTCCTTTCTTCTTCCAGTCTTTCACAGCTTTTGGCTGATAACTTCCTTTTATGCACAGTTCATTAAAAAAACATTACTTTAGGGGTGCACAATTCTCTGTGCACATATGTAAGAAAATGCTGGAAGATCAGCATAGGGACACCGAGGCAAGCCAAAATGTAAACTGAAGATCTAGTTGCAGACATATTCTAAAACCAAACCATGCATAGTAATATATAATACAGTATTTTCTGTACCTGGTTTACTATGTCTTTGGTGACAATGGATGATAATTAAAATTCAAGAGCAATTTAAAAATTGTAGCTTGTGATTTTTTTAAAGGGATAACAGAGGAAGAACGGCAATTTTTGGCTCCTCCCATGCTAAAATTTACCAGAAGTCTATCCATGCCAGACACCTCTGAAGATATCCCTCCTCCTCCACAGTCTTTACCTCCATCACCACCACCTCCATCTCCTTCTCTTTACAACTCCCCCAAATCTCCAGTGTCTAGAATATATGGGACAATTAAGCCTGCATTTAATCAGAATTCAGGTGCAAAGTTAGCTATTTCAGGTAGATCTGAAAATATGGGAACGGTGATAAGGGACAAAGGGATATATTTCCGGAGAGAGATGGACCGTTATTCTCTAGATTCTGAGGACTTATATAGCAGAAATGCCTCAACTCAGGCAAGCTTCAGAAACAAGAGAGGTCAGATGCCGGAGAACCCATACTCTGAAGTTGGAAAAATAGCAAGCAAAGCAGTGTATGTCCCAGCCAAGCCAGCAAGACGGAAGGGAATGCTAGTGAAACAATCTAATGTTGAGGATAGTCCAGAAAAAACCTGCTCTATTCCAATTCCAACTATCATTGTTAAAGAGCCATCTACCAGCAGTAGTGGGAAAAGCAGTCAAGGAAGCAGCATGGAGATTGACCCACAGTCTTCAGAGCAACCAGGACAGCTCAGACCTGAAGATAACTTGACTGTCAGTAGTCCATTTGCAGCAGCCATTGCAGGGGCAGTGAGGGATAGGGAGAAAAGGTTAGAAGCCAGGCGTAACTCTCCAGCTTTCCTTTCCACAGATTTGGGAGATGAGGATGTTGGGCTATCGCCTCCAATGCCACGTTTGAGACAGTCTAAGTTTAGTGATGAGGGAATGTTTGGTAATGAAGACAACTTTAGGCAACTTGTATCACCATCTCCTATCCCAGCACCTAGAGAGCCTGAAAATATTTTTAATAGCAGTGAATCAAGTAATCAAAGTGATGCAAGGACACCAAACCCTCCAACCCCAACATCCATGGGTTCAGAAAATAATGTGTTGGCAACTCAGAATGCTGGTATGTCCAGTTTGGATAACTATGTTCATCCACTCACAGGGAAATTACTGGATCCAAATTCACCTTTAGCCCTTGCCCTTTCTGCCAGAGATAGAGCCATGAAGGAACAAACCCAGCAAATTCCAGGGAAAGGAGAATCTGGCAAAGCAGACCTTAATAAACCCCTTTATATAGATACAAAGATGAGGTCCAACATCGAAACTACATTTCCAGTGACAGCTACAATTGCTAGGCAAAATACGCGTGGTCCACTAAGACGGCAGGAGACGGAGAACAAATATGAGACAGATACGGGGAAAGAGAGGAGGCCTGAAGAAAAGAAGAACATGCTGATCAATATTGTGGATACCTCACAGCAGAAGTCCGCTGGTTTGCTCATGGTTCATACGGTAGATACAGCACAGTCCAATGAGACCCCTGATGAAAAGGAAGAGGAAAGTGCTGAGATAGATGTGGATACTGAAAAGCCTCCACCAGAGGCGCAGGAAAGTACGGAAACAGCAGAAAGTGGACTAGATGAAGCTGACATGCCTGAGCTACCTGCATCTCCCTGCAAAACTATTGTAGCAGTTGGCTCCGTTGATGATCCAATCATTTTACCGTTCCGTATCCCTCCACCCCCTTTAGCATCTGTTGACCTTGATGAAGATTTCATCTTTACTGAGCCATTACCACCGCCTTTAGAATTTGCTAACAGTTTTGATATCCCTGATGACCATTCTGTCCCAGGCTCTGCACTAACAGACTTGCTCAAACACAGAAAAAATGGAACTCCGCCTGCTTCATTCAATCCTACTCAACCCTCAAATTCAATAGACAGTAAGAAACCAGTGGGTCTTTCAAACTGTTTGCCTGCCTCATTTTTACCACCGCCTGAAAATTTTGATAATGTCACTGACTCTGGGATTGAAGAGGTGGACAGTCGAAGCAGTAGTGACCATCACCTAGAGACAACCAGCACTATCTCAACTGTGTCCAGCATCTCTACCTTATCCTCTGAAGGTGGTGAGAACTTGGATACTTGTACAGTCTATGCAGATGGGCAAACATTTCTGGTGGACAAACCCCCAGTACCTCCTAAGCCAAAAATGAAGCCCATAATCAACAAAAGCAATGCACTTTACAAGGATGCGCTAATTGAAGAAACTGTAGATAGTTTTGTTATTCCTCCACCTGCCCCACCCCCACCTCCTATCAGCGCACAGCCCGGTATGGCTAAAGTTGTACAGCAAAGGACCTCTAAGCTATGGGGTGATGTAACGGAGGTTAAAAGCCCAGTTCTCTCAGGCCCAAAGGCTAATGTCATTAGTGAATTGAACTCAATACTGCAGCAAATGAACAGAGAGAAATCATCAAAGCCAGGGGAAGGATTGGAGTCACCTCCAGGAATAAAAACAGCAAGTCTTAGTACAAGGTAAATGCAACTAAATTATTTTTTAAGTCTATAGTGTCCGTAAAGTTTAAATTGCCTTTGCTTTCATTAACAATGTCTTAAATACCATTTAATCTTATGTTTAAAATGCATGGTATTAATGCTCCAGTATTAATTTTTGACCCTCTTAAAAATCTACAAAATGTGTTAATTCCTATTATCATTTTTCACCTTTGCCCTTCTTTGTTTATGATATTAACACGTATTGAAACATGCTATCTTTTCCTATGCTGCTAGTTAAGAATCAATTTCACCTCTCCTTTCTAGAAACCCTGGTTATGTGTTTTATGGTTTACCCCTAACTTCGCCACATTTAATGAAAAGGTTTCAAAGTGGCTCTAAGTGACAGCTGACTGGTTATAGTTCTGATTTAATTTCAAGTTGATATTGCTTCAGCAGTAGCTATCTTATTTAGAATGTGTTGAGTAGTTTTGTGTGTTTTATTTTGCATGATACATATGTTTAGTTTGCAATGCAGAGGGCCACATGTGGCACTGCATGTATTTGCCAAGGTTTTTCGTCTTCCTGCTGCAATCCATTACAACCTCCAACAAAGCACTCCTGAGAATCCAGTTGGAGGTGGAAGGAAAGAGAGAAATCAGCAGTCCCACATGCAAATGTAGAAGTGCTTTCTGCTCACACCTTTGGATCCTAGCCAGAATCTCTCTATGCTTTTTTAGTAAATGAAATAAAAATCTGTCCTTTATATGATAACAAATATTCCAATGCAACTTTAGAAAAAACCAAAAGTGACACATTTAACCTCAAAAATATTTATTTTATTGCATGGACTTCAGCACATGTAAAAAAGGAGATGCACTAATGGACCGTATTCTGGTTTCATTTTTTAAAATCAAGTTTCCTGCTGGATCATACCAGTTGCTCATTTGGTCTAGCATCTTGTTCTCACACTGTGCACATTCAGTTGCTCCAGTAAAGCGATCAACGTACATTAATTATTTGTTGTTTGAGCTGTTTGGTTTTAATTGTTGAAAGAAGAGTAGTCACAAAGCCTGTCCTTTAGTCTTTTCTAGGGTGGCCAGAGACAAAGGATACAAGGGCTTTTGCACCTCTCTCAATTGTGGAATTTTGTTGTGTGCATCTTATCATGCAGGGGTGAAAGCAGCTGCACTTTAAAAAAAAAAACATTTTCTACACAGCTATTAAAAATGTGAGAGGTCTGTCATCCTCTCCTCTTCATCAGAGCATACAACTGCCATAGTGAATAATACATTACTTTTTAAAAACTTTTTTAAAAAACATGTTCTCCATGGTGGTAGTATATGGTGGCAGGGTCAGCTTTGGCATCCCATCTTCAACCACCCTGCCTTACAGCCAGTACCACTGAAAGATTGCATTTGTCAGACATATTTTTAAAGTCAATATTGTGAAATTTATTGAGCCTTTGGATGGATTTGTTGCACTTGCTATGATAGGTTCTAGGACTTTCAACTGAAGGTGGCGACCCATGGTAGCGGAACAGTAGAGTGATGTAAGAAACCCCAAACTCTGAATGTACCATTTTTTACCTGTTGTTGAGCCTGGCTTTGGCCGGGGAGGGCAAGATACAAAAAAAATCTATATTATTATTATTATTAGTATTATTATTATTATTATTATTATTATTATTATTATTATTACCAGGACCTGTTTCCTAGCAAAGTTTAAGCTTCAGCTACATGGGGACAGGTTTTATGTGGTAGAGCAGGGGTGTCCAACAGGTAGATCACGATCTACTGGTAGATTGCGTGGGGTCTGTGGTAGATCGCAGTCGATCGTGGAACCCTCCCCCCCCCCAAGAAAGCTCAACAACTTTGGTAGATCACTGCTAGTTTTTTTTATAGTAAGAGTAGATCTCAGTCTCTTGAAAGTTGGAGATGCCTGTGGTAGAGAATTGTCATGAGTCCCTCTGCCCATTACCATACATCTTATTGTATAATATAAATGATCCACAGGGATCCTATGTGCACAGACACTCAATTCTTGTGTCAGTTCTCACTCAAACTAGGGATGACATACCAGTGGGGCAGTGATGAAATTTCTATGTGGAGCTTCCATATCATGTTACTTTATGGGTCGAACGGGTGTGTGTGCTGTGCTGCTTCTCCAATATATTAAGCCAAGTGAATATCTAAACCACAAATGGATACCTAAAAATTATACTCCTGTTAGTGAACCTAGCAGTTCTTATTTGTTCTTCCCTTTCATTTAGCAATCTGATTTACCAGTGAATAGGCAAAGGGTTCATAAGGTGTACTCTTTGTAAAGTATTTATTTTATTTATTTCACTCCTGCCTTTTTATAAAACATAACTTTTAGGTGTAGGAAGGACACATTACTGATTTTCCCCTTCCCCTTGAAAATATGCTCCAGAAGATTTGTGGACCTTTCAGAACAGTGTTGTGGCTATGGGAAGAAGTGGGGTGGGATCATACAAAGGGCCTCAGCCATTTCTTCCGGTTCCAGTAGAAATCTTCTCTGGATCTCCGTCCTTTCCATATATGGAAGAAGCCCTTCTGTTCAGGAAAGGCCAAATCGGAACCAAACTTGTAATATCAAAAGTACTGCTAAGTTTCTGTTACTCTATAAATTACAGTGTTCTCCCTGTTCCAGGGGTCTGTTGACACTCAGAGGTGCACATGGAATTCCAAAAAAATGTTGGTTTCCATTAGTTTCAATGGAGGGAGCTAAAACACAACAGGATTTACTCTTTCTATTCTTGGCTTAGGTCACAGAGTGAGGAAAATCCAAAGGCATGGAGAGTCATATCCACAAGAGCTTGCTAAATCATGAAGTTTAAGTAATAATCAAAATGTGGCTAGCTTTCTGCTTGTTGTAGAGATGTGAACAGTATGGTTTTTGTGTCTTCAGTGTGTATTAGCAGTATTTGGAAATTATAATATTGGAAAGCGTATGTAGAATTGGCAGCCAAATTTGCCATGACATTTGTGGCTTTCAGTAAGGAAATGTAGCAATCCTAACAGTATACTGGAGTGTTGATTAACTTTGCAACTTTCAGTTTAGTATGAAGATTCATTTAATTTTAATAAGCAAATTAAGGTAATTTCTTCCTGTGCTGCATACTTATTAAAAATTTGTCCACTCAGCTGGCAGTGGAAGTCCCAATTATAAACCAACTTAAATGTTAAGGTACTTCACAGTAATTGTATCAGTGTGATTCTTTCCTATGGTGCCAGTACACTCACCTTTTAATCAGATTTCCCTAATGGGGTATAACAAATATAACATAGCTAAAACATATGAATTAAACTAGACAGAATTAAGGCAGTTTAAAGAAAAAGGATGCCACTCTATATTGACTATGTCATTGTCAATTTTACAAGCTTATCTTGTAGTATCATTTGGATACAGATTTCCCTGAAAACTGTTTATTTTTCTGCATTGCTATAGTTTGTAGGTTCTAGAAATAAAAATCTGTATACTTCCATATACTGATATTTGAACAATGGAAGGGTTTTTTCCTTATTGACTTTTATGTCATATTTCAAGAAGTAAAAACCAGGACACCCTGAATGTTGTTTCTTCTTTTTTGTTTTTCAAAAACGCCAGGAATCACGATTTATTGTATTGATTTAGGCATGGGCATAGTCAAGGGGGGCAGTAAAGCAACAGAATTACTTAACTAGATGGCCAATCACATCGGTTCTGTACCCCCCCCCCCACAAAAGTCCTGGCTACACCCATACATGTGTGCATTAGAAGGCACCACCAGCTGTAGAACAGTGGTTTTCTGAGAGTGTACAAAGCCTTGAAAATTGCTTTTGGAGAGTGCTCTCACTAATGTACATTCACACAAACACACACCCAGCAATTCACACATTCAGCAATTGCTTCTTGCTCCACGCAAGTGTATAAAGGGCAAAATTAAGAGTGCTCTTCCACACACACACACACACACACACACACACTTGAAAAGATATAACCAGCCTACCTCCATACCAGTCTTAAGAGTTTGGATGTTTCCAAACAAGTTTTCCACCCTTTGGAGGGAAAAAAATATATTTCAACTACTATGCATTTCAAAGACACATTTGTGTGTGTGTGTTGAAATTATGCCATCAAAACCAAGTGCATAGTAAAATTGCCAAAATAAAAGAATTAAGTCCTTAGCTGAATTCAATCTGTAAATGACAAGCATAAAAAATCAGTCCCTGAGCAGATGGGTTAGTTTTTGTTCTTTGTACTCCCATCCTGCTTTAAGCTGTTTATGGGAAGAAATTGGGTGTCCTTGCCACATAATCTTTGTTAAATTAATCTTACAAAAAGCAAATTATAAAGACCTCGCAAAAGCCTGTTGATTATCAGAGAGCAGCTGTTTGAGCTCCTTCTCCCCGGCTTTTATTGTAAACTCTGTACTCCCTACCACCACCACCCATTCATAAATACGCAGGTAAATACATTAGCAAGTAAATAAGCAGGTTAATCTACCTCTGAACCAAATAGTTGTATTAAAACACAATGATCAAGTATCCGCTGAATAATTACTGTATCAATAGAGTAAAGGAGGTAACTGTGAAGAGGGAAAGAAAGGGGCAGGAAGCATCTTGAACAATTTAGGCTGGAACCAGTATCTGTTATCCTGGAGGTTTATTCTAATCCATAATGATGTTACAATAGTTGCAGGGTTGCCAGCCTGAAACTGTTGACTTAATATCTTATTCAGGGAAGATTCTGTTCTTCTGACACTCTTTTGTACGCTAGTGATATTTTTTACTATGTGTCCTCAGTCCTTCCTGAAGCCAGGAGGTATTCAAGTGTTTCATTGCCATGCTTTAATATACTGAGTTGTAAATGTTTCATTGTTGACACAATTTTGCCCCAGACAGGTAAGTGAAAAGTAAATCAAGAAGATTATATGCATTGGCAGATGTTGAATTGGTCACCTTTGAACTTCATAACCTTAGAGTTTCATAAATAACCCAACAATCAGAGAGGTGTTTTTTCAAAAGCTGAACTTTGTTACATCCTTTACTTTCACTTCATCTTGTTAACTGTTTGTCAGCCAATTTTGCAGGTGCTTTTGCTTTGTAACTCTACAGTGTCTCAGTCATTCCATTTTGTCATTTTATTTGCTCTCATGACTGCCGTTAACAGAAGAGGGGCATTCTGAAGTGCCATGAAGTAAGTGACGACCAAAGGGGGTTTATTTGGGGGGTTGTTTCTTTTTTTAATCCATGCATTGGTTCACATTAGTTACTTTTTGTTCGTTTTTCATTCATAGTTTGGATTAGATATTTCTCCTATCCAAAAGTGGTAGCCATTCTTTAAAATTCACCATAGGTCTTCAACATTAGACCCTTTCTTACATAAATTTCACTAGTACTCCTGTTAGGTATCATTCGTCAAGAAATAGGAAAAGGGTCAGGTAACTTTAAGGACATTTTCTATGAGTTCTGGGTGTGGTTTTCCAGGCTAATTAGGCACAGATGGTGGTGTGTATAAAGAGAAGAAGTTGCAGTTTGCAACTGCCTGCAGAAAGAGAACACCCACATGCTTTGTGTTTGTTGTTTGTATAGCCTTAATAAAACTCTTGTTTGAATGTTTTACACCAGTCTTGTGGTTCTGTCATCTGCCGCCAGGGAAAATTTGCCTCCAACAACTCCAACTCTAGAGTTAGTGAAAGTGTGTAGTTAAAAAAAAAAAAATTAAAATATGAGGAATTGAGCCAAAGGATAAAATTCAGCCATGTCTAAGCCTTGTTGAAATCAATGAGACAGTCAAATGCTTAATTTATATTGCATTGTACTTGTAAAGCCTCTTACCTAGTGTCAGTGATGACTGGTGCCCATTGGGAATGATAGGGCAGAAGGCCAGGTGACCAACAGTAGAGAGAGCCAGAGCCAGTGATTGGCAGAGCCATCCCCTAACTGGTTAAAAGTTGGACATCAAACAGATATGAGTGCCTGAGAGCAGAATGAGGTTGATGGGGCAATGCCCGTTAACCCCAATGGACCAACCTCCACTGCCTAGTATAGTGGCATGAACTATTGGCACGAACAATTAAGTTATTGTTCAGGTTGCTGAAAGTTTTCAGTTCAATTTCTGTGAGGGAAAGGGAGAGTGTCAGTTTGGTTGGGAGTAAGAAGTTGCACGGGGGCAGACTTAGGACTGAAAATAGGTCCTGGGTTGTAGAGAAGTTATTGGACAGAAAATTTAGAGACAAGGAATCCGAAGGAAGGCTCTGAGGAGGACAATCTTGAAAGTAAAGTAAGTGGAGAATGAGGTAAGGTGCAAAGATGACAGAACTGTGGCAAAAGTGGTCTCTGAAGAAACTTCACATAGCTTATGTCACTCCTGACATATGCTGTAGAAGGAGAGCTGGGTAGGCTAGTTAATAAAAATGTAGGTAACAAAGTAGCTGTTAGGTCTATAACAGCCTTCATCAAACTGGTGCCTTCCATATGTTTTGGACTACAACTCCCATGAGCCCCAGCCAGCATGGCCAGGTTGGCAAAGACTTATCTAGAATCTAGATACACCAAGAAATTCTGCCAGTTATTGCTTCTGCCTTTAGTGTAGCGTTGTGAACTGGCAACAAGTATCAATAAGCAGTGCAGGTGACTGTATTTCACATATTGAGATTTTCTAGACAGCCATTTCTTCTAGTCTATAATTGTATTGTACATAATGATGATGATGATAGAGAAGCTTTGTTGGCTGAGCTGGTGCAAACTCATGCACTTTCCCAACTGCCAAGGAAACAGTGTTGTCAGAATATTTTCTGAGGCAAGGAGGACCTCTGAAGAAATTGCATAATGCTTAAGGACTGGAAGGTCTATGGGGGAAGAGAGATGAATGTTGTGGCGAATCTGCACATGCAGCAGATTGGCTAAAGCAGTGGGACAAAGTAGGCAGTGCATTAAAAAGCAGAGGTCTGAGGAAACGATGGGTGGGGAAGGGATGGGAGTTTAAGAAAACAAGAGCCAATGAAAACTTCAGATGGGACCTAGGAACAATAGTGGCAAGACAGAAGTCTGAGTGTCACTTCTGGAGGGCTGGAGACTATGCTGGGTTGAAGACTATCAGGTTGTAATGGAACTGCTATTCATTTAAGAGATACATAGATTGGAATTTGTGTTAGTGGTGGCATCTGCTGACTCCACCTCCCCACCTCCCACCAAAGCTGGGGTTGCATGGCTTACCAGGTTACATGTCTGTAGCGTTGGCTTCCAGGTTCCCCTCCCAGAGAAGTGGTCGCAACCGGCTTCCACCAAAATCTCGCCAGAACTCAGAAGCCTGCACTGCAGCTGCTTCTTCTGCGAGATGTTCTGGGTTCCAGGCACTCTTGGAGGAAACTGATTTTCTAGATCCATTTCAGTCAGCATTTAGGCCCAGCTTTGGCACAGAAACTACATTATGATCTCTGTCAGGAAAGAAATGTGTTCCAGTCAATTATCAACTTCTCAGTGGCTTTTGATACCATAAACCATGGTATCCTTCTGGAGTGGTTGTTCGAATTAGGGGTGCGTGGCACCGCTTTGTGGTGGTTCTGGTCTTACTTGGATGGTCATTTCCAGAGGGTGATGCAGGGTTTGCGCTTTGGTCCTGCAGAATCTTCAGTGTAGAGTTCCTTGGGGTTCAATTTTATCCCCTATGCTGTTTAACATCTACATGAAACCCCTGAGTGGAGATACAGAGATTTGGAGTATGTCATCAGCAATATGCTGGTGACACATAGCTCTACTTCTCCTTTGCATCTGCAGGTGAGGCAGTGGATGTGCTGGACTGATGTCTTGCCTCAGTTATGGACTGGATGAGAGCCAATAAACCGAGGCTCAATCCAGATAAGACAGAGGCACTGTTAGTGGATGGTCCCTGGATCGGATGAATGGGATATTTCCTGCTTTTGATGGGGTTACACTCCCTCTGAAAGAGTGGTCTTGGGTGGTCTCAGTGGCGTGGAGTGTCTTCCATCAGCTTCAGCTTGTGGCCCAGCTGCACCCCTATCTGGACAGGGATAGCCTAACGTCTGTTGTCTATGCTCTGGTAACCGCTAGGTTAGATTACTGCAACGCATTATATGTAGGGCTGCCACTAAAGACTGTTTGGAAACTTCAGCAGGTGCAGAATTCGGCATCCAGGTTGCTCGCCAGAGCAAGACAGCTTGAGCTGCAAAATGACAGCCAGGGGACTGATTGCAGAAGTTGGGGGAAGAGACCTTCAACACAAATTCAGGATTTCCTCCCAATGCAAACAGCCGCTTCAAATGTATTATTTTTGTCATGACTCCAGCAGGGAAATAATGATTTAATCTCTCACTCTCCCCACCCACCGACTGCTGCAATCTTGATCATTATAAGCCCCACACCAGGTAGCTATTATTTGAATTATTTAAAATGCATATTAAAATAAAGATGAACATCATGTACAGTTTGGCTCTACATCCTGTGGTCCTTAGTTCACTTGCTAAATAGCAAATTCCATTGAATTCATGAGAACTTTCTTGTGAGTAAACATACAAAGGATCACATTGTACATCTTAAAAAGATGTTTGGGCAACAGTTTGGCATATAAATAACTCTTGTGTCCATGTAGTTCATTTTAGCAGGAAAAAAACCTCCTTGTATATTGAAGCTTTCTGCTAGTTAGGGCTGGGCAATGTCTGGTTTTCAACATCGTGATATATCACCAGCTAAACATCACAATATACTGATATATCACAATGTCTGAAACAAGGATGGAGCTATGTAGAGGCATTGGCTGGCTTCATGGTCTTTCCCATACTGTAATTTTTTCATAGCATGCATGCGCACACACACATATTGTGATTCACGATACATTGCCAGGTCAAAAATTATGAAACTGATATCACTATATGGATTTCAAACTGGTTTTGGGCATGTTGATATATTGCCCAGTCCTGCTGCTAGTAAACGTTTATTTAAAATGTAGTACTATATTTAAATCCTATTAAAATGGCTCAAAATAACTTTAATAGGAATTCATGCCTACAGACTGCTTTTCCTGGGAAAATTCAGTGATGTGACACAGTAATTACATATTGTGAAATAATCTAAGACAACATAATGTGTATTGCAATCAGAGGAATCAAAGGAAGTGAATATTTGCAACAAAATATCACTGTATGCTTATTCCTAATAGAGCCAGCTTTTCATATATATATATATTCCTGACAATATAAAAAGCCATATTAGAAAAGTAAATTTGGTTGGAAAGAATTGTCTCTAGTCTAATAACCGCTTATTGACAATTTACAGAAAAGGGTATAGTCCGAATTTGCTAACGGATACTTTATTTCTCACAGCTATGGATGTGGATGTGTTTGATATTTCTAGAAGAAACTCTTTCCCCGCTTCTGACAATCAATATTTTAAACAGCTCAATTTAGTGTTTTTTTATTTCTGAAAGATTTTTTTTAAACCCCTAACTGCTCTATCTTAAATAAAATGCACAGCTTTGGTCTGGATGCCATTTAATGTAATTTTTTTTTTTATAAATCATTATTTTGGGTAAATTTTCAGGTCCTTTGTGTTTGAATTACAAATCAATAACCTTTGACCAATGTTTCTCTCACTGTGATTGTAAAATAATTATCACAAATTCAAAGAAACTATTTAGACATGCTGGGAATTGTAAGCGCTGGTGATTCGTATTTGACGTTTTTCCTGCAGCACTTCTGTCAAAGAGAGAAGCTACTTTTTAAACTTAACAGATGTTTCCAACTTGGCAGTGGAAAGTGCAGCATTAAATACTTCCAAGTTGTCTTCTTCCTCCCATTCACCTAAATAGCTTCATGGGCAAAGTCTCCTCAGGGTACATTTTAAAGTCTGAGGCATGTTTTTCTTTGTACCAGAGAATATGGTACAAACCAGCCCAGACCCCATTGGCCTGTTTGTTAGCATGCCATCAAAGGCATGTTGTCACTATAGACATGCAGTTTGGTATGTGATAAGGCCAGAAGCAATGCACAGAAAGGAAGAAAGGAGCCTGCATGTGCTGTGCACATTTTGACCCTTCTCCTTAGTCTTTGTATTCTCTGAGATAACAATCTGCTAAGGATATAAAACAAGATGTTAGAGACTGAAGGCCTGTCCACACTTTTGCTTGTCCCATGCCTAGAAAGCACAGTACCCAGAGGTTTTTCTCTTGCCCTGAAAAAACAAACAGTTTACTACTGAATTGGAACACATGGCAATCTGTCGAAAGCCCAATTGCCACTTGTTCCAGTTCAGTATTAAACCATGGGTTTTCCCAGGGGAAAGTGAGGGGGAAATCGGAAGTGTGGACAAGCTCTAAGCATCAACATTCTAGAATCCACAGTAATTTTTAAATTATTTTTTACCCACTGTAATTTACAGTGATTTCTGCAGAAATTGAATACTGACCTTAGAAAATCTTTTCTTTAGTTACAAATAACGTTTTTGCATTCTTGTTAATTCTTTACTGCCATGTTGGGAAGATTCACTGTTTGATTCCCTTTATCCATACAGAGAGCTATTAATACTAGCCCATCCATGCTGCACTTTAAATCGCTCCTTCTGCTCCTCTGTATAGGAACTTGACATTTCTGATGTCCCATACATTAGTTGTACTACTATTACGTAAGTTGTGCCACAAATGAACTTTTGAACTCCCTTTTATGACCACACCAGAGATGGAAGGGGGAAGCATGCAAACCTGGGGCAGGCAAGACTTGTTTCCGTCCATTGACCTGCATAATGCTAAGCCAAACTTTATCTCATTCCAGACAAAGTGTGATCTGTTAGCAAAGAATTATATGGTTTACCACACATGGTTTGTCTGGGGGAGATAAACTGTGACCAAGGCTGGCCCAAGACATTTTGACACCTGAGGTCTCATTATCATTTGGTGTAGAAGTTGACTTTGTTTTTAACTGAAAATAATGTTAGAATACTACTAATCAACTCTGTGTTGATAATTTAAAATGCACAGATAATGGCCCAAATCCCAAGAACTATGCAACTTGCTTTACATATTCAAGAGAGTTTGTGCTTGTGTTTTTTTACCCATTGCATGCCAAACGTATTTTGAAAACGAAGGGGCATTCAGAAATAGTTTGTAATGTGATATGTGTCTCTGCTGTATGAAGGAAAAAGGTAAAAAATCTCACTTGACATACCTGAAGTACCTATTTAGATCCAAGCCTATATTTTTATACTTAAAAGTTATTCACACCAGAATCTTAGAAAGCACCAGAAAGGCACAATTCTCAGTCAAATCCAAAACAGATTAAAGATGGATTGGGAGTTGTGGAAGGAAGGGCAACGGAGCGGATAGAAGCTGAATAAAAGCAAGTATGAGATATTGAAAATGTGCATGTGCTGTGACTTAGAGTGGACACTAACACCTGTTATATCACCTTTGATTAGTCAGGCTTGCATTGCTAAGACTTCCTTGGATCTTTTGCTCCATCTTGATGCCCCAATTACAGTTGTAACTAGAAGTCCTCTTTGCCAAGTTTACTGCAACCTGTTATTTCAGTTTTGTTTTAGTTACCAATTATTTATGCTTCATGACCTCAAGGCTAGTTTCATGTAATTGTCAGAGATCAGAGACCTCCTACCTGAATGATAAACTTTCTTCTTTTGAACGGTGGAGGCTAGCAGTGTTACTAGCTTCAGATTTCCCCAGGTTAAAAAGAGCCTTCAAATGAGCTGGATCTGTAATAGAATCTTGCTTTGACAAATAAAAACAGGGGCTGCTCTTATTTTTAGCCTTTTAAAAAATTAAAATGCATTATTTTGTATATTAATAAAACAGGATGCATCAGAAATGCCAAAAGTAAGGATGAATAAAAATCTATAGTCCATACACATTCATGTACTCTTAGTCCCAGGACTCAGCTAGACTGGTAAAGAAAAAGTGATTTATATGTGTTGTATGTGCGATATAACATAGTGTCACCAGATAGCGATGTGGAGTCCCATTTTTCTCTACTTGTTTTACCTGTTTAAATTTACACCTCTTTAAACTGCAATTCTTCTTTGATGTGTCTAGAGCCAGCCCCGATCATAACATTAAAACAGGCAGGCAGATCTTCAGAGCAATTGATACATAATGTGTGTCTTTCATCCTTTAGTTACCTATTGATAAACCCCTCTTGCTTTCCACCCTGCCTAAGCATAGACCTTAGGGTTACTTGTCAGGAACCAAAGCATGTCAACAAGACCATCTCCAAGCTAAAACTCTCTCAAAACATTTTTTTGAGTGAAGTTTCTGTTCACCAAATTTGATTCACTTGGTGCAAAATGTATTTCCTCTGGATTTTTTGGAGACTTCAGCTCTCTTTGATTTACTATGTGGGTATGCAAATATCTGCCCCACCTCTGGACACTGTCACTTAATATACTGTACATAGGACCAGGGGCGGAGGAAGGGGTGTGTGCTGGGGTGGGTCGCCCCAGGTGTCACCACTAAGGGGGGTGACAAAACGCTGAGCGGCACTCACCATGGGGCCTGCAGCACGCCTGAGCCATGCATCTCATCTCGGAATGACACGGTGGCTTGGGCGCCTGCAGGCTCTGCGCTGCCCCAAACAGTCCACCCGCCTCCTCCCCATCAGCTGTAGGGCGGCTGAGTGGGAGGAGGCAGGCAGATTCCTCAGAGGCCCCACAGAGTGTCCTGCCCTGGTTTGCCCCGCCCAGTGGGCGGCTGGCCCTGCGCCTGGGTGCCACCCCAGTCCACCCCAGGTGCCCAATTGGTTGCTCTGCCAATGTGTAGGACTACCCCTGGTGAGCCAAGTCACTGTACTAAGAGCATTCAGCTAGTTCAAAACACAATGGCCTGCCTCCTGATGGTGAAATTCCCAAGCATCAGAACTGGGTTCTTCTAGGATTCTGGCCTATGCTTAGCAAGACTGGTTTCAGCATATAACTTACCTTGGAAACTGCCTCCTCTTCTGTACCCTGCTGTGATCTCTTAAATGTAATTTCCTTAGTGCATCATCTGTGCAACAAATTAGAACAATGACACAGAGAAGCATCCTTGGTTGTTTTGTCCAGTTTTGGAACTCTCTTGTGAGATTCACCAAACTTAAACGTCTTCTGCCATAATGCTCTTTGGGGCAATGATTCAGTGGCTAGAGTTAATTTTTAGCAGCATATTTGACATTGTCTTTGACTTTTAAAATATTTGTAAAGCTTGCTCATAGTTTTCTGCCACTATTGTTTTCACAAAGTCGTATGGCATCTCTTTGGCATTTATATATATCGTTAATACGTAATCGTGTCATAAGTTAGCAATGAGCTGATTTGTATTTTTAATGTGTGGAGAGTCTGAATATTTCCTGTTCATTTTTATTTGTTTATTTCAGGGGCACAGAAGTCATGAGCACTGTCTCAGGTACTCGAAGTTCAACCATCACTTTTACTGTCCGGCCTGGGACTAGCCAGCCAATCACACTGCAGAGCAGATCCCCAGACTATGATAGTAGGACACCAGGAGCAAGACATGCTCCAAGCCCAGTGGTTTCACCAACAGAAATAAGTAAGGACATCATGCCAGCTCCTCTGACTGCTGCTGCTCCAGTTGCATCTCCTTCTCCAACACTTTCTGATGTTTTTAGCCTACCCAGCCAGCCTCCTTCGGGGGACCTCTTTGCTTTGAACACAGGGCGCAGCAGGTCTCCTTCTCCCTCAATCTTGCAACAGCCAATATCAAATAAGCCTTTTACAACTAAGCCTGTCCACCTGTGGACCAAGCCAGATGTGGCAGATTGGTTGGAGAGTTTAAACTTAGGTGAACATAAAGAGACCTTTATGGATAATGAAATAGATGGCACTCACTTACCAAACCTTCAGAAGGAAGACTTGATAGACCTTGGAGTGACTAGAGTTGGTCACAGAATGAACATAGAAAGAGCCTTGAAACAGCTACTGGACAGATAAGAATGGCTGCGCTTGCCTCACATACCTTTGTTATAAATAGAGATGGGCTGGTACTGAAACACCCCAAATGCCTTGGCTCCCCAAGAGTACCACTAAATTGAAGCATCGGTTGGTTGCTATAGTTTTTGATATGCAAGAGTGTAGATTGTAAGTTTGGTGCCCGGGAGCCGCCCCAACCAAGTAAATGTACGTTATTAAAGGGACTATATATTTCAAAGAGGAAGGAAGGAAGGAAGGGGAGAGAATAAGGAAAGGGGGGAAATGCTAATTTTTTAAAATATATGTGTGTGTGTGTGTAAGCTCTGGTCTTACTGAAATTATTTCTAAAATTATTACAGTATTTTTATTTATGGGGCATGGGAATAACATTCATCCTTTGGTATTCATGAATTGTTTTCCTGCCCTTCAGAAATGCCCTTCTGCCTGAACAATACTGTGCCAGTTTATTTTTGGTTTGAAACATATTGGTGTTTCTCCTTTCACAATAAAGTATTATGTCCAGCTCTTTTTGCAATTTCTGCTCTCCCCACCCCCAGTCATTCCACATGCCCATTGCACTCAGTTCCATGGCTCCTCCTATTTTGATTCTCACTTCTGCCAATTAGACACCATACTAACATTCACATTTTTTCATAGTACATTTACTGGTTTTAATTAAAAATCAATACATTCGTGGGGTTGTAGAAGCAGAGATTTCAAAAAACAAACAAACAACTTTCTGACATCCTTTTGGCTTGTTTATTACATTCCTTGGTTTATCTCTAATGAATTTAGTTCTTGTCATCCTTTGTAATAGCTTTCATTAATTTTTGCCCTCCCACACAGTTAGATTCAGATCTGAATGAGCTGTTCATGCAAAGAAAAGTACTTTTATGCACCGATTGCTTTTGCTGTGTCAAAGTGATCACGTGTGGCGAGGGACTCAATTACTGCTATGATCCAAAGTATAAATAAAAGAACAATATATATTGTTTCTACAGTTCTGCATGTGAATGCACAAACCTTTGCACAAGCTATGTTCACAACTGTGCATAGGGTAGGATTTTCCATCTCAAAAGATCATCTTTCTGCTCTTGCTGAATCCACGTGGCACAAAGCCTGTTTTTACATGCAGAAGTGTATCTTTATGTGTTGGCATTAGTCTATGGCACCAGGAAGAGGAAAATCTAAAAGCGATTGCCTGCAGAAACTGAAACTATAAGCAAGATGCATGTTGTTTTTTTCAGAAACCTGGTGGGCACCTATTATAGATGCAAGGAACAATTTCTAAAAATTCAAGTTAGCTTCAGTTCAGAGGCGCCAGGTTGCCCACCAGATTGAGGGGTCCTGGCATGCTTTGTACACGTGTGATGTCTTGCGTGGCACACACACGTCGTATCACAGGCAATGCGCACTACGACATCACAACACCTGGAGGAGGCCGAGTGCTGTGGAGGAGCCAGCCACTGATACTGCAGCATGCGACCCACTCAACATTGAGAGGGCCCGACCCCATTCCAACAAATATTCAGGGTGCCAAAGACACGTCAGCCACCTAAAGTTGGCACACCGTCAGTTTGACTTTGGCTTCAGTTTGACTGAAAATCAAAAATCCCAAAGTTCACTTCTGCATTGCTGCATGAACTAGAGCAGCATTGCAGGAGAATACATTTGTTCTCACAACTTGGGTTGAGTTTATTTGACACTGAGTTGAAAACCAATGAATTGGTTGGAATGCATACTTAGAATGATAGTCTTTATTGTGGGATGTATATTTAGAGATTTCGTAACCTATGGAGATTAGCAGTATTCTCCCACCTTATTCTCTCTCCCACCGTAAGTAATACACATTATGAATTTTGTGGTTCCCGCCTTCCTGAAGACTTCAGCCTATAACAGAAGGTTAAATCATATGTGGTTACTCAGTCATCAAACTACTTAACTTTCAGAAGGCCTCATATTTTTGGAAGGCATCTAAATTCTTTCCTTAATACATCCCAGCCTATCTCTAATTATATTTTCTCACAACGAAGTGTCTAATTAGGTCTAGAACTAGTACATAAAATTTAGCAATTTCAATATCTTTCTTTACTGCAAGTTTAAATAGTTGTACAGATAGTTTATAAGCACAATATTTTAAGAATATAAGTGGCTGGTCTACTGGGCAGCCTTTGTGCCACTTCAATGCTAGAAATTTAAAAAAATAAAATAAAACTTTTGTGGTTTACTACTATTTCTGTGGAATAATTATTAAGTCTTGACCTTTTTAAATCAACCTCATTTGGATGCATCTGAACCAGCAGAGCTGTGTTATATTTTCTATCTTTGCTAGAACTTCTTCAGAAGATGAGTGTTTCTTCAAACATGGTTACAATTAACAATGCAGTGGTTAATTATGAAAACTAATATTCATCTCTCTCTTCTCCCCCCACTTCACTTTCTGCAAAAACTGGTCTTTTGACTTAACATCTGTTGTTGTATCCTTCACAGGTTCCTATTTGCATTTGAAAGTTCCAAGTAACCTTATAATTAAAATCTAGTTTAAATGCAAAAGTCCTGAAATTTCCATAATTATATGGATTATGTAGAGGATGACATTCATATATTCAGTGGCTACAAAAAGCCATCAAATATTTTTTTTTGTGGTGGTGGGGGTGTAAAAAAGGAAATGATAATTCAGCCATCATTGTCTTCCATTTGGTGATATTGCAGAATTCAGTAAATAAACCACGAACGCCATGCTCCTTTTTGCTTCTTTGAATGCAGTTGGTGTTACCTCTACAATATGTGCCAGGAAATACAACAGGACACATGGTAGGAAAAGAAAATAGAGAGAATTATTTCTAAGCTGCTGTTAATCATACCCTTTTACTGTTGAATATCTTATGATGGTGTACACCGAAGTTACAAGTGATGGTAATCCCTTTCTTAAAAGGGGTCTCTTAGATATGTATCTCTTTCAGGCACTTACATAGTAGGTACAATAGAATTAGTAGAAAAGAGATTTAAACATCAAAGAGCTAATGAAATAGTTTATTTTTACATTGTGTCTTATGATTGAAAGAGTAATAGGGCCTACAAGGAACTGCTTTTATCAATAAAATACACCTTTGCCAAGAGGAAGTAGTCTTTAGTACTGTTTGATGGTTTTATCACAGAAAGCAATAGTAACAGATACAGTTGCCTCCTAGCATTTTTATCAGTCTTGAAAATGTTGGGAGCAGGAATGGCCCTTCTAATCTCCTGCTACTATGATGGTGCAAAATAAGGTGTTAGAGATAATCTTGTTAATGATATTCCAGGTTTTAGGAACAACTTTTGTTTATATACTGTAATTTAAATAAATTGCATTTACATGCCTAGTTTCTGTAATATTTGTGTATACAATACCAAAATCACACAAGATGTAAATTGTGTATAACTGCACAGACTCTATTCCCTGGGTGTCTGGGAACATTTTAAGTTTTAATTCATATATTATAAAATGACTATATGTGACTGTTGATTTACAGAATTTACATATCACAAAAGCTAACTATTTGTGGTACCTAAGTTAATAAAAGTGATTTTCTGATTCTGAGTTCCTTTACAAACAAGCATTACCCAGTTGATCTGGCAATGACTCTGTGTATGAGCCTCTAATACTGATAATTTTTCCATTACATTTATTTTATTTTCTAGATAGTAATGTTTCTCGCTATAGTTTGTGTAACAACTTGTGTTCATGTTATCTTTGTTGCTGTAATTTTTGTGCTTTAATTCCTCTTATTTCAAATTGATGACAACAAAATCAAGCTCCTGTAACTTGCACTTTCCCTAATCCTTACTACTCTTGTATGGCAACCAAAATTACTGTAAGAAATAAATATAATATTGCACTAAGGTTGTGGTTCTGATTACAAACAGTAAGAACAGTCTGAATCTTTTGTTTTTGGAAAGAGTTGCCAAAACTTGCTGTTTAATCTTTCTTTTTTAAAAACTGTTCCAGTTACCTTTAATTTAGCTCCCACAAGATATCTGACTACTTATCATTATTGTGGATTCCAAATCCGAATTTCAGATGAGAAATGTGTGTTGTAGAAATTTGAGAGAACACAGGTTTATGTAAGGGTGATTTGAGTTCTTGCTTTGATGGATGTTTTTGCAATCTCTCCCCCCCCCCCCCCCCCGATTGTAGTGATTTCAGTGATCTGAGCTTCCCAAAGGACAATTAGTTGTCATTTCAGATGTTAAATCATTATAGTTTAGTGAAAGGCCCCCATGTTAAGGCACCTTACGAAAGAGACGCAAGGGCTGTGACTCAAAGCTTCTCACGTTCCTCACTGGGCTGCAAATAAGTAGCACCGCCATTGCACAGAAGGCCCACCTCTGCTCTTCCCTCTCAGCGTGCTGACTGTGTGGAGGAGGAAGGGACTGCCTGCCCTATTGGACGAGAGATTTAACAGCAGACCATTTTGACGCCTTTATTCCAAACATATCTCCTTTACCGTTTGCCTGATCCTCTTTAAAAGCCATTCAAGTTGGTGGCTGTCGCTGCCTCCTGCGCGAGAGTATTCCAAAGTTTAACTGTGCGCTGCATGAAGGCATTTTACTAAATGTAAAGCTCCCCTTTTGTTCAGCAACCATTTGCATATACAGAATTATAGTCAGAAAGGGGAATCGGGAAACAGAAGCTTATTTCCTAACGCAGTTCAGGTGTAAGTGCGTTATGTTTCCATCACTCATATTCTGCAATTGGAGTTCATCTATTCCTATGGAAGGATTGCATTTCCCTTTTCATGGGAAGAATGTTGAATATTCTAAGCTTTCTGTTTCTTCCTCTGATTCCTCCCACCTTTTTTTCCTTTAAGTCAGATGTGGGGAACCTGAGGCCCTCCAAAAGATGCTGAACACCAGTTTTCATGATCCTTGACCATGGGCCATGCAAGGTGGGGCTGGTGGAAGTTTGAGGACAAAACCACTTGGGAGCCCACAGGTTTCCTGTCCTTGGTTTAAATTCTGAAGATTCATGGAAGAAAATGCCTTAATGCAGTTATGAAATTTATGTTCCATAATAGATGGGATTTGGCTTTGTTTGGAGGTTTAGTTTTCTCCCATGCATGGGTTTCTGGTCTATGTCCATTGTGTCTGATATTCAAAGGATTCTGTAGCTTTGTTTTCTTCAGTGTTTAATTGTATTCAGTTATTCTAACTGCCAAGATACATGGATATCTTTATCTAGCTATAGATACGGTTATACCTGCACACATTATTATTTTGTAATAATAATAATAATAAAACTAGCCTCGCACCATGCTATGGAATTACTAGTGCTGGGTAGGGTTGCAGGTAGTAATTTACACATCTTTGTTAAAGCTTTTTCATTCAGGAAACTGGTTAATTTCAAACATATTGCATTGGCCACCTTACAGCACAGAGTGAAGACTTGCATCAACAGGATAATACTCAAGAACAGTACCAGCACTGACCATGAGTTGTATACTGAAATTGTACATCACAACGCAGTAAATGCAAGGATGAAGTGCGGGCCTCGGACACTTTGAACCTGACTTGTACAAATCATGTTACAAACTGTTGATCTTTTGATGAGAAATACCATTTCAACATCCATGTATTGTAGTTACAGTGCCTTGTATTCTGGATCAAGAAGTCCATCAGTGCACAGCTTAACAAAAAATTAAATTGCTAAATGTTGGGGGGGGGGGAATCAAAACATTATTTTGCAGCCCTCTCTAATAAAGCTGTGACTTGATGAGTCACCAAAATGAAATAAAGAATTCAAATAAAATTGTGTTTCAGTTGTTTCCCAATAACAAATATGTACAACATCTGTTCAGTACGTAGGGATATAATTTCTGTACTTTTATGCAGATCTTAATTTAACAGTGTACACATCGCTGTTACGTATCAAACTCAAGCTCTTTACAGATAGATACGCTGACTCCTAGTGGCAGTTGTTTGACAAGTCAGGGAACAATTTATATAAAGTTATCAAACGATAAATTATAAAGGAATCTGGTTTTTAAAAAATAAAAACCACATTTATTTTACTAACCTATTATTTGAACATATATATTTTAAACTTTTGTATTTCAATATAGCATTGAAGTAGGTTTGGAGAATAGTGCCCTAAAAGGCAACAGGTGCGTCTTTTAAATAAATACATATGCAAGTTACAGAGCTATCGAAAAGGGGGGAGACTTAAAGGCAGACAAATCACCCAGTCCAAAGCCCAGGTGAGCTTGTGGCAAGAGAGCAGAAGGTAGGTCCACATTTTTTCTTTTTTCCCTTCCATCAGCTTTGTGGTTTCCGTGTTGTTGTTTACAGTTTTTGTATTGCTCCCAATGGATGGGAAACGAAGTAAACCTGTTCCAGGGCCCCTCTCTTCTGGGGGTGTGCTTGGGAAAAGGAAGGAGCAGATTAAAAGCCTTCCCTTACCCACTCCAGTAATGCATTCATTTTGCCCTCTCCATTGTCAGAGTACTAGTGATAGTGGAGGGACAGTTGCAAGAGCTGGAGGAGATCTCTGGGGCATGGCTTCTGCTCAACTCAGGGCTTTCCATCCACGGAGGGAGAAATCCACAGTGTCCTATGGCCCCATGGGATGCTGTCCCAGAGACTAATAAGTTTGCAATTTAACTCTAATTGGTTTCAGTGGTAAGGTCCCAGCATGTGTTTAAGAATCTCCTATTTAAATAAGTAGATGTGACATATTTAGAGCAAGATGCAGTTGGGAGCCTACTGATTTGGGTATATTTTTTAAGAGAACAAGCTGTGCATAGGATTGTGTATGTGTGTGTGTGACATTTCCTGTTTTATGTTGTGAAAGAGAAGGGATGAAAGTCTCATTTAATTTTTGTCTCCATTGTAGTAAGTTGGTATGCAGTAGGGAGGCCATTTTGTTTGTGGAAATATAATTTTCCAGAAGGTTGCCTAGGAGCATCATGGTAGATGGATTTTTCAGTTGGAAATGGGGAATACTCAGTGGGATCTAGGTACTGCTCAGGGTAATTATGCAAGGGGATTGTAATACTCTAGCCCAATGTTTGATACTTTACTTTGAAGGGAGTTTCAAAACCAGCTTGCTATAGAGCATGGGTGCATAGCAAACTGATTTTGAAACAGCTTGAGAGTCTATGGTTCAAAGCAAAATAGCCTTTAAAAACTTCTGAGCAGGGTCATTGTTGTTTGTCAGACACAGAATGTAGAAAAGGTGGCTTGGCTTAGGTAAGAATGCGTATCTTTATAACACTCCACATGCCCACTTCCTCAGGATCAGATCCATTAATCCAGTATTCAGATATCATAACAAATGGCTTATATTTCAGATGCCATGCTTTCTTTAGGTTTGAAATGCTAGGAACATTTTCCCCAACCTATGTGAGCATTTGTTGTTTAGTCGTTTAGTTGTGTCCGACTCTTCATGACCCTGTGGACCAGAGCACACCAGGCACTCCTGTCTTCCACCGCCTTCCACAGTTTGATCAAACTCATGCTGGTCCATGGACAAAGACAGCAGTGCATTTGATACCTTGCCCGTTTTCAATGGAGGGGGGGACATAGAAAAGAGGGGGAATCTTCTTCTGGTGGTGAGCAGAACATGTTGCTTTTTCCTAAAGATTAAGAAAGAGTGGATGAAAAAAAACTAATGAGATTCTTAGTGGCGACCCTTCTGGTCATTTTGATTTGTTTATTTCATTTATTGTATCCTGCCTTTCTTCCAAGAAGCTCAAGGTGGTATACATTTTCTCTCCTCTCCACAGGCCCCCCTTCACAAATATTGTGAGGTTGCTTAGGCTGAGAGTAATAATAATAATAATAATAATAATAATAATAATAATAATAATAAATTTTATTTATATCCCGCCCTCCCCAGCCGAAGCCGGGCTCAGGGCGGCTAACAACAATCAAATAATCCAACATTTTTTAAAACATTTCATTATAAAAATTAATTACAAATTAAACCAGGGGTGGTAGTTGTTTTGTTTTGTTTTGCTTTGTTTTGTTTTTGTTGTTTTGACTAGGACATTATACTTAGTATCACTTGTATTTTATAATATAGAATCATAATAAACACTAATGGAATATTAGTTTAAATTTAAACAATAAGTCAAATGTGTACATAGCGTGTATTTGAACATGCAGTTCCTTTTCCACTGAACAGTTACACTTATAGCAAACTGCTTCAAGGAGCACATAGCCCTATCTGGAACAGCACATTTGCATACAGTGGTGCCTCGCAAGACGAAAAGAATCCGTTCCGCGATTCTTTTCTTCTAGCGGTTTTTTCGTCTTGCGAAGCGGATTAGCGCTATTAGCGATTTAGCGCTATTAGCGGCTTAGCGGGCTTAGCGGCTAAGCTGTTAAAAGGCTATTAACAGCTTAGCCGCTTTGAAAAGGGGGGGAAGCAGGAAAAAAATGGCGAGACTCGCAAGACGTTTTCGTCTTGCGAAGCAAGCCCATAGGGAACTTCGTCTTGCGAAGCGCCTCCGCAACGGAAAACCCTTTCGTCTAGCGGGTTTTCCGTCTTGCGAGGCATTCGTCTTGCGGGGCACCACTGTATATCTGTAATGTTGGGATATGCTTATGCTGCAAAGTCTGTTTCTTTCTGCTTGTGTGTATTTTATAGGTGTGCATAGCCAGGAGTCAGCAAACTTTTTCAGCAGGGCCCTCCTTCTGTCCAAGGTCCACTGTCCCTCCTACCTTGTGGGGGATCACACTATATTTTGAGGGGGGGGTGAATGAATTCCTATGCCCCACAAATAACCCAGAGATGCATTTTAGATAAAAGCACATTCTACTCATGTAAAAACACCAGGCAGGCCCCACAAATAACCCAGAGGTGCATTTTAAATAAAAGGACACATTCTACTCATGTAAAAACATGCTGATTCCCAGACTGTCCGCGAGCCGGACTTAGAAGGCGATTGGGCCAGATCTTGCCCCCGGGCCTTAGTTTGCCTACCCATGAGAGAGCCAGTGTGGTGTAGTGGTTAAGAGCGGTAGTCTCATAATCTGGGAAACCAGGTTCGAGTCTCCGCTCCTCCACATGCAGCTGCTGGGTGACCTTGGGCCAGTCACACTTCTTTGAAGTCTCTCAGCCCCACTCACCTCACAGGGTGTTTGTTGTGGGGGAGGAAGGGAAAGGAGAATGTTAGCCGCTTTGAGACTCCTTAAAGGGAGTGAAAGGCAGGATATCAAATCCAAACTCTTCTTCTTCTTCTATATTTATTTGCATGTATAAGCACATTTGGGACGCGGGTGGCACTGAGGGTAAAACCTCAGTGCCTAGGACCTGCCGATCGTATGGTCGGCGGTTCGAATCCCCGCGGCGGGGTGAGCTCCCGTCTTCGGTCCCAGCTCCTGCCCACCTAGCAGTTCGAAAGCACAATTAAGTGCAAGTAGATAAATAGGTACCGCTTTATAGCGGGAAGGTAAACGGTGTTTCCGTGTGCTGCGCTGGTGCCGGCTCGCCAGAGCAGCTTCGTCACGCTGGGCACGTGACCCGGAAGTGTCTCCCGACAGTGCTGGCCCCCGGCCTCTTAAGTGAGATGGGCGCACAACCCTAGAGTCGGACACGACTGGCCCGTACGGGCAGGGGTACCTTTACCTTTACCTTTATAAGCACATTTGCTCTCCTGGATCTCACGCATTAGACTAGCAGGAGCAGAAACAATGTTCCAGAATTGTGATTCCCAAACAAGAACTACTACAGTACATAAGGTAAAGGTAAAGGTACCCCTGCCCGTACGGGCCAGTCTTGCCAGACTCTAGGGTTGTGCGCCCATCTCACTCAAGAGGCCGGGGGCCAGCGCTGTCCGGAGACACTTCCGGGTCACGTGGCCAGTGTGACGAAGCTGCATCTGGCGAGCCAGCGCAGCACACGGAACGCCGTTTACCTTCCCGCTGGTAAGCGGTCCCTATTTATCTACTTGCACCCGGGGGTGCTTTCAAACTGCTAGGTGGGCAGGCGCTGGGACCGAACAACGGGAGCTCACCCCGCCGCGGGGATTCGAACCGCCGACAATGCGATCGGCAAGTCCTAGGCACTGAGGTTTTACCCACAGCGCCACCCGCGTCCCACTACAGTACATAATCTTACATATAATCAAACTAACCCTATACGGATTTAGATGTGCCCAAGCCTCCTGAAATTAAATGCCTGTATAGAATCAGGCAAAAGCACTCAACCTTTAATAAAAACAACAAAATGAATTGCAGCTAATGCTAGAAGCAATAGCTAAAGAGGCCACAATCCATTAGTGAGGATTTGACTGACAATGGGGCAGATGAGTCCCATCGCTACAGCAATTTGTTCCATCAAAGTACAAATTGTAGGGGAAAGTGGAAGAAAGTCTATGAAGTGCCATCCTTGTCCTTTCCAGGAACTACTGGTCTGAGCATTTCAAAACACACCTGAAAACATGCTGGGTTATTTTTATTCTGCTCTAATTATACAAGGAGATTGGACTGGAACCCATTACACTGTAATTTACAATGAGTTCCCTTCACTTATCCCATTCATGAACAAAATTAATCTGAGCTGTAAGCCTGACAGTTTGTTGGTGTTCTGGGTAGCCAATGAGCCTGCCTTGCAAGTTTACAATGCTTCCAGTTACCTGAGAAGGAATTGGCAGCACACCAAACCACAGAGTATGTAGCAACACCAGCTGCTCCCCCAGCAGCCATGCCAGTTGTTTGTTTATTTGCTACACCGATCTCCTGTCTTTCCTCCAGAGAGCGCAAGGCTGCATACACGGTTCTCCCTCATCCATTGTATCCTCAAAAAAAGCAAACAAAAACCACCACAGTGAGGTAGGATAGATGAGACCCAGCAGCTCAGGGAAGGATGCACCATGGGAGAATACCTTCCCACAGCTGTATATGGACCAAAAGAGCTGCACAACCAACCCTGCTGCTTTGAAACAACATGTGTTCTGCTTGCAGGAGATCCCAGGTGCAAAGCCTGGCTATGATTTCCCACTAAGAAAAGGCTGGGAGGTGCTAGAGCAAAGAGAGCACTGATGGCCTGGTTCTCATATCCCCCAGGTTGGCTTTTAAGCATCATTCTAGCTACTCGCCTTGATGCCTGTGTCCTGCTCCCACTACCAGAGGCGATAGGCCTCTAAATACGAATTGCTAGGAATTACAACTGGGGAGAATGCTGCTGGGCGTGGTCTTCTGGCTGGCTGCTGGAAGAGCAGGAAGCTGGATTAGATGGGCCTTTGGCCTGATGTAGCAGGGGGGTTCTTATGTTCTTATGTAGTTTCTGTCCTATGACTCCTGCACTGCAGGAAGTTAGACAAGATGGCCCTCAAGGTCCCTTCCAACTCTGTATTTCTATGATTCTGTGATTCTATCCAGCCACACCTTTCCTTTCTGATTTGCCTGGACCTGCTGATCATTGCCCAAACAAATATTGCAGCCCACATTCCCCTTCCACCTCATGCTATCTGACTACATCATTCTGCACAGGAGTAGTAACAGATTTGTTACCCTTTTATTTGTGGGGTGTGTTGGCCTTGCAGCCCTTTGGCAATCCATCAGCAGAGTCTCTGGCTATAGCACATCCAAAATACTCCATCCCTGGAGACTTAGAGCAGATCCTAAAGCCCTCCGGACCATGCAATGGAAGCATTGGATTGCACTATAATTCACTCGTCATATTAAATCATCTTAAAACCATCTGCTGAGAAGTCACTGGTCACATAACTGTTGATTTAGACAATTCAAAAGCACTTTAACCAATTTTCATCCAGCAGTGCTGTTTATAAATTATTTACTCAACTGGTTAAAAGCATAACTGAAATCCGCTAATCATTTGCTATCATTGATTTTAAAAGAGGCCAACATAATCACATTATGGAAGCTCATGTTTCTGCTTGGGAAGGTAGTGGTGCCAACTATGGACTTCCCTTCTCTTCCGCTAGCCCTGTTTACACTGTTCATTAGTAACTTTCATGTTAAAATCCAATTTGCTTAATGTGTCTATTTATTGAATTAGTTTAGTTTTTCTAAGTGAAACAAAATGGCTTTGAATATGAGCCTGCTTTAACAGGGAGTAATTACTTCTATCCACTGAAACAGAAACATCTGAAGCAGAAATGGTTGGCTTGGGAAGCATTCGTTGCAGCCCAGTCTCCTGCTGACCAGCCTCAAGGGTTTCACTTCTGAAATCTGAAATTTCTTATTTTTCCTGGAGGGAAAAGGAAGACTCTGCAAGGGAAAGGAAAGAATGGAGGAGCAAGATGTGCAAACCCACCACTGAGGTAGGTGCAAGCGGTCTCCAAACCATGATTCATTTCTTCCCAGTTCCAAACCACATTTGAAAATTAAACACATTGGGTAATGGATTCCCCAACCCCCACCCCTTAACAATTCTCCTCAGCCTCAAGGCTTTATATAAAATAAATTGGATGCAAGAACATTCTTCACCATCTCCTTAAATCTTGCCATCTGTGCAAGCTAAAAATAAAGTAGCAGCTTAAAGAGGGGCTTTATAAAATGCAGCACAGAAATGCCTTAAGATTGGCTGGACTCTCTCAAGAAAAAAAAATTATGCTAGGTTACTCCCAGTGTTGAGCACCACAGCCAAGATTGCGCTCTGTTTTTCTTCGCAGGCTATTGAAACCTTCAGGATTTTATTCTGTTAATCTGTAAAGGAGGGTGGGTCAGACCGAGTTAGTGGCTGTACTGGAAGAACACAAACAGCAGAGGGAGTTGTATTCACTCTTAACACAGAATGTAACAAAAACCTTTCCCCCAGAGAGTCTTTATTTTATTGGCAGTGCTAGCAAATAAAAGCAAGTTTGTGTTGAAACAGTTAAAAATTCCAGGGTCTTTACTAGTGAAGCCACATTTTTGGGATCTCAGCCTGCTACAATATGAGATTTATGTCTTCATAGCACTTTCTTCTATCAGCTAGGTTTTACAGGGTCTGGCTGTTTTCACTGACTATCCTTTCAAGTTTCAGGCTTCTGCAATCTTCAGAAGATACTATGTGTTTGTACATTTTAAAGGTAAGAAGAGGAACCTGTAATTGTAAAGATGCCTATCCTCAAAAATACCACCATCATGTCCCAAGAGATCATAATTACAGCCGTTCCTTTTCTACAGCAAACTCACTAGCTGGAATGCTGGCTAGGGCAAAAGTAACTGGTTAGGGGCCCATCCTGTTTGTTGCAAAAACTGCCCTCAGCCATGGCTGCTTTGCAGCAGAGAGTAGGAGCCAGAGCTTGAAAAGGTGACTTTGCATGTTAAATGTGTCATTCTTGGCTTTAAAAAGCTTCCTGTCCAGGCAGAACTATGACAGAGGCAACAAGGGAGCATTGTATGTAATGGGTTTATTCTGCACAGCAGCTGCCGCCAACTATCAGTAATATACCACAGACTTTCAAAAAATAGAGCAAGCTTTTTCAATACAATAATCAGAGGACACAAACACAATCATGTTGTTGGTGGGTGATTCACATTGATCAAGCTGTCTGTAAGCTACCCCGCTGGTTTCCAAATTATTTATTTTCTCTCTTTTTCCTCCCGCTATCATTAAATCTGACAGAGATGAGGAATTCTCCCAAATAGGCAAAATGGACCCCAGGTTTCTCACAGAAGCAACATAGGAAGCTTCATCAGGTAGAATGAAATGTATTTACAGCTATACTGCCTTCACCCACCCCACAAAAAAGTATATACCTTTAAAATATATTTACACAGGGGGTCTTGAAAATGACTTGACTTTAAGCCAAGCACAAATCTTCCATATATACCAGTTGTGAACCATTTCATAAATTACATAACATGAGTGTGTGTGTGTGTGTGTGTGTCCTAGTCGTATCATCAATTCCGTCAATCCTAGCCCCCTGACAAGTGTACCAGAGTTATAGATTGGAGGGGGTATCACACCAACTGGTCAGTTTGTTCAGCCCTTGAGGGCTCTAGGGCCTGCTTCTCCATTTAGGTAAGGTAAAGGTAAAGGACGGTCAAGTCTGGTCAAAGGCGACCATGGGGTTGTGACGCTCATCTCGCTTTCAGGCCAAGGGAGCTGGCGTTTGTCCACAGACAGCTTTCTGGGTCATGTGGCCAGCATGACTAAACCGCTTCTAGTGCAATGGAATACCGTGCTGGAAACCAGAGCACATGGAAATGCTGTTTACCTTCCCGCTGCAGCGGTACCTACTTATCTACTTAAACTGGTGTGCTTTTGAACTGCTAGGTTAGCAGAAGCTGGGACAGAGCAATGGGAGCTCACTCCGTCGCGTGGATTCGAACTGCCGACATGCCAATCAGCAAGACCAAGAGGCTCAGTGATTTAGACCAGTCCCCTTCACTTTCCCCATGTCTACACCAAGGCCACTTGCCATCTTAAAAAGCTCTGCTGGCTAACACTGAGCCCACTATGATGTATTAGCTACATATTTTGCAGAGAAAGCAGTTCATATCCAGGTCAATTTAGTTGCCCTAGTGAATACAGAGCTAGAGATGGGTGGAATTAGCACATTGATTATGTTGTACCCAAAGATGCAGACAATGTGCTCAAAGGTGTAAGGTCTACTGTGTGCTCCTTTGACCTTAAGAGTCCTTCCTGGATGGTGAAATCTGCTAGAATTGGGCTGTCCATGTGGCTTACCAAAGGTTGTGGATGCCTCATTGAGAGCTGGAGTGACCAAGGCTTTCTCACATACTCTGAGATAGTTTTGTGTGTTTTTTAAAACTAGCTCAGTATGTGAGAAAGCCTTTAAAACACACACACAAACAGGCTCTGCAGATGGTTCCAAAATTTTATTTGAATATTTAATTTACAAAAAAGGAAAAAAGGAATAATGTACCCTATGAGGTGTCCTATGCAAAACTTGGTAAGATTAACTGCATATAAAATCCGGCCCAACCCAATGTAATACTATTAATGCAATCAGGAGACAAATAGAAACCAGTGGGAAAGGAAACATCAAGTAAAAGTGACATTCTTCTTAAAGATTGTCCCAACTAGTTAATTCCACCCCCCCCTCACGATCCCACCCCCAAGGCCGCCTTCCTAGATACACTGTACACTGCCATTTTACATAAATATTGTTTTAATATTCCACTGGGCTTACTTACGAGACTTTTTCACTTTTTCTTGCTCAATCAGTTCCTCCCTGAATTCCTCCAGTCAAGTAGAAATGGACAGGACACACACACTGAACACGTCTTTGGTAGGGATGCTCATGTGATCAAAATTAGTGACTAACCCAATATTTGACTTGTCCCATTGAAGTAGTAGCAAGAACTTCAGCTTAACGTTTGGCAAGAGGCAGACACACTTTTACTGATTTGTATTACTGGCAGTTTCAGCTGAACTTATAAAAAAAAGGTGGTAGTTTTCTACACATTGCTTAGTAGAGATTATCTGCAAGGTTTTAAGCTCCTCTTATTAACATTCCTTGAGTGAAATATGGTTGCATAACCAGCTTACCACACAGCCAGGCTTCTCCCACTTCCAAATCATAAAAATCCAGTATGTATGTATATACCTATTGCCTCATTTTAACCTTCAAGGCAGCCGTGTTATGAACTGCATGCAACAGATGGGTGTTATTTGCAAGACAATGACAACGGTCACTTCTTGGCAAGTCTCTAAGGACCAAAAAATCTCACAGTGTTCTGGGCACGGAGAAGAAGCAAAACAGGGTTTTCTTTTGCCAATATATTGGGAGGCTTCCACTGGAGGAGAACACAAGACAACAAATGCTTATGGCAATGGCATCAACCCTCTTGTGGACTGAATGAATGGTGGCTGCACAAGGGAACTTTCCACTGGATTGCAGTCCTCAAGAAAATATTTTTTAAAATGTATCTGCACTGGATCCTTCCTATTATCAATATAAAAAGGTTTTTCCTATGGAGCAATTGCCATCAACTGCAACTCCTCTCAGGTCCTCCTGCTCTGTTCCCTATATATGGAAATATGATATATAAACTTGCACGCCTGAGATCTGGGAAGCTGACAATGAGTAGCTGAGAGTACGGTCAGAGTACTAGAGCAGCTGGACATAATTACTTGGGAATTCAGCACACAAACAGCTACAAAATGAGACATGCAGTTGCCATCAGAAAGAGCTAAAAATGCCTTGGAAATTGTCGGGAACACCATCACCAATTTGGCCAAAAGGAAAAGCCCCCATTTTCAAACCGCATTAAAAACCTATGACAACAGGCTGAAGTGGGGAACGCGAGAGTTACAATATATTAAGCGATTTCTGAGCCCATAAACATTTGTAAAAGCATCGGCAAAATATCTTAAATATAAAAGGAATATGTATAGACCCCCCTCCATCCTCCGGAAGAAAAAGAACATGATTTGTAGTGTAATAAATCAGACGAATGATCACGGTATTAAGGCATAAATGGTAGGACATTATTTCCTATTGCCTCAGCTCGACATAATTAGCTGGGAAGAGCCCGTATCTGCCTTTGCACACTCCCCTCCACCAGCCATCATCGATCATTTCAATGTTTGTGATGATGTCGTCAGGATCAAAGGAAATTTCATCATCCCCAGCTGTGGAAAGAGCAGAAGCAACTCTCCAGTTAGTATCTCATACAGATATAAAAGGGGGTGGGGTGGGGGAACGGGTAAGGTACTAAATAATAGTATTTGCAATTAGTTAATCTGTGTTCAAGCAGGGTTCTCATTGATGGTTATAAAGAGGGAAAGGGTCTTTGGTGTTGCAGGCTATAGGTTACACCCAAGACATGGGAACACAACTCTAGATTGCACCCGAGATTCCAAACTTCCATATGAAATACCTTAATTCTATGAGAAACGTGTGATTCTTTTGCCTAGGTGGTACACGAGAACAAGATCGAAACCATTGAAGATTGTTCGTGGCATGTGTGTGCCAGATCATGCCATCACCAAGGACTACTTCCAGATAGGATACTTGTTTTTTAATGGTCAGGCATGATGAATAAGTGTGTTTGACATTCACATGAGAACTCTGCCAGGCCCTTTGCTGATCTGCTGTGGCACTGGGGTCTTTGTCTTCCAGATCACCTAGCATGGCAATCCTGCAGTGGAATGCTTACCAAAAGGGAAATCCCTTTGAAGCAGATTGCAAAAGGGAGACTGTTTGGCCAGGATTCTCAGGGGAATATACTCAGCATACTCAGTATGGTGAGTGACACAAGCCTTGCAGAAGGAAGGGTAATCCAAATCCCAAGAGCGAAACAAAAAGGCTTACGTAAAATCTTTCATAAAACTGGGAGAGTTACCAGTTATTTTTATCATCTACTCACTCCTGCCATAGATGTGGAAATATATTTTTGAACCTAGAGGTGGAGCTAATAACTCTTTCCCCAAAAGACAATGTGGATTCTGCTTTGGAGCGCTATGTGGCCAACTATTTGGTGTAACGAATTACCACAAACTGAAATTCAGTGGTCTCAATCAGAGTAAGTGATTTGAGCAGAAAATACTTCTCTGCCATATAGTAAAGCTGTGAGATGTAGCCTCATTCCTACCTTCTTGGCTTCTGAGATACCATCAGGTGTTGCCTACACACCTTAATAATAATAAATTATTCATACCCCGCCCATCTGGCTGGGCTTCCCCAGCCACTCTGGGCGGCTTCCAACAAAATATTAAAATACAGTAATCCATCAAACATTAAAAGCTTCCCTAAACAGGGCTGCCTTCAGATGTCTTCTAAAAGTCTGGTAGTTGTTGTTCTCTTTGACATCTGGTGGGAGGGCGTTCCACAGGGCGGGTGCCACTACCGAGAAGGCCCTCTGTCTGGTTCCCTGTAACTTGGCTTCTTGCAGTGAGGGAACCGCCAGAAGGCCCTTGGCACTGGACCTCAAGTGTCCAGGAACAAAGATGGGGGTGGAGACGCTCCTTCAGATATACTGGACCGAGGCCATTTAGGGCTTTAAAGGTCAGCACCAACACTTTGAATTGTGCTCGGAAACGTACTGGGAGCCAATGTAGGTCTTTCAAGACCAGTGTTATGTGGTCTCAGGGGCCGCTCCCAGTCACCAGTCTAGCTGCTGCATTCTGGATTAGTTGTAGTTTCCGGGTCACCTTCAAAGGTAGCCCCACATAGAGCACATTGCAGTAGTCCAAGCGAGAGATAACCAGAGCATGCACCACTCTGGTGAGACAGTCTGTGGGCAGGTAGGGTCTCAGCCTGCATATCAGATGGAGCTGATAAACAGCTGCCCTGGACACAGAATTGACGTCCACCTCCGTGGACAGCTGTGAGTCCAAAATGACTCCCAGGCTGTACACCTGGTCCTTCAGGGGCACAGTTACCCCATTCAGGACCAGGGAGTCCTCCACACCCACCCGCCTCCTGTCCCCCCAAAACCAGTACTTCTGTCTTGTCTTTAAAGCAGGTGCGAGGGTTAGAAACTTAGTCAATATTCTCACCTACTGAATTTCGCACCTACCATTCCTGTGCTTGTGCGCTGTGTTCAGAAAACTGCAAAATTTATGACACAGCTCTGAAAACGTTCTGCATTGTATGAGATAGTGCTTTTTGAAGAATATTGTGCGTGTGTGTGTGTATGCTCAATATAACCCCATGCAAAAAAATTTTTTTAAAAAAAAACCAGAACTGCAGGACTAAGAGTATGTGTTGCTTACCAGCCTGGTAATCATATAAGGCTATCGCTGTTATTCCAAGTTCGTTTTCGTATTCGTAAGTAGTTTCATCTAAAGGGAAAGGGACACATTACTACTATGCATGACACAATAAAAGGATATGTGAATTTCATAAACTCATGCACTAACATGTAGTCTGACACTTAAAGTTGGTCTCTCCCATATTCAGTTGCATCACCCAACATAGGTTCTAATCACCATTTAAGATCATTTTTATTGCATGAAGCCAAGACCTAGTAGGCTGCGGTTGCAATCCTAGACATGCTTACTGGAGAATAAATCCCACCAAGAGGGACTTACTTTCAGATGCCTAGAATCATTAGATATCCCTGGCCCAGCAAATGCCCTATATGTAACGCCATTAGCACCTTACAAGTCAAGCTAATATGCCTTTTCCCCAGCTTTGTTTTTCAGAAAGCACAGGCCCCAAATATTTATAGGTTTGTATCTGATGCTACTCTAAGGAGCTCAATACAGCACAGAGAGGCTTCCCAGGTAAATCTGCTGCCCAGCATTAGCTAGACACAGCCCTGCATAGCTTTAGAAAAAGAAGGAACCGTCTACTCAAAAGTATTACCTCCCAGCTCCTGTCACTTACTGAGTGTTTTCTAGCCTGAACATCTCAAACTACTAGATCTGAGAACAGTCTACCGTTGCCTAAAGCCATGACCCAAGAGCTCTCTCCTAGGTCAAAAGATAAGCTGACGAACCTGCTTGATACTGGTTTCCTGCCCCAGCCACTTCATACACCGTCTCAGATTCATACTCCGGCTTCCGCTGACTGACTGCTTCTTGGTAGTCAGATTCTTCAACTTTGTTGTTGGTTTCTGGCTCGTGTGCAGCTGAGTAATTTGCATTTGAATTCTTGTAGCCAGACTCAAAGGAAACGGCATCCTAGAGGGAAGGAGAGGCGGCCAGAATATAACAGGCAGAGAGAACTTCAAGTACACTGTTGTTACAGAAATGCAGTTGTTACTGCCTCCCTTAGGAGGAGGAAACCTCAACCCTGGAGGAAGGGTGGTGGGGAATGCAGGGAGTCTTAAGGCCTGCTCCAAACCACAGCCTGGACTGGCATGTGTTCTTGAACTGCTGCTTGCCTGCACATAGGGTGGAGAGGAAAGTGCACACAGAGTGTGTGCACATGTGTACACAAGCACACACCGAGAAACCTCTTTTTTTGCATATATGCTACACTACAAAAGTGGAAGTTACATTCATAGCTCCATCTGTTTTGCCTCTGACCTCCCCCCCCCCCCCACAGCTGGCACGAGGCTCTCATAATGTCCCTGTTGGGCTAATAAAAGTGCCCCACCCCTGGTACACAGGACACAGTGCACACCATATCCACATGAATGCATATATGGCTAAAGTGTGCAGGGGAAGGACACCCCTGTGCCAGCCCCCCGCACCCCCAAATGCTCATCTGCTCCACCTGACACAGAAGCCCCCTTTAGACCTTCCTAAGTGCTTTCAGCTGAACATGCTTAGAAGCCTCCCCAGGACCAGGAACTCCTCCTTATCAGAGTTTTCAAAAATGAGGAGCACATGAAGACAGCCCATAGACTGCTTGCATTTTGGAGACTGCTGCAAGCTGACATTTTGCAAGTGCCCTTCCTGTGAAGATACACAGCAAGTGCCTTAAGAGAGTCCGACAGATCAATTCCTTGGCAAAGTAATTTGGCAGACTCGAGGAGCTGGGATGGTGCTCTGCAACAACCGCATGACAGTCATTGTGGGAATACAATTGCACAGCATGTTTGTTCATTATACAGCTGAAAGTCTGCTCTTCACTACCCCGTGATAATTCATTCAAGCGTAGTCTCATTTCTCCCCATGATCTCTCCCTTGTCGAATGTTCCAAATTTAGCATAGCAAATGTGATTAAATTTATTACAGTGTTATTGTCCTGAGTGGTATAAGGCAGCTTCTGGTGATGCCCCTGTTGGAGTACTTGTAAATATAGCCCAACATTTTCTCCTCTCACAAGCAGAGGAGGCACAGACCTCTTTCGCAGCACTTCCTACCTGACAGGTAGATGCCAGTGATTGTACCTGAGAGCTTCAGCATGCAAAGCATTTGCCCTTCAGCTAGGGTTTTGGTTTTTTCCTGTTTGGCTACATGACTATAGCTAGCAAACTAACCTCATAGACTGGACTTGACGGCAATTTTTCTTCCACAGGCTGCAGTGCGGGAGCAGGAACAGGAGTAGGAGATGGAGGTGGAGTTTGTTTCTTGGCTTTGGCCTGTTCCTTTAAAAGAAAGAGAGAGAAAACAAGAGTGGGTGGGAGGGAGAAGAGATATGGATCAAAGCAAGATCTGTAGCACAGACATGACACAACAAGAGGAGCAGGAAGTTTGTGACCTGCACTTAACGCGCAACACCACCACTAACTTGCCCCTCTATGAAAAAGTGAGAATTTGTAAGGAAGGTAACTTATTTTCTGCAGCAGTTTCACTTATGGAGTCACACTGCAAGAGGCTAAAACAGAAAGCAGGCACAGTGAGGAGAATACTTAACAGTAAGACTATGATGAGGTCGTCCTTTAAATCCTCCACAAGGAGTTACCCTGCAGTTACAGCTACAAGGAGCATGTAAGTCAGTGTGACCACGCTGAGAGCTTGCAACTCAACATAGTCAGTGGCAAGCTGCATGAATATGGCAACCAAGTTACCCCACTCATGGGCTGACTCTTATGCCATCACTGCTGCCCCATGGAGCAGCACCGTGGCAGTGTGAATGGGCTGGCAAGTATGCTATTTCCTTCACAGGATCCACTTGCAAGGAGAATCTCACACCATAAAGCAAGACGCCTGTACTTCCTGTTAAGTTCTTCCTTCACCTGTTTTGTTGCTTTCTATGTATCCTTAAGGGACGCGGGTGGCCTAGGACTTGCCAATCAGAAGGTTGGCGGTTTGAATCCCCGTGACGGGGTGAGCTCCCGTTGCTCGGTCCCTGTTCCTGCCAACCTAGCAGTTCGAAAGCATGTCAAAGTGCAAGTAGATAAGTAGGTACCGCTCCAACGGGAAGGTGAATGGCGTTTCCGTGCGCAGCTCTGGTTCACCAGAAGCAGCTTAGTCATGCTGGACACATGACCCCGAAGCTGTACGCCGGCTCCCTCAGCCAATAAAGTGAGATGAGCACCGCAACCCCAGAGTCGGCCACGACTGGACCTAATGGTCAGGGGTTCCTTTACCTTTGTATCCTTAAGCATGGGGGGCTGGTTCCCTTGCATTAATTCACCAATCAGGCTTCAAGCTCCTATTTTTAAAATGGTCTCAGAACATAATGGCACTGCATTTTCCAATGCACCAAACATGACCTTTCTGACAAGCTGATTGGACTTAAGGGTAAAGGACAGGGAGATGAAAGATGGCCCAAATGTGAACTGCCAGGTGGAGCACTGTCAGAGGCAGCAGCTGCCACCAAGACAGTGGGAGTCAGAAAGGAGTTTTTGCAGCCTCCTGTTCCCGAGACTCCCAGAAACAATGATGCCAATTAACGGCAACTGGTGTGAGGTGGAGCAACACAGGTGACACAGGTCACCATTTCTGGAGCAACAAGTGTGCAGCACCCCTATGACAACTGCCAATGGGGTGGAGGAATCCCATAGCCAGAGTTAGGGAAGAAAGGCACCCCAGGATAGGAGATTGGGTCAAATAATGCTTCCGGGTGAAAGCTGAAAGAGTCACAGAAGGAAGGGCAGGCCCCTCTTGTCGCTAGATACATACAGCGAGTACACTTGTGGTCAGCTGCTTAGTGTAAACAATTGTGGAAACGGCAATAGTTAAATCTACTATATCCTACACATTTCACTTTATGTATCCCTATTTCCACATTGCTGCTGCTACTGAGGGAGGGAAGAGGGTACTGTGTGTTTTTGCTTTCTATTGTTAGTGTATTGTATTTGTTGTATTTTTATACTCTTCTATTAGCTGATTATTTCGCTGTATGTATCTTTATTTCTCTACCACGGCTGATTAGTGAAATTGCTGTAGGATTTATTAAGCACTGCACTTTTAAGTCTCAGTTGTTCGCTTAAGTCAATATATGTCTGGGCAAAAAGTCATGGAGGAATGCTGTTTTTACAAGGAGACTATATATTTTTACACTGGCCAGGTGCTTATACAAAGAGGTAAACTATTTTTAGTTGCAGTTGTACTGATGAACTGTTGCTGCCATGACTTTGTGGTTTAGATGATATATTACTGTGTACAGTTGTTTTATCTACTGGCCGTCGGCCGTCCTGAGTTCCACGTTGAAAGAAGAACAGGATATAAGATTTGTGAATACATAAAATTAGTAGCACTGGGTTATAAGTGATCTGTTCATTGTTCCTGCCATAAACATTTAGGTACTGTGCATTTCCCTAATGGTGAATTACAATACACAAGAGCGATGACTATAACATTGATTACTACATATCTCCCCACCCCCCGCAAGTAAGCATTGATGGGAAACAAGTCTGTAAGTCTTCCCTTGTCTAGTTAACCCACTAACAAGACAAGACATACTACAAAGCTGGGAGAGGAACTTATTTTTCATTTGTAGTCCCAGGGCTGTGGTCTGACACACTAAATTGTTACCAGGTGTTGTGAATGCAAGCAGTACAGGACTGCTGCATTTCATTTCACGGAGCCCACATATTCTGTAGCAGACAGGCAATTTCTTTCTACATCAGTGTCTCAAAGGCAGGAGTCAGAGTGGGTGGCAGTAGGAAGACCCATGCTGGGTGCTGCTGCTAGTAATTGTCTCCAGATTAAGCTGCACAGCACTTTCTAGGACTTAAAGATAGTCCAAAAGAGGTAGGCATTTAGGAGCAATAATCTAGTATCTTTGCTCATTAGAAATAAAAGTAAAAACTACCACTTTGCTTTTCTCTTTCTTAGATTTAAATGACATCATCAGGGATACAGATCATATGATGAAGAAAGGAATCGGTTGGGAGCAAGGACATAGCCAAGTTACATTTCTTTAACAGAGAACACTCAACAAAGGTTGCCGCTTTCCAAGAGACAGAGGGCGGGGGGGGGGGGAGAGAAAGAAACCCTTCTAGTGTATTTATTCCAGCTGGCTCTACATATTTTACTGAGGAACTGCCTCTGCATTTTGCCAGCTACTTAACTCAAACCTTACAGGGTGAGAACATTTTAAAATTGCTCAGCCCCATGCAAACATCCTTCTCTATTGTCTAGTTGTGTGCCCCTGTCATAGGATCAAGCTTTAGGGTCATAAAGGAGGCCTGCCTGCCATCTTCAGGACCCAATTCTATCCCACTGCAGCTCAGAAATGCTCAGCAATGATTCTCTTGCCAGCACCAGAGCAAGGAAATCCGGGGGCTGAATGTCTCTGCTACAAGTAAAGCTAGTGGCCTATAGGATGCTAGCGATACAGAGTTACACCAAGAGGTTTCTTAACAATAAAAGGAGCAATTCAGACGGAGGTGGAGGGCCTAACAGGGAACACAACATGGCTAGAGGTTTCTGTGTCCAGTCCAGACACAAAATGATTGGTTGACAACAGCTCACATTTCATCAGCAGAAACTTTCTTTTTATGAGCTTCGTCAGTTGGGATATATACTGCAGTGACAACCAGAAAGCAGGGATCCTAAGAATATCTAAAAATAGCTTCCTTCCCTCCTCATAGTTTTGAATCCATAGTTTGGATTACAGCCTAATTAATGAATCCTGGAACTAGGAAGACTTTACACAAACAATAACCAGACCTATTTATAATATGTATTCTAGTTCTGAATCTAGAACTTTTAAAGTTAACTATTTTCAAAAAACAGAACAAAACCAATTCTGACTTTTTCCTCAAGGGTGGGGGAGGGTGAAAGGCCTAGCAATGAATTTCACTGACTTCCAGCGTCCTCCTGGCTTCCTCTTGTTCTTGCTTGTCCTGTGCCATTCTTTGAGCTCTTTCGACTTCCGCCTTCCTTCTGTCCTCCTGCTCTTTATCCTTAGCTAGGTTTTCAAAGTTAGCTCTGATGTTGCTGGTTTTGTTATTTGCTGTAATAGTAGAAATATTGAGACGTTCATTTGACAGGGCAGTTTCCTATGCAAACCTCCACAACATGCAGATCCAGAGTTAACTGGTAACCAAAATTAAGACTAAGCGAATTCTTTATACTTAGAAAAAGTAATGTAATCCCCTGAGAAGCCTGACTCATTCACCTTCCTACTAAAAACAGATGCTGCAAAAATTGGAACATATTGAAAGTTCAGGCCCAAATGACTGACTTAAAAGTTAGGAATTCGGGAGTCGTTCCAGCAACAAGGCCATGGATTAGCTGACACGTTCAATTTAAAATGATGACTCCCTTCCTGAGCAGACAAAAAAGAAAATACATTAGAAAGTCCATCCAATTTTTATTTCGCCATTCCAAGCATAGAAAGCTAAATACACCTAGGAGGTTTAGTACTTATGCAGATGCAATGGCTGCACTCCCATGTAATGCTTAAGCATGGCTTGGCATTATGAGGGTGAAATGCAGTAAACCTCAGGCTCACAAACCACCACCACCCCTGAAATGTTGCTACAAGGAGTTGAGAAGTTTTCCTTTCATTTATACATTAACCACATTTGATCGGCCATCTGAACTTGGGAGAAACTGTGGCTCGCCTTAGCTTAATGGAAACTAGTCACCTTCAAGCCATAATTTAAGAAGCTGTCTTGTTTTCATTCACCATAGTTAAGATTAACTTGGGATTCATTTGCAACACTAAACCGTGGTTAATCCAAAACAAAAGCTGAAAGTTCAGGAATCTCCTTGTGGCTGTGTCAGAGGTGAAGAGAGGAGCACACAAGCCTGAGATTCACAGCCCCTCATCCTCATAATGCTAGGCACTTAGGCCATCAAGAAGTTAAGATATTTTAGGTATAAGGGCAACCTAAACCATAAACAAGGAAAACATTGGACAGAGATTTTCAGCATTTTAAAATATAGCCTTACCAGCTTCCACCGGTTTGGTCTTCTGGTATGTTGAAGACAATTTCTCAATATCTTCAAAAGCTGATGCATTCTATCAATAAAAGCCAGATGAGGTCACAAACATATTCAGGGACAAGATAACAAGCCATTAGAAATGCACACAACAGTTTTATTTAAAGAAGTCATTTTTATGCTCCAAAGTTGCTTTTCATGTAGAAGCTGCATGTTCTCAAAGGTGACATGTGGACTCAAAACAAGTAAAAAGGCTGTGTGATTTTAATAAGTATCCAGACAAAGCAAAATGCCACCTGACATTTGGCAATCTAATGACAAATGAAAAAACTTGGATGCAAGAGGTGTTTGACATTTTTTTATAAGTAAAATGAAACACAGAGCTAAATTTCAACTGAGCAGAGAACTCAAAAGAGCAAATCTCAATTTCAAGCTTTAAGTGCACAATGATAGGAGGTAACAAAGGGAACAGATGCCTCTATCACAAATATATGAAGGTTCAACAAATGAGTGAGTAGACATGGTTACAATTGCACTGAAGGTTGAGGATGCTTTTATGAACTGATCCCTGATACTTTTTACGTTGCAACACTCTTGTTTATGCATTTGGACATTTATATGCTACATTTTTGTAATGTTTTTCTACTTCTTGTGAGCTGCAAAAATTGCAGCTGATATGAATTTCCTCACAATTTTTGTTTCTTAAAAACAAAACAACAAAAAAACACTTTCATCATCCACCAGCCACACGTGAGTATGTATATATACCTAAGAAAGGATCTATTTTCCAGAACAGTATCTGTATTAGTCCGCTGTTCTAAAAAATAAAGTAAGAAGCTCCTTTGCATACTTATTCAGAGGGGATTATTTCTGAGCAACTCTGCATTGGACTGGAGATTCTAATCTGAGGCAGCCATTATAAAAACTGATGTCAGTGGGTATTTATTCCACATTATTTGATGCAGACAATTTATCTCCGGCTCCACCCATCATCAGTTCCCAGACAGAAATGAAAAGTTGCCCATCCTTGCCATAAGAAATATTTTATTTATGGTCATACCTTATCCATTCGATCTTTCTGCACGCCATACTTGCCACCAAAGCCTTTCGAATAGTCTAAAAACAGGACACAAAAAGGACTAATTGTAGGTGATTGTTTCTACCCCTTTTGAGTTTTCTCAAATGCAGATGAGTATTGAAAGGAGCTGCATGCTTAAGAGTTCCCAATGACTGCAGCCAAGCAAAAAACGGAAAAGAAGTAGATGAAATATATATATACATATATATATACTTGTAAGATTTTGGAAGAAGTGTCGGCAGATGTGCAAGCTACAGTGGGCCAGATTCATGCTTCCACATTCATTGGCTGAAATGACACTGGATGACCGCTGGCAGGAATCAAGCAAAGAAAAGGATGCTCTCCCTCTCTGGACCCAACACCTCTGCCTGCCACACACCACTTCTACAGAAGAGCCTTGGATTACTCTACTTCTAGCATTTACTTCTCGCCACTTCTGGCATTCACCATGTCAATGAATGAGTGTTTTAAATGCCAAAAAGACACAGATATATATATTGACCAGATATATTGGCTTTGTATCCAACCAAGCCATAGTCTTCAGTAGACACATTGAAAAGCACTGAACTGACATCAGTCAGTCCCACTGATTTCAGAGAGTCTACTTTGAGCAGGGCATTGTCTCATTACAGATTGACAACAGAAGTACAATTAAATGCTGGATAGACAAACTTCAACAAAACACACACACGAGGGGGGGGGGACTGAAGGAATGAAATACTTCTTATTTATGGAAGGATCTCATGGGCTACCTTGCCTTATTTTCATCAAGGAGATTCTGTGTAAAGAGAGTTTATATATTTATCTATCCACCCAAAACACTGGAACCAAATCACCTTTGCCTAACGTTTCAATGAAGACATTATTTCACATGTTTTATATTGAACTGATACACTGCATGAAGCGGTGATCACTAAAAACAAAATCTCAAACCTTCTAACAGCCAAATCAGGGCATAATTTTATATCGGATGGATGGTGCATGAATTTAACATTGCAACATATGGAAACTACTGTACTAGTTTTAGGAAATGAATTGCACATGGGTTTTCCTTTGAAGAAAGAGGCAAGGGAGCTCTCTCTCTCTATATATACGGTATATATACAGTGGTACCTCTGGTTACGTACTTAATTCGTTCCAGAGGTCTGTTCTTAACCTGAAACTGTTCTTAACCTGAAGACCACTTTAGCTAATGGGGCCTCCCGCTGCTTCTGCGCCACCGCCACGCGATTTCTGTTCTCATCCTGAAGCAAAGTTCTTAACCCGAGGTACTATTTCTGGGTTAGCGGAGTCTGTAACCTAAAGTGTATGTACCCTGAAGCGTATGTAACCTGAGGTACCACTGTATATTTATATGTAATGTTGGCTAGGTTGATTTCACAGCACATGGAGAAAAGAAGATAATCTCACAGTGGTGCCTGTTATGCTATTTCACCCATTGCATTTAAAGAAAGAGACATTGATGTCTGCATTTTTAAGCAGTATTATCAATTTCAGCATAAACCTAAAATGTTGGCTTCTTGTTATGATGGAAGAAACTCAACTGTTTAAGGACGTGGGTATCACAAGTGACATTTCCTGAACAGAAGCAACCTTGCTATGGCAAAGACTCAGGCTTTGTAGGCCAGAATCAAGAACCACACAAGGCATGGGAGAGGTCCACTCTTTATATATCACAGAGTCCACACTCAAGCAATACTATTGCAGACGACTGACCTGATACGCACTTGCCAAAAATAATAATAATGAAGAATGGCTGCCATTAGCTTTAAAACATTCAACTAAAAATTGTGGCGATGTATTGGGATGATATGATTCAGAGAGAAAGAAATGTTGCCATGAAACTGCCCGAGGGAGGTGCAGGGCTTTCAAAGAGAGCAACTTAAGTCTGTGGTAGATGTGGCTGCACTGGGTAAGTTACAACTAGAAGCTATGCCTTGTTGCGATTCGTGCTTCGCTAGTTTCTCCTTGTAGTCAAACCCCACAGCTGAGGAGTCCTGCCTCTCTGTTTGAACACCGAATTTCCCTCCGAAACCACTCTTATAGTCTGAGAAATCCAGGTTATATCACGAGGAAAAAGAAGCAAGAGGAGAGAAGGAGAAGGACAGGAGGAAGAGAAACATATTTAGATACAACATGAGGGAACCAAAAAACAAACGCTATTAAAAAGCCCCCAAAAGTATTAATTTATTACCTGCCCCTAACCCTAAGGTACCAGGGCAGGTTGCAACAATTAAAACACAATGTTAAAAAACAGATTAAAACAACTTACAATCACAAAAATTTAAAAAAATCACAAAAGTAAGGTGGGTCCTAAAAATATGCATCTCAAGTATCACAGAAGCTAAATAAAGAAGTTGCCAGACACCTCTATTGGGATGGAGAACCACAACTTAGGGGCTGCCAGAGAGAATTTTCTTTCCTGGGCCACCCCCTCCCCACAGCATCTGAGGGTAGTGGAACAAACAAGAGTGCCCCACTCTATCAATCTTAGAGCTCAAGGGGGTCCAGTAGGGAAGGAGCTGGTCTTTCAGGTATCTAGAGGCTGAGTCATTTAGGTCTTTAAACACTAATATGAGTATCTTGGAGCCAGAAACAAAATGGTAACCAGTGCAGCTGTTTTAAAACAGGAGTTATGTGCTATCTAAATGGAGCCACAGCCAGTAATCTGGCCATTGTATTTTCAACCACTTTAAGTTTCTGAGATGTCTTCAAGGGCAGCCCCATTTAGAGCACATTGCAATAATCCAATCTGGAAGTTACCAGTCATGGAGTGTAATGGCCAGGTCATTTTTGCCCCAAAGGGGCTGAGGCTGGTGAACCAGCGGGATCTGGAAAAAGACACTCCTAGCCTCTAAGCCCACCTGAGCCTCCAGTAACAAACAGTGCTGAATCCAGGAACAGACCTGCTCCTCCCAGGGGAGTGTAACCCCACCCAGGACAGGTCATCTCCTCACTTCCTGGGTGTAAGCAGTGTTTCCCAACCTTGTGCCTCCAGCTGTTTTTGGCCTACAATTCCCATCATCCCTTGCCACTGGTCTTGCTAGTCAGGGATGATGGGAGTTGTAGTTCAAAAACAGCTGGAGGCACAAGGTTGGGAAACACTGGTGTAAGAACTCAGAACACATAACACCTCTGTCTTTCCAAGATTCAGTCCATCACTGTCTCCAAGCAATTGCCTCTCCCAACTCAGATGGTACAAAAAGAGAAAGGTGGATGCCATCTGCATATTGATGGCACGTCAAATCTCCTGACGACAGCTCCCAGTGGATTCATATAGAGGTCAAATAGCATGGGGGACAAGATGAAACCCTGCAGGACACCACGGGATGACTCCCATGGCGTTGAACAGTAGCCTCCCATAACGACTTTCAGGAACACATCATGCAATTCAGAACCAAAATACACATTGAGAAATCTTATGGTTCCAAGACTGTTTTACTTCAGATTGCAGCTGGGAGAAATCACAGCTTGGAATGCCACACGTTTGAAAGCCCATGCCAAAAATCCCCTGCATATACATAGCAATCACACCAAGGAGAAGAATGTGCTAAAACTTTCTCTGATATACCCATCTTTTCAAAAGCAGAACGCATTTTTCACAAGGGAAAGCATTCAGGCATACTACTATTTCCCTTTCCACCTCACAATATACAAGTGAAATGGTGCAAGCCCATGTAATATTTTTGAACATGTAGTTTGAAGAATATTTTCACAAGTTTCCCAGTTCCATCAGCCTCAGCCAATGGTTAGGGATGCTGTAATTTAAAATCTGGAGGTCTCTGCTAGAGATCATGTGATGCATATACCTTCCTTCTATATGAACAAGACAACAGTATAATATATAGTACAGTATACAGGATGGTAATCATTGTACCCCTTTATATGTACAGCCAAGAAATATGTATATACCTTTCTGAGATTCGTGCAGTTGTACTTTTTCCTGGTGATCCCAGCCAAGGGCACATTTGTCCTGTCTGTCCGTCTGCACCCCAAACTTTCCACCAAAACCTTTTGTATAATCTAGATAGATAAAATAACATAAGGTGTTACCGAGATAATGTTTTTGTCCTGGAGGAGGTTTAAAGTGAATTTATATATTTAAGAGAAAGTAGCTAGAGGTCTTCTTTCCCTTGCCAACTCAATGTACCAGTAGGATTTTTTTTTAAATGGTGGGAAAATATTAGTACACAAAGCTGCAGTCATAAGGACTCAGTGAACTGAGATGAATTAAACTACACGTTTAGGACATTTATTTTGCAATTTCTACTCTGCTACTTGGTTCCACAGTGCCTTGAGAATGCTACTGTATAGAACTCAGCAAATATTCACTATAGTCCAATTTACACAAAACAGAAATGCACAAGAAGGAATACTGCTAATCTTATGAGGTGTAAACTTAAGAGGCAGCTGTTTATACCAAACAAAAAACAAACAAAAAATAGTAGTGTTTTGCCACATCAGCAGTTACTAGTTCTATCATCCAGATTTCCTGCTGGATGCAATAAACTGTCTGAGCCAAGGTATTCACAGGATATATTTGTGGTGTTTTTTTATATTTTTAAGTTATGAACCACCTTGAGATCTACGGATGAAGGGCAATATACAAATTTAATAAACAAATAATCATAGGTAGCTAGTCATGTTAATGATTGTTCTATACTGCTTTTAATGGTTGTTACACTTCTAAATTGTATATATCTATATATTACAGAGGTATTGTATTTATAAACATTTATAAATACTTGTACAAATAAGATTATTTAGATGATTTATTGAAATGATTGATATATCATCGTTTGCACAAGCCACAGGATGGTTTACAGTAAACAAAACAAATCAAATTCCATAACATCCATAAACACAACACAATCCTTATGAAGGAACTTGTGTGCTGTGAAGTTAGTTCAGAACTTTAATACAACTGTGTATTCTCACACAGGCCTTCCTTAAGTAATCAACTTTAGGTTTATTTATTTCATAGGCGTCAGCTGCTGTGGGATTTTTTTATTTTATTCTAAGGAAAGGAAGGATATAAAAGTAACAAAATAAACAAAACAAAAAGATAGAATAAAGAGAAAGTGAAAGGGAAGAGGATTTTTTTACTTCTAAAAGTTGAAGGCTTCCGTTTATGCAGGGATACTAAAGTATACCAAAAGGCTCAGGCTTAAAGAAGGCCAACCCAAAACAATTTCATGGAATAAAATTTAAAATAAAAACCTTTCTGTGATTCATGTTTTTCAGTTTTGCCCTGGTATTCAAAGCCAACAGCACTTTTGTCCACTTTCTCCTTGTCCACACCATATTTACCACCAAAACCTTTGGAATAATCTGGAGATGGGACGGAAAAAAATGAAAAATCATCATAGCAGTACAAACTAAGACACTAAATTCTTTCTATTGATAGCTATTTGGCTAGCAGTGGTCAATTCACATGTTCTCCTGCTCATCACTCCAACTGAGTATTCAAGTGCTGACTTGCATGTGTGAAAGAGCCATCACTACCCAACCACCACAGAGGACACTTTCACATCACAAGACATCAAGTTCATCTGTATTTTTCAATAAAATATGGAGAAGGAAAAGAGAAGTGGCTTTTTGTTCCCTGAGAAACGACCTTTTGGAGAACAAATGCTTGCAGTAGCTTCTCGCTGCCTCCTGCAAAAACTGAACAGAAACAGAAAGAGACTGGTTTCTTCCACAGAGAATAAAAGTGCATAATTCTGCTCATGGTTTTGCAGAAAGGAGCAGCAGCAGCAAAAACAAAAATATGCAAACAAAAGCCTAACTACCTCTTATCCCTGGCAAACACCCCCCCCACCCCCCATCCCAGAGAACTGCGAATAAGAGGTCATTTTCCACAAACAGGCAAATGAGGGTTTGTTGGTTTTTTTGGAAACCCATTACCAAGCTTTTGAAAAGAGACACTTTTTCTTGGTTTTCCACCACTGCAGCCGGAACTCAGAATTTAGAATCTGCAGGTATTAAGATTTTCTATCAAATCTACTAGATAAGCTTGTCCCCTCCTCTAACAACAACTCTGGATTGAAGAGCACTCTTGTGTAAGCTAAACTGTGAGAATTTTCAAACACAAAAGGAAGGTTATTTGTTGAGTTGATGCTATAAAAATTAGTCTCTGCCCTATTTTTTAAAGAGGGGAAAAAACCATTTTACAAATTTACCAGCATAGCACAAGCTCCTGAAATTTTAAAAAATGCACAGAATATAATGCAAGTAACAAACCTTTCTGTGATTCATGCTTCTCTGTTTTCCCTTGGTAGTCAAATCCCAATGCACTCTTGTCTACCCTGTCAGCCTGTACTCCATATTTCCCGCCAAATCCACTTGAGTAGTCTGAGAAACAAGCACATTGAAATAATGTCAGAAACTGCATGGATGCCGGTTGAACAGTTCTGAAGATGATGCTAATTAGTGGCACCTCCTTCAATAATTACCTCCCTGCCACCCTTATAACTATGAAAATAGTGGTTTGAAGCGTGTTAAAGAGTAAATATTTGGCATTTATGTAATAGTCACAGTTACAGTAACTTTACTGAAGGATATCTGATATGTTAGGGGTAAGGCCTAGACAGTGTACCGCCACACTCCTCACATGATTTTGACGTGTGAAGGAAATTAATGCCCTAATAAGGCTTCCATCTGAGTGGCTATTCAGTTAGGAATAGACTCAATCCTTAGGTACTAAACACAAATGATATTCTGCAGAAAGTCTCTTGTAACAAAAGATCCTCTTGTTTAAAGGGTCCCATTTTTTTTAAAAAAAAAAAACCAACCCTAAAAAAGGAAAGGATTTGCCACAACACATTATTTGAAAGGTCAATTATTCTATCTGTGTCATTTGCCAACAGTGACATGGAATGACAGGCTTAACATTCCTGTTCCATAAGCCTTCATGAAAGAAATACTGGAATAGAATTCTGCAGCAGCATTTGTTGTGAAGAAGAAAAGACGAATTCTACACAAACTCCTCAGAATGCTTTACCTTTCTGAGAAGCATGTTTCTCGGTTTTCCCCTGGTATTCAAATCCCACAGCGGACTGCAGAAATAAAAAAAATGAAAATTATTTGAATAAAAATAAAAAGTATTACAAGAGTATTCTAAACGAAGAAGCACCCCCAAGAGGTATTAATAAATGACACTTACATGTGAACCATCTTAATACAGCCACATCAACACCTACACTATAAAAATGTAGGAGGCAGCTATCAAACGCATTTCTAGAAATACAGGAAGTCGTTTACCTGGTCAACCCTATCGACTTGCACACCAAACTTCCCACCAAAACCTTTCACCGAGTCCACCTGGGAACAGTGCTGAGAAAGCTTAGACTGATATTCATGACCAACAGCTGACTGGAAGAACAAGAAAAGACACATTTAATATAAACATATGCACCAATTAACGTCCACCTAGAGGAAGGAAAAACCTATTCATTCAACACAAAATTGAACAAGTACTATGGTTACTGGGTCCTCCCTGTGGAACCTGAAGTTTGTATAAGCCCCAAAGAAACTATAGAAATGACATCAGAAAGCTAAGGGCGTCAATGAACAATTAAGAGCGCTTTTAAGCTTATTCAAACAAGTTAAACCACGGCTGCTCTGTATTTCTAAGAAAACATGTAACTTTAAAGGTTCAACCTTGGTTGCCTTTTCTACTTAAATTGTACAAGACAAGCAAAGATTGCAGTCTTGGCTCCATGTATATTGGAGTGTAGGGGACCTTCTTGGCCAGATCATTATCTCCCTCATGCCAGAAGGCCAACTCTGACAGGTGGATGGGACCAGCTACTTGTCAGTCATCTGTTGTCATACTGAACTAGATGGGACTGAACTCCCTGTGGATCAGTTGATGCAGTTGGTGGTTCAATCCTGCTTTGTGCAGCTTCATCTCTACCTGCTTCACACCTGACATCACATATGACATCAGGTGGGCCGGGTTTCAGAGAAGCAGCTTCCTGGGCCAGTTGCAGGAAGCTGGTGGGCCACGTTTGGCTTGTGGCCTGGAGGTCCCCATCCAAGATATATCTGAACACGATCTCTTCAGCTGATATGATGTGAACATTGTAAAAATCCAGCTTTGTTATTTTTACTTTTCCAAATAAGGTTTATATTTCAAGTTCAAAATGTATTTATAGGTGCAAAGGCTCTTGAGCAAGTCACTGACAGGGAGGTATTTGGTCATTTCATAGACTGGACTGTTATAGGATGTGTGATCTTTGTTGCATATTTTGTTGTTTCTTCAACTTGGTAAATTGCCTTGTGTACAGCAATATAGAAAGGCAGTATACAAATTAAAAGTGAACGGGGGGGGGGGATTCAATTACCTCAGCTTATAGGAGTCAGTACATCCATTTACCAAAATATATGCAGACTCAATTGTAAATAGCAAAGGGAAAAAAGCCAATGCACTAGGAGTATCATGGTCTAGAGACGCAAGAAAAGGGATAGCCCTTAACTACTACAAACTTCATTTTGAACTATCCTTGTGTGAATGTGGCCCACTTGGTATCTATGAGAAATCAAGCATTTAGTGTGGCTACCCCATCAGTGTGGAATGCCCTCCTGTTGGAATTCCACCAAGCATCTCTGCTTCTTATTTTTTAGATGTCTTTCAAAGACTTACTTATGCCAACAGGTTGTTTCAGCTGGATAAGTTTTATGTGATCGGCCAGATTCTTATGGCAGTTTCTGTTCTTTGATGCTTACCGTGACTGTATATGTGCTTTACACTACTTTTTCTATACAAGTCATCAGTATATTAAATATCGTCACAAATAAAAAGTATAAATAAAATAAAGGCTGCCATTACTGCGTCAGCAGTTCTGGTAGCTATTTTACCAGAAAGCATCTTCCAACTGCAAGAGAATTCAGCTAAAATTGTGCCTTCAGTGTGCACTATGTTGTGTTGTGTTGCTATCCTACAGGAAGCCACCAGACACTCTCTTCCTTTCCCCAAGTCTCTATCAAGCATTAACAACTTCCTCCACATTTGGTCTCCACATTTGTCTTCCTGCAGAGCAGGAGAGAGATGCTAAGCATGTGCCTTATCAAACAGGGGCTTTTCTAGCGTGCAGTTTGCCATTTCTGAGTTTCAAAATAAAATAATAACAGAGTTTTCAGCATGGGAGGAGGTACAACAGGCTTCTATTCCAAACTGCAATGACCAGAAACAAAATCTATTGGGACTGTGGGATAAACAATTAAATGATTGTACCAGGTTTGCATAAGTCAACCTGCAGATCAGATTTAAAGAGAAAGAGAGAGTTCTAGTAAAATCATAGCCTCTTTCATCAGCTGAGGTGGTTTCAACTTGACCCAAGAGCTAGTTCCTCAAATCCTGTGTTCAGAATTAAGATACTTGGGGATTTTCCTCTTCATCATCTGTCTGCTGAGGTAAGAGCTTGTGGTTGCCGCAACCCACACTCAGATTTACTAACCACAATTCTCCTTCATGAATTGTAAGGATCAGAGGCCATTTACTGCATGCCACAATGCAGGCCTAGAGTATTGTAGTGTGTATATTCCACTTGCACCACACTGACTCATCAAGCACGGAGGTAACATGTCTCTTAGCAAATTTGGCCAATGGCTTTATGCAATTCTTATTTTAGACTCCTACTACCTCTATGCCTCAATCAATAACAACGTTTTTTCTTTTTAAGCCAAGAATCCTCAGCATTCTCAATCAATTTCAGTTGTCATTCTAGCCCATTTGAGCTCAGAAATGGTCTTGGTTTGCCTTCTGAGATCACCTTTCCCAGAAGGCAGTTATGAGGGTTTCAATCCTGTGGGTTCTCCTAAACCTCTCAGCGGCTTTCAAGTCTATCAGCAGTATTACCCTTCGGTCATTTCAGCACCAGGCAGGAGGTTTTGTTTTTATTTCTTTATAATTCAATTTAGCTTCATGTTCTTAATATGACTTCCCCACCACCACTGTCTTTATACTCTTAAGTGTTTTGTTATTGAATTTGTTTTATTTCTTGTCGCAGGATGTCCTGAGAACTCTGTTATTGAGCAGTGATAGTGAGGGTCTGTAGAGAGAGGGAGAAGATGTCAAAGGCTTGATTCACGAATGGAAGGGAAGTCAGCAGGAATGTCAATTATGTATGTGAGGTAGACATTTCCTCAATTTAGAAAGCGTACTAGAAATATTAAGCACCTTCCCAGGAGCAGCACATGACACAAGGTACTTTCACTTCCCTGCAGTTAGAAAGCAAAACTGAGAGCTGGACGGATTGTCAAGTCAAGTCAGACCAACTTTTCCACTATCCCAAGATCCCTGTCAAAGGAATGCAACAACAGCACCAGACACCCAGAAGCAGAAAGAGGGACAGGACATTTGAGCATGGGGCAGGGTCCAAGAAAGCCTGACGAGGCCCCTGTTTGGCAAATCATGCCTGTACACAGCACATCAGCCGTGCAAAATCTTCTACACTTACTTTGTCCATGCGGTCTTGTTCCACACCAAATTTTCCTCCATAGCCATGGGAAGCTTTTGGTCCTGTTTGAAGTTCCTTCTCCTTGAGAGTCTGATGCTCTTGGGATACATTCTCCCTCAGCTTATGAATGCTTTTGGAGACAAAACCAATTAAAAACAAGAGAAATTGCAGTAAAAGATGCCACTTTGATCTAGCTCTCGCCTCCTGTGCTATTTTTGCCCTTAACATTTTTAATTATCTTTAGGAAGAGAAAGAAACTACACCAACTCCTCCCATAATTAAATAAAAATGACTATTTGCATACCCGTTTCAGAATCCTTCTACATTATTCCCACCCCTCTGCACACACATACCTTGCTGCTTTAAAGAGAGGAAGAAACCTAGGGGAGGAGTTCAATGTCATACTAAGGTTTCAGCTTGCCAAACAAAGCAATCCCTCCTCTCCTTCCTCCATGTGCTGTTCTTGAGGTTCACCCAACCCGCCCAGAGCCCACCAATTTTGGGGAGCACACAGGGGGCAGGGGGGGACAGCCCTGTTGTGCAAACAGAAGTCAGCTTCTGCTGATGGAACTCATTAGCTGAATGCTGCCTGAGAAGTCTGCAGTAAGGAAATACAAATGCTAATACTGCAGTGCATTACACATACGAAATGCAAAATATTTCAGTGCTTTCACCATCCTGTCCAGATAGTTCATCAATCATCCAAGATTTTGCAGGGCAAAAATAGGATTTCTTGTGCTGACCGAAGTGCAAGAAGTCACAGGCTATACCCATCGTATCATTTATCTCACACTGTGTGGAGCTGCCTTTAAACTATCTGTCCTGCAAATTGATATTGTTATAATTTGGCTATTATTGGGGGAATATTTGAAAACTAATAAAAATGTACTTATGAAAAAAATTAAATTAACCGTCCCTGTTTTATTGCTGCCTTCTTAGTAGCTCCTTTTTGCATCTTTTTTTCCACCTTGAATTCATCCTTCTTCACCATGGATGACTAAAAATTAAGCACAGTACTCCAGATATGGCCCCAGTCACCTGTAATGCAAAGGGCCACCATTTTCTACTGCCCTGTGTACCCTTGACATTGTTCAGAAAAGGGCCGTTCATTCACCGCTGTTCCTCCTAACAATAAACATGCAGATGCTCTCTGCCCTGCCACCTTACCTGACAGTGCAATCTGCATTCTTGTACTATTCCAGAGATGGAGCTACTTCAAGCATCAGTGTACAATGCCAGAAGCTATGCTGCTATTATGGCTCACCATGTTTCTAACATGCCTCTAGGAACAGGCAATTGTCGCAAAAATTTCCAAACTATGTTTTGAAGCATACCACGGACCAAATGACCAGAGCTAAGTAGGAAAACTGGTTCCTCAACTGTGTCACATGCTCAAGAAACATTTGTTTTCAATATTTAGAGCAGAAGGCCATTACAGTCGTACCTTGGTTTTCGAACAACTTAGTTCTCGAACATTTTGGCTCCTGAACGCTGCAAAAGTGGAAATGAGTGTGCCGGTTTGAAAACTATTTTTGAAAGCTGAACATCCAAACGGGGCTTCCACGGCTTCCGATTGACTGCAGGAGCTTTCTGCAGCCAATCAGAAGCCACGCTTTGGTTTCCAAACATTTTGGAAGTTGAACGGACTTCCGGAACGGATTCCGTTCGACTTCCAAGGTACGACTGTACTGATGTCTTCATAACCTTCAGATTTCATTACAGCAACACTATCTACCTTTCAAAACTGATCATTAGGTTACCATTCAGATAAGTTACATACGGCTATGTTTTTTGCCAGCTGCAGGCCCAGCCTTAGACTGAAGTTGAACTCTCACCAGAGAAATAAGAATGGCTGCAATGCACAGGACTTAGGGCAGAAGATCTGAAATTTTGCCCTTCTATTTCTGAGACATTGTATGTAGCAATGAAGGTGGTAGCTGGAAGCAGTTTTTCAGTTCCCTTTAGAACATATAAAAACATATGAGCCCTCACAGTGACAGCAGTGGGCTGGTGAGCATGCCATGCAATTAATATCTAAACCACAATTGAGAGATTAAGAGTGAGCTGTCTGATAACATGCTCATACCCCCACAATCTCTCCCTAAAGCAAACTCCTTACCCAAAGTTAAAGGGCATTTCGACACCGATATTATCAGCAGCTAATGTTAGCTACCTGTTTAGCCCAGGATTCTTGACCAGCTTCAAACTTTGGTTAAGAGCCCTGGGTTAAAAGATGAGGCCCATTATGTGCGCACAGCCTCTGTTTGCTGTTTTTCCAGAGCAAGGCTCTTTTCAGGCTGAGGACCGCATTCCCTTCAGGGCAATATTTGTGGTGGGTGGGGCCAGAGGCAAAAATGAGAGGAGCAACAGATATGCATTTTAGCTTTGCACAGTAGGCTAGTTTCTATATATGCATACACTCCACCCTGCAAGCGACATGCTCAGTATTCACATTCTAGCCAGGCAAAAACACTTGAGGAAGGAAGGATGTGGCTGGGAAGAGACCCAAGGGCCAGATGGAGAGGGCTCAATGGCCATATTTGGTTCCCAGGGCCTAAGGTTCCCCACCTCTGCTCTAGAAAAGGAATAATGTGCCAAAACTATCACCAGAATCACAGTTTTAAGACCATGAAAGAAGTGGCTTACTTGATGTGTTCTTGGTGACCAGATCCCTGCACAGTTTTAGCACCCCAGCGCTGCTCTTTTTCACTCACATCATTCTGAAAGTACACAGGAAAGAGAAACAGGTTAAGCAGCAATTACAATTGAACCAGAGCATTCAGAGGTGAAAGAGACTTTAAGGTCTGTAATGAAAGCAAATCCTACAATTGCATCCTCCCTGCCTCTTCCCATCTGTCACTGTTCATTTTGGCTAATTTCAATTTCATATCCTGCCCTCTTCCAACAAGTCCTTCAGCAGGATAAACATCCAGCTACTAAAAAGCCCAGTTAAGTTCATTTATTTGTGCGTACAAACATAAGCATGTCCCTCCCGATGACTCTCAGACTTTGACTTAGCAAGCCCTAAATTACTTGCTTTGCTCTGATTCTAACTAGCATGGCTAGCATTTAGAGAAAGTTTTCAACCATACCACAAAGTCAGGATCCGTTTCCCAGTCATCAGCACCATCATCTTGGCTGACACTGATAGTGTGGCCTGCACTTGCTTTCCACATCTGAAATTTCAGAAGAAACAGTGACATTAGAATAAAAAAGGTTTCATACTTGCAGTACAAAATAGTTCTGCAAGAATCACATTATTATTGCCAGGAAAAATATATAGATTCCACCCAATGAAAGGTTGGTTAATGGCTTTGCTATGGTTAGATACTGCCAACAACTGCAATTCTAACGGGTGTACATTTAGCTAACCCCACATTGTTGCAAGCTGAATACTCTTGCCATTATTCCACAGCTAGGAATAGTTACTGGCACCATTTCAAAGGAAAAGGAGGAAATTCATTCCGGTAAGAGTCAACATGCATATGTTTGGTTCATTCATTCATCTGAAACACATTGTGAACCAGCCACAGAAAGGGAGGCCTGTTCAGAGAAGGCATGACACAAGCTGAACTGTTTAGCCAGCTCACCTCTGCACACTTACAGCAATATAAGGTAGTTTTTGCTTCTACTATTATTTATTGCAATTATGGAAATGGGTGATTTTAAAGGTAGCTTCTCTTTATATAAATGAGTTTCAAATGGGATAAAAATGGCCATGGGCATTAATTAAAGACATGTGGACAATCTGGAGCAATTTCTTGCCTGCCCACACAGGCAGTTTGAAGACCACCCCAGTTCCATATAGCTCAAATCCTCTCCCCACAAAACATACCAGACCAAAAATAAGGCTGCAATGCTCTGTAAGTCACGCTGAATTCAGCAAGACTCACTTTAGAGTAAGTGTGCTTGGGATTACATACAGTCATCAACATCCAGAGAGGATCAGAGGTACTGCACAACAGACAACATCTCAGCCTCTCTTCTTTTGCAGACGCAAGAGATACTGAGTTTTCCTTTCCAGCTCTAACCTTTCTAGTTTTCCACTGAACATGGTTAGCAGCTCAGTGGCTTTAAATTTCCTATGCTATTTGCTGTTCTGGCCAATTTCTTTCAAACCAGGCTGGAGAGAAACGTTATCCATGAGTCATTGACTCACACAATTTCTGGAAAGGGGGTAAGGGGGTGGGGAATAGAGAACTCAGACAATCAGACACGCTGGCTACTTTGTTCTACTGATTCTTCAACAGCCAGAGAGGAATATTATTACTGTATTATTATTATAATATTTGTACTCCACACATCTGACTGGGTTCCCCCAGCCACCCTGGGTGGATTCCAACATATCAGAACATAATAAAACATTAAAAGAATTTATCCAGACTGTAGTCAAGAAAGGAGGGTGGCATGCAGGGTGTATTTTATACAGCAGGAAAGTAAAAAGTGGTGTAGCAAGTCAACTCCAATTGCCTCAGAAGAATTTTTTCACATCCTATAGGTCTGTGCTATATAAGGTTACTGCATTTGTGTACATATCCTCCCTAAGTGAGCAAAGAGCAGGCCTCAAAATAATACCTTAAATTAACCGTTGTCAGTAATCTCCCTTTCATTATTCATTATTCTCCCTTTCATTATTTGGAGTTTCTTGACTTGTACACATTTCTGCAGGTATACTACATATACTGTATGTGCCATTTGGGTCAGAAAGTCAGATACATCCAGCATCTATTAATTTTAGGACTACAGGCTTCTCTGTGCCTCTAAAAACAGTCTGGCATGCAAATACTGAGCAAATGAAGCTTTTCATATCACTAGTTCAATATCAGAAAAACGGTTTGCCACCAACTAGTGTTAGGTAAAATATAAATACACTCTTGATCACTAAACCATGGTTTGGCCATCAGATAACATTTTGTCTGGACCCAACTTCTCATGTTGATTAGAAAAAGAGGAATGGGGTAATCTATGGTCAAACGAATGTTGGGCTCCCAACTCTCTCCAACCCCAGCCAGCATGACCAATGGTCAGGGTTGATAGAAACTGTAGCCCAGCAACATTTGGGGGTGGGGACAGGCTTGCCAGCCCTGCTCTAGGAAGTCCATTGAGGTAGGAAATAAAACAGAGTGGGACATAGACAATTAGATGCAAAGCTGAAAAGGCCAAGCAATGACCACAACAGAAATAAACATCTTCAATCAGCACTCTTAATTGAAACAGTGGATAGTCCAGTGGTATGCGGACTTCAGAATGAATGAGTCCAACTTCTGCCTGCGCCATGAGTAACACTTTGTGTGACTGACTGAATCACAGGCAATGAACAACCACAGAATTGCAAGCCGTTTCCAAAGGACAGTATCTGGATCCAGCTGAACAGTGCTCTTATCTGGATTCCGAAAGCACACTGTCTCACAGGATGACAAGGGTAGGCCCGGCACACATCAACATCCGTAGGATGAACATAACATGCAGCTAGGCAGTAGTTTTCAGACACATGATCTGCGGCAGCGCTCATGACCTGCTGCCTCCATAAACTACTGGCTCACGTGCCGTGGCCTTTCGGTAATTATAAACATGGAAATGCGTCTAACAAGTGCAAGTAAGCATCCCCTCAATGCTCCAGGAAAATCATTGCGCATCTCCCTATTGCATTAATGGCTGAGAAGTGGGTGGGGGTGGGGTTCAATCACAGGACAAAGAGAAGGGCTATTAGCGTGGTGGCAGAGTGCCTATTTTGCACTCAGGTCTCCAGTTCCATCCCCAGCATCTCCAGGTAGCCTTGGAGAAACCTTGGGAGGTATGTGGACATGCTGAGCTAGATGGACCATTGCTGGGCGGACCTGGCAGCTTCATATCCTAGAGACACTTACGGGTTATTTTGATGTTCACCCTGCCAGAGTTCTTACCAGCTTTAAGCTTGCGGGGAGCAGCACCCCCAAGATGAAGCTGTCAAATAACTTCCTTCCCCTGAGATCCAACACAACACACAATGATATTCTCCTACTCCAGACAAGCCCATCGAGCTTTCGCATCCACATCCACTACCCTGAATTGCAATCCATGCGCCCAGGAACATGCCAACTGCCCAGGGGGGCGGGCACGATGCTGCCTCCTTGAGCAGGCACGGAGCGCGGGCACGCCCGGCGAGCGGAAGAGCGAGCGGGGAAGGCGCTCCCCTCCCTTCGGGAATGAGCGTCCCAGACAAGGAAGCAAGAGCGGCTCAGCCCCCTTCGATCAGCTGCCTCGTCGCCACCGAAGAACAAAGGGCGATCAAAGCGAGGCAGCCCACCCAGCCAGCCACGGAGATGCCATGTGGCACCCCAGCCCCCACTTCCTCCCTCCCTATACGACTCTTCTCCTTCCTCCTCCCCTCACAAATCTCAATCTGGGCTGCTCCAGGTACGGGCCCCACCTTGCAGCGCCGATGCCCTAGTTAGATCCCCGGGATGGCCATGCTGCGCGTGGCGCAGAAATCAGAGCCAAGGCCCACTTGATTTTTTATTTTATTTTTTAAAGCCCCCACGCCCGGCTGCACCTCCCCGCTCCAGCCAAGAGCCGAGTCCCGCTACGAGCAAGCGGATCGCGGGCGGCAGGGACCCTCCCGGCTTGCGGATCTAGCTGCGCCGAGGAGCCTTCCCGTGGCTGGCGCAAAAGGCGAGCGGCGCGAGGGAGCACCTGGCCGGGCTCCTGCCACTTACTTTGTTCCCAGCCCACTTCCTGGCTGCCCAGGCGCCTTCCTCTCCCGATGCAGCGTCTCCTCGCTTTCCCCTGCTGGGGCTTCCGAACTCGGCTGGTGCTGCAATTTCCGCCTCTCCCAAGATCCCGTTTCCTGTTTTTCATCACAGCGCGTCATCAGGTGGGAGAGGACTAAAGCGAGCTGCCGGTGGTGGTTGGCACTCGGCTCCGGGCGGGCTTTGCAGCAAGTCCGCGGAAACGGGGATCGCCTATATTGGAAGCCCCCCGATGCGCCCCTCGCATCTCCTATGCAAAAGCTCCCGGACCCTCTCTCTGCGCCGCCTCTTTCTAACGCGCTTGCTCGGGTCCCCAGCCCGCTATGGGAGCATCGTTTCTTACCAAAGCGTGCAATGGCTTTTGCCATTCAGAGGGTGGGAGTGGGGGAACCCAGGCGTTCAAGTCGGCCGGTGGGGGGGGGGGTTTATTAGCAATTGGATCACAACGTCGATCCAAAAGTAAACCACGTCTCACTGATTTCAGTGGGGTTGGCTCTCAGCTAAAATGGGTATGGGGTTATTTAACAAAATTTGCATACCGTCACTAGAACAAAAGACCTCTAAACGGCTTAGATAGCCTAAAACATTAATTTTTTAAAAAAATCATTAAAAACAAGTCACATAAAAAATTAAGCTTTAAAATAACATCTGTAATTTTAAAACAGTTGTACTTACTAAAATGAGGCATTAAAATTGCATATTAAGATTACATGCCTGGGTAGCCTTGCTGGAACTAAAATAGTATTTAGTAGGCACGGAAAAACCATTTGGAGGAGGCACCCGCCTAATATCAATGAGCAGAGAATTCCAAAGTGTAGGTGCTGCAACACTGAAAAGTTGGCTTCTTGCAAGCGTGGAATGAACACTGTATTGTACTTGGAAAGCGCTAGTCCCACAGACTGAAGTGGCCGACTGGACACATATGAGGTGAGGCCCCCCTTTAAGAAAACTGGCCCCAAGTTGTTGAGAGCCATATACTAACAGTAGCACATTGATCTTGACCTGGTAACATACCGACAGCTACTGCAGATCTGAGCAAGATATACTGACAGGGTCTCACTCCTGTCAGCGATCCTGCTGCAGTTTCCAGGTCAAGCACAAGGGAAGTCCTGCATAGTAATCCAATACTGAAGTCATTAATGCCTGAACATTAATGTGCAAGAAGCTATCCCGATCCTATTATTGCACCAGTCAAAGCAAACAGAAGCCACTCCTAGCCACTGAGGCCTCCAATCACAACCCCATCCAGGGACGGCAACTGGCCAATTTCTCAGACACAGGAAACCATTCACCCACAGCGCCTCCATCTTACTGGGATTCAAAGCTCAGTTTCTTTTTCCTCATCCAACCCACCACTGTGTCTGGGCACCAGTCCAGGTCCTGCACGGCCTCTCTGGATTGAGATGTTGTGGAGAAATAGAGCCAAGTATCACTAGCATACTGATGGCACTTTGCCCCTGAAATTACAGCCTCACATGACCATTTGTGTAGGGCCATCACAAATGAGGAAGAAAGGAGCTGGAGGGATCCAGGGCTTCAGCAGAGGGAGGACAAAAGCAACAGTCTTTGACCTGGAATAACGGGTCACTTCCACTTTTCTGCCTCAGGTTGTTTCCCTTCTCCCCAGCCAAGCTCCTGTAGAAGAGGGAAGCCCTCTAGCTGCTTTTGCCAGGCATGTGCATGGGAAGAATAGGTAAACAGAACACTCTTTTTACCATCTGTAAGTCCAAACTTCAGAGATCCATGCTTTAAAAATGGCATTTCTATAGCTTAAAACTGTTGTCTATTCATTGAACTCCAAATAATAGCAATGATGACTGTTGAAAACTCACGTTTGGGGCACGGAGCAGAGACCGACTGCTTAAAAACATGTATGTGTGTATGTATGTATGTATTGGAAACTGTTAAGGAACACTTTTCTACTCGTTGGAAACCTGCAACTTAAAAAAAAAATGTTCTCGGATACAATTTCCTACAGACCTTTTTTAGGGTAAATGAGAGATGTTACCCATTGGGAAAGAAGAGCAATGACTCACAATACAGTTTAATGGTGGTAAAAATGTGAGGAAGAGTCTAGAAAAGCAACTTTATTCCATCTATGGAATTTATAGCTGAATGAAATTTGGAACATGACTTATATGCTAAAAAACAAGTTTCTAAAAGCTTCTCTTAAAACTGTTGTGGCTGACCTCAACAAGATTTCCAAATATTAGCACCATCGCTTGCTACATCGCATTGCTTCAAAATGTGCAGATCTAGCCCTGCTCTCTCTTGTGTGTCTATCATTCTGCTGAATAGGACCCTGGACTTCTGCCCGGAGAGCATCACAGTTTCCAGGAGAGAATATTCTACAAAACTGAAGCAGAAAACTTTTCTTATGGCATGGGGAGAAGAGCCAGCCAGATCTCAAGTGATGGAAAGGCTCATACGGATCTAAGTCAGGGCTAAGCAATGTAATGCCCTCCAGATACTGTTGGACAGCAGCTCTCACCAGCCCTAGCCAACATGGGCAATGGTCAGGGATGATGGGAATAGTTATCTGGAGGACCCTTATGGACACTGGGCCTTGGGTCAAGCTCCTGGAGACCCAGAAGCCAATGAGGGCTGGGGGGGGGGAGTGTTGACCAATCACAAGGGAGTGGAGAGTTAAAGAAGAGAACCTGACATAAATGGTCAGATAGCGCTTAGATGGATTTTAGGCTTTTAAAGGCTTGGCTGGGTGGTCAGGGTTTCGCTAGGCTGGGCACCCCAGATTATTTCTCTGAAGGGAAGGAAAAGATTCTAGGAGGAATCTGAAAGTGTTTTACTGGCTGAGTAAATAACCATTCTTGGAACAATTAGTTTAATTAGAAACAGGTTTAAAGTAAAGCTTTGAGTAAAGTTCTTAATTACTTCTGTAAAGTGATCTGACAAACAAAATGTTGTACCTTCCCAGAGTAATCACTGAGCTTTAACCCTCACTGAATGTGTATAAATAAAATTCCAGTCTTGTTTCCAACATGCCTCATTCATACTTTGATCTACTGGTTGAGGGATAAGTGGCCTCAGGTTTTCCTTTATATAAAGAATCCTTGCTGCTGCATTAGTAAACACTACCATGTACAGAGAATCTCCTACCTCTCAATAATTATTGTCAGGAGGTGTTTTAAATTTTAAAGTGCTTCCAACCTGGTCATATTACCTTGCTCCCATTTTTACTGAGGGAGTTTGCCCCAGACACCACACTGACTACCCAAGGTCTAAGATACTGATACAGAATTAAAAGGGGAAACTGCTGGGAACATTACTCTTCCTCCTTTCCAGGGTTTTAGATGCAAGTATGGAAGGAAAAGAAGCTGCAACTCCTTGCCTCTAGGGTAGCAAACAGCTGTTTTGTTTGATTCTGTGCTTGCACCTCAAAATGCGAGCGGCAAGTTGTGAACCACTGAGAAAGGAAAAGCTAGGGGAAATGTGTGATTCATCTGCATTGAAATAACTGCAGAGAGAACCGAGGCTGGTTCCTGTTATCATTCAATATTGAGGAAAGCACATTCAACACAGAGTTGCTATAGCTACCAGAAATATTAATCTGTTTCTACACTAAAGTGCTAGAATAGCATAGATGAAAAGGGGGGGGGGGGAGATAATCCCCAGATTACATGACAATAGCTCCTGGTCACAGGGCTAAGCAGCCATTTAGAAAACAAGCGGATGGCAGAAGGCAACAGCAGTTTCATCAGTTCAACTGTGGGGTGAACTTCAAAAGGTTTAAAAGCAACCCACTTACTGAAGCATTTTAGAAATGCTTGTTTTATGTGGCACATTTTGAGACAAATCTTCATCAGCAGGGTTCCTGCACACAGCTGAGGTGCTCAGCCATGCATTGTTATGCAGGCTTACTCTGAAGTTGCACTGGAGTCCAATGGAGTTAACCATCAAAGCCGCAATCTAATGTAGGGCTACACTTTAGGAATGTAAACAGACTGTGACACAGCACAGGCGGTGCTTTCCAGATGTTCTGGGTAATTCACATCAGTCCCCAGCCAGCATGGGCAACAGGAGAATGGGAGTTGTAGCGCAAAGCTACTAGAACATCACATTGTGCTACACCACGGGTAGCTTAAGTGTCTTGAAGGAAATGGGACTTGCCTCAGTTCAGACCAGCCTCATCCAAGTTGTACTCCAATTCTGGAAGTTGTGCTCCAAAATCATCTGGAGGGCACCTGGGCTGGGAAAGCTGGTTTCAGCAAAAGGGAACATGACTGGATGCTTCACAATAAATCTCATCCACATCAATTAATTACTTGAAATCTCACTTCAAAACACTTCAAGCCCCATTGTTGGCAGTGGAAAAAAATGCTTCAGTACTTTATTGAAAGAAAGCAATAAATAATACTGTGATAAAAATAGTTCAAAAGTACTTAGTCTGTACATATTTTGTTACATAATCAGAAGTACACATAAAAGATTAATAGAAAAACAACAACAAAACAGTAACAATGGATTTCAGTCGTACAATTAAAAAGAGCCAAAACCAAAACAGAAAAAGACATGCTGTATATATTATTGCATAATAAATAATGCACCATAATCTGAACTCATTCCTCGCTGGCCTCTTAAGATGCTATTTTAAAAAAAGAATGATGCATTTTCTACTTATATTGGTTGAAATGGCTAACGCTATTAACAATTAATCTTTTGTCCAGAATTTAAAACAAGTTTATAAATATATGCAAAAGATGGCGTAAGAAAAATAAGGCCTTTTTAATAGTTGCACTACTACACGCTTTAGCCTCATGGGCCATCAGCATTTTCGTCATGAGACAGTTGCGCATCATGATTGGTCCACTTAGAAGAATTGCATCAGTATTTTTCTGAAAAACAGTTTCACATCAAAATACAGGAGAGCACTTCGTTGCCTATTGAGTACTATTAGGAGCTATCCTCGGTTAAGAGAAAATATTTCCGCTTATGGCTTATGCTCAGTCAATGAACATAGACTGTACAAATATAGCCACAAAAAAGTAGTTATAAATGAGCTCACCAGGTCTCACACACATTTCATAGTATTCAAATAAATCCCACATTTTAGAATTTCATTTAAAGCAAGTTATATTGAACAGAAGACTTAAATAAATCCACATTAAAATCATATGCTAGGTGGAAAAAGTAGAGTTATGAACGGAAATAGAAGCAGGTACCATGCCCACTTTATTAATAAACATATGCTTCTCTGAAAAAAATGGGATTTATTTAACATTTTAGAGCTAGCTAGCATTTTCCAAATGGCAAAATATATATACTGCTTGAGTCAGGATACCTTTACAAAGATAGTAAAATCCTTTTCACCTGTGTTTATTATTAAAAACTTATTACTGATAATTACAATAACTGCATAATTTACAAAAACCCTACAATGCTTATAGGGGTAGATACATACAAGCATTACAGTACATTCAGTTGAAGAGACTAAAATTAACAAATCGGCAGTAATTTGATTTATAGACTGAATACAAAGGTAAGTAATAAGACTCACATACACTTACATAAATATAAGAAACATTTAAGTCTAAAATACTTTCTCTATAGTACTCACAAATTCATCTAATTAAAAACTCTGTAATAAAATATTTCAAAGTGTTGATTTAACAAGTATTAACAAGATTAAAGATTTGAATTGTTTCCAAAATACGGTCTTTGATTCAAAATGTTTCAGGTCATCTGTAGAAATAGTGGGGATAAACTGAAAATAAAGTAAGACTCAGTTAGTTGCAGAAGTCAAGTTAGGAAAATGTATGCACCATCTCTCTGATCCAAGGAATGACAAGCACAGAGGGGAGACTACATGCAGTTTTACTCTCTTTTCACAGCCTCAATCAAGGGAGGCAGTGAAAGCCTGTCACAGTGCCAACTGGCTGTTAGGCAAAGGAAGGGGGGAAACCAAACTCTGCCAAGACTTCCCTTTTCCTCTACATCCAAAAGCTGATCAGTTGTATGGAATGACTTTACTCAGAAGTGTCACAGCACCAGTGGGCTACTCCTCTCAGCCCCACGAGTGCAACTGCACCAGATGCACAACTAGCTGTAAAGCACTTCCTATAGGTAGCTTTCGAAGAACAAGAATATTTTATACATCAGTCTTCTATACAATAAAATGTTACGTATTCCCATGCACTGTCTCCCCAAAGATATAATTAAGGCAGACATATTTTAAACAAAAACCAAACCATTTACTTGAAGAGGCTGATCTAGCCATGGGCGTAGCCAGGCTGCCCCCCTGCCTTCCCTTGGTAACGCCCATGAAGGCAGCCTTTATTCCTTAAAGCAGGGTTATAGTCCTTAAGGGTTGGACAGAATTTTAAAGGGTAAGGAGCAGCGTCCTGCATGGCTTTTTGTTCATTCACTTACCCAGTACAACAGAATAAAAATTTTGAAGTATACAGATGTATTTGTACTTACAATACTACAAACCCCAATACAAGTTATTTGCACATTACATAAAAGTTCCCCCTTTTCAATCTTCCAAAAACAAACTAGAAAGTCTGGTGCTGAAAGTACAGTTATCAGCGCATGAAAATATTTATTTTTTTACATTTATCTAATGTAGATTTATTTAAAATATTTATATACTGCATATTTCACAAAGACAACAGAAATACAGAAATAAATAAAGAAGGGGGTGTGACTCCTGCGCCCAGAGCCTTTCAAAAGGTGTCCCCACAGAACTCAAACTTATGTCTAAATTACGAAGTTTAAAAAGTAGTTTGGGGACTAGGTATGACAGCTGTTCAAAGGGGGATTATATATTGAGGCTGTATGTGGACTATTACACCAGCTTCCTCTTTACAGCTGCGTGGCTGAATCACAAAACTGCTTTCGAAATTCATGAGACTGGACAGCAGTTTGTGGTTCTGGGGGACATCTTCCGAATCAATGTGGACTTCAGCATGCCACAGACAGCAACCAGAAAGGTGTCAAGAATGTGTTCCTATATTTGTATACTGTAACTTTAAAAACATCAATGCACCACAAGGAGGCTATCACTGTTACTTACCAATAAAAGGCTTTAACATGAATAAGTCCTTACTGTAGCAGAATCCAATCTTTGTGTTGCTGATACATTGCCTATTCCAACAATCAGGAAGACATGCAGAACACAGCATGCAGTTAGTATTAGAATCACATATCAATGCAGTTACAGTAACAACATAAAGTTACAAAATGTTAGCTACGCAGAATGTAAAGTAATTGGCTACATATTCACTACTTTGTATTTGTAAGCCACTTTATGAAAAGGATGGGAAAACCTTGCGCATATTGAGGGCCACCGTTAATTGTCAAGTTGGCTGCAGCCCGCCAAACTACACCAGCATATACTTTCCATTCTCCTAAGTAGGTCCAAACAACCACACGCCCCAATCACAAATTTGGAAAAGGTGTCACAGCTCAATGGCAAAAGACACACTTTGTGTGCAGAGGGCCTCAGGAATTGGAAGCAATACTAATGGACCAACGCTCTGAATTGGTGTAAGACAGCTTCCTAGGTTCTTTAACAGCTTTATCCCTAGAGCAGCATTCCATGTGGTGCCCAGGGTCATGAATTTATAAGCCTCGTACTAGCTATATTCACATGGCAGCTTCTCACTTAGGTGTTTAAGGTCAGGTGACTCCTAGCCTTATGCTCCTGTGCCAGTACTGACACAGTTCCTCTCCATATACCTGACTAGCATAGCTCATAAAAGAACTAACAAAAATGAAGAGAGGAAAGGGGACAGCGCAGTCAGTAGAGTACCAGACTCTGAATTTCAGGATTATGGGTTCGAGCCCCACATTGGGCGAAAGATTCCTGCATTGCAGAGAGTTGAGGTAGATGACTCTCTTGGTAACTTACAACTCTACAATTCTATAAAACATGAGAGATGGCACTATAGCAGGTGTCCCATCTGCCCTGGGGGAGGCAGCTGTGCGTCCCTTCACTAAGACAACCTCCCTGGACCCAGAAGTATTAAAACTATTGCCCAGTGGCAAATATACCGTTTTGGAGCAAGATGTTTGAGAAGGTGATGGTGGCCCAGCCTTAGGAATGCTTGGAGAAAGCTGATTACTCGGATCCATTCCAAACTGACTTTAGCCCTGGTCACCTCACTGAAACTGCCTTGGCTGTCTTGGCTAATGACATTTACTGAGAGAGCGCATCTGGGCCAGAGACTCCCCACCCTTTGTTAAGGAATCAGGTTGTTTACTGGCTGGTAAGACTTGCATACCTGGTAGAATCTACCACTTCCAGCTGCTGAATAATACCTATCCACCAAGAGGACTGGAGCAGAACACCATACAAGCTCAGCTGAAACTGGATTATGTACAGCAATAATACTTTGTGGATTGCATGCAACAATATTGCATTATGTGCTACATGGATAATAGATTCAGATGTGTTCCATTACCACACAGAGATAAATGTTTTTTAAAAAGATTTCTAAATCATTTGAAGACAATCCTAAAGTTTGCTTCCTTAGATCTCACAGAAAGTCAACAGTTATTAATGCTGAAATAGTATTACTAATGCTGCCATCATTCACTGACAAATTAAAGCATTACTGAAAGTCATGCACAGGGTTAAGTCCCCCCCCCCACTCCCCATACAAAGAAAGCAGATGATTACACTTACAACCTCAGGCATAAATCATCATCATGCTTAAAAAAAATAAGCACTACATTACCATCAATTTGCATCTTCTTTGGCTGCATAGAAGGTGAAGACATTGAGGTGTTAACTCTGAAGTTTGCAGGGAGAGTCTCTGCTGATCCAGCTGCTAAACCCCGTATGTCCTTTGGTCTAAACTTCTTCCTCCATGAAGGTGCTCGTCTAAAGCTTTTGTCATCATCCTATCAAGTTAACAAGTGTAACAAAGATTGAACATGAAAAAAAGAAAGGCAATACACTTTAATATATGATTAATATACAACACAACCATAATATTCAAGAGGGCTCAGAACACTGTGCTTTGGTTTAGATTCTTAGATGCTTTGGAACCACATATTTTGCACGTTGTTCGTTTTATTGGTGATGTTTAAAAATCCAATATTCATGCATCCTTTTCAAAGACTATCTATTCCCATGGCTGTCAGTATCTAAAGGAAATAAGTTTAGTCATCTTTCCCCCGTCTAATAGGAATTTGAAACTATGCAATACGATAAGCAATTTTAGAAGATACTACATTAATTACAAATATTCAGTGCTGAATTCCAAATTAATGCAGAAAAGAAACGTTTCTGCAGCCTTTTGTGAGAAGGGCAATTCTGTTGCCATTTTGTGTACCTTGAACAGTTTCCTTTTTGCTTTGTGTGAGAAAATAAGCTAAGCAAAAATTTAGCTGGACAGACAAATCAAGCTGCGAGTTTCCCACAAAATTCTCACTGATGTGGACGAGAGAGTGATTCAAATAGCTTGAGATCTCCAGGACTACAGTTTTCCTCTGGTTCTAATTCAATCACTGTACTGCCTATTAATTGGCTACCTACAGCCCTGAGAAATAAAGAGTGCTATCCAAGCAGTATTGTAAACTGAACTTCAAAAAAACAATGAAAAGCTTACCACCTTTTTTTTACAAACAAGACAGTTGGCTTTCCTTTTTGTGTGCCTGGACATTCCCTTTGCAGGGCTACCCTTTTGTTCAATCAAGCCTCTTTCCACTCAGCCTTAACAGCTCTGGCATGCTGGAATTCCCTTGAATTTGAGTTCCCTTTTCCACTGACCACTCTCCTTTCCCCTGAGTATCCCTTGTCCCTCACCCAGTTTGCAAGTGCCCTCCTGGTCTGTCCTGCACCTCACTGAATCACCATCACCTTCTTTGGCATTTCCAACAGAATGTAAGGAAGGAAAGACAAGGTGATGTTATATTTCTCCTTTTTTAAGCCTTTTCCTTATGTGATTTCCCCTACAACCAGCTCTCTTCTCAGAAGCAGAAAGCTACAGTGCACAGCTGTACCATTCATCCCACAACTCCTCCTCCTCACCCTCTTGTGCTCTCCCTCTAAAAAGCCTTTCAATAGTTAATCATCCTTTTTGAGATAAAATCAAGAAACTATTTAAACTCATTGAGAAGGAGTACAATTTACAGAAACTCAGCTGTCTCATAAAGAAAGCAAGCCAGGGATAGCATCCATGCAACCACAGCACCCACAGATCTCCAAGAGGGGTTGGAGGGTGTATATTGTGCTCTGTTCTGTTGAGATACTGAACAAAAATGAACCAACACTTTTAAAATTTGACCTTTCCATTTGCCCCTGTTCACTCTTATATGTTTAGTCTGCTTTTTTAAAATCAAGGCTTACTTGATTATATGACTGCTCAGTTCTTTCCAGTGCTGCATAACCATCATCAAACCTCAGTTCTAGAAAAGCCCTGACCTCATCTCCATTACTCCCCATGGTAAGTGGGCACTTTGCCACCTAAACTAAATGATCCTAAAGTTATTCACACCTGATCGTTTTTGTGTTTTGGTTAGTGTGCTACTTTGGGCCAGCTCTACTGGACTGAAAACAGCAGAAGACAGCCAGGGTTGCAGTGGGAAACAGATTCACTAGTACACATTTGAGATATATTCCTCAAGCTACTCTTATACTTGAAGGGCTTGTTCCCTGAATACACAGTATTTAATAGCACATGTCCTGAGATTGTAAGAGACCTGCTGTATCAGGTCAAAAGCCCATCTAGTCCATCATCCTGTTCTCACAGCAGTCAACAAGATGCCTAAAGGAAGGCCAGAAGCAGAACTTGAGTTCAACAGCCCTCTTTCCCACTTGTGCTTCCTAGCAACTTATATACACTCCACAGTGAATTTCGTAATTCAGCTGTGCACTGTATGAAGAAGTACTTTGTTTTGTTTGTCCCGAATCTTCCAATGTTCGTCTTTGCTGGATGACCCAGTTTTCTAGTATTATGAGAGGCAGAAAAACATCTCTCTATCCACTTTCTCCCTATGCTTTAACACAGCAAGTGTGGTGACAATTCCCACTAAGACAACTCAGAGAGGAGGCATAGTTCTTTCTCGCAGTTGCCTGACACTTATCCAAAGAACAAAACATGCCATGATCACTGCCCAACATGGTACAGCAAATGCAGAGCTATAACAAGAGGATGGAAAACTCTACTTAAACGTCTTAAATCTCCTATGTTAAAATAGGGATCAACAAATATTGACGGCTTACCAAACTTCTATCTGTCCTCATTAACCTCAATTCCCTCCACAAACCAAATCTTCTGGCACATGCAGAGAGGACATTGGCAGAGGCATTTCCTCTCACTTGCACTGTGGCATGAAAAGAAAAAAGGAACCTACAGGAATTTTCCTGCTTCCCCCCTTTTTTCAAACTGCTATGCATGTCAGAAGGAGCTTCACTTTCACCCCCAAGCTTCCTAAATGCAGCGAGAACAAATGGCTTCAATGAGAGGTGGAGATTTTTGTCAGTTGCACGGAAATTTCAATAAGAAAACAGCTGGAGTCCTTCCTGTTCCTTAACTTACCCAAGCCTCCCTGCAAGTGAAACAAGATTCTGTCTCTCCTGAGACCTCCAGAATGTGCAGAGAGCTTAGAAGAGAGACACTGTTTTCTCTCACTTGTGGTGCAGTTTGCACAAGAATCTGCACTGCAGAGTTTGTGGAGCTTACTGGGAAACCTCGTTAGAGGACTAGAGTTACTTGCTTCTAGTGAGATAGAACAGAGCAAACCTATGTTAAAATGAAGCACAGCCAATACAGTACGGGCAGTTCTGCACTAACTAGTGCAAGGATTAACAGGGGTCCGTCCCCCCACTCCTCCTCCCTGCATGCAGCCTGTGCCATCCTTAAAATCTGCTCACACTGGTGGGATGGAGGTGGACAGGACATATTCTGCTGCACAAGAATAAATCCTTGCCCTGACGGAATGTTCACCGTAGTGCTATATTGAATACTGTACAACCATAAAGTGGGGAGTAGTGAAAGGTTCTTGGTGATTTATAAATGCTGAACATCTAATAGTGAATAAATGGTTATACAGAACTCCGTTCCTAAAATTTAAGACAAAGAAACTGATCAATAGTGGAAATATCTTTGATCTTAGTGAGTCAGCTGCCTGCACAGGAAAACTGTTCTTAATCTTAGGTGCTGTGACAGCAGAGGTGGGAAAGATTATCTTCTCACTTGTCTAGGAGCCCCTTGACTGCATCTCTCAGCAGTGAATGCGCAGGAGGGGGAGTCCAAAAACACACTACAGTTAAAAGTCCCCATAATTGAGCCCGAGGTTTGGTGCAGGATTTCATTAACTCATGGTGGCTGTATGTACAAATAAGAAGTCTGGATGGAATCATAGAACTAAAAACCAAAATACTCACTTCATCAAACCTCCTGTCTGTGCCCATAACTAGAAGGTTGTTGAACTCTCGTTCCAGCACAGCACGAGCCTAAGTGAACAAGAATTAGCAAAACTTATTTCAAACTTTTGGGTTACAGTTGTAAAATCTATATGTATAAGATACTGAATATCTGGTACCAAGAGTCAACATATACTTCTGCCTTAAAAAACGTTAAATCCCAATCCCACAGATTCATTATGCTCTTTGACACCAATACAGTATTTCAGGGTTAAAATAGGCCACACACTACAAATTCTTATTCAGTGCTATATTCTGATGAATAAGAATCATCCCCATCAAATTATTTCTTCATTATTACCTGCGTATTTTGAGTAGGAATTTGTAGAGAAAGAGCTAATGCATTGTAATCAAAAGTTTCATCTAAGGCCACAAGTGCGCCATGAACTCCACTTTCTATAAGGTTATTTGCATATTCTTTGAGACCAATCGACACCACCCAGTGAATCATTCTGTCATTGCTCCAGACAAGGACATCTGTAGGGGGGAAAGTAAAGTTATGAGTCATTAAAAAGTTGACAATATATATAAAATACAATTTCTTTCAGGTGTGGTTCCTGTACTGCATACTACTGAAGCTTAGAAATAAATGTTGGGACTGCATTGCCACTTGATTAAAATTGGTATCAAATGAAGTGTTTTATACATTGTCAACAGTTTGTATTGTTTGGCACCAAATACAGATGGGACTGTAAATACGGAAGGTATGAAGCAGCTAAATGTCTGATACTGGCATATAATGGTTATGAAATATTCCTTCAACACTGTAGACACTGGGTGGAATCTAACATTGCACAAGGCAACTGACGTAAACCTTTCTCCCCTCGCCCCTGTAATCTCCCCAAAATTGTTCCAGAGCATTCCCCAGCACTCTGGAATAGATCTTGAAGGCACACAGGTAGCAGTAGGGGAGGAAAGGAAGACCAAATATCATTGCAGGAGCTCTGTTTGTTGTGTGAACTGAAATCTACTGTCTTTGCTCTCACGTGCTGGATACAACTCTTAATATTGAAAAACTGCAAGGCAAATATTTCTAAACATTAATTAGTTTGCATTTGTTTGCTTTAAGAATTTGAATACTGTTTAATCACGGTAGTCTCTAAAACACAATTTTAGCAAACTTTATGTATCCTTTAAAGAAACAAAAACATCCATAGCATTCGAAATCTGACCTCAAAGCTCCTTGTGCAGCTATTCCAATCTCTTTTGATGCCTAGCATTTCTCTCTCACTGGAATTGCAAATGCGCTTTTATTATATTAATTTCACCCACTCCCTTTAGTTAAATATTTCCACTCAAGTTAGATGTTGTATTGGGTTTTAATTTGTTGGAAGCCACTCAGAATAGCTGGGGCAAACAGTCAGATGGGCAGCATATTAAAAATTGTTTATTATTATTATTAACTACTGTATTCGTGCAACTATGAGAGTAAGTACTATTTAGAATACCTGTATCTTACCCTGTTAAATTGCACCACAAGGGTGAGATCAGAACAGCACTAGTTTTTTACTGCACAGATTCTTCCTTCTTTCACAAATGAATAGGGCCAGTAGTTTTACATATAATTGTTTAGGAAGGAAAAGAAATATAGGTACTTGTTTACAGTTCAAGGGTATTTTAGATAGCACACCATAGATTTAGTGGCTCCAGTATGCAGTCAAAACGTTCTGAACACAGGGACCGAACAACACTATGCTAGACCCCATAAACACCAGCTCTATACAAAATATAACACTGGCATGAATCTACCATTGAACATACTTGCAACTTTGGAGATTTTTCAACCAAAAGAAAATATAGGGTCATGATTTTATATACTTCTCTTAAGTAGAGTCAATCCAGGAAAGAAAATGGCTACCTTTAATCTCATTTAAACCTTCTTCTCTTCTTCTTTCAAGTTCTTTTCGGTCATAATTTAATCTCCGCAGGCACATAATGCCACACTGGAAACTATTTCTGTTAAAGGGTTAAAAAAGAAATAGGCATTAGGAAAGTACGTTGAAATGCACAGACCAAATGCTCGTTAGTAAAGACTATTTTAAATCTATTTACCTGTGAAAACTGTCAACCATTTTAAGTTGACCACGGAGATCTTTTTTAGTTAAATGGTCCAGCATTCTAGCATCAACAAGACATTCCATAAAGTAGCTGCGATACTGAGGGAGCCCCAAACTGGGAAGCCACTCGTTGCCAATCCACTCGTGGTTCATATCACCATAGGCTAAGGTCTATTTAAAGAAAACCATTGAAGTGTAATTTTAAATAAGAAGGTGTAAAATATTTAGTCAGTGCCTTACAGTTTCACACAAGAAAGAGGTTGTAACTACTGAAGATGCAAAGCAATGTTTTAAAAATTAAAACCACTTCACACTTTATTTATACAGCAACTAGCATTTACTTAGGTGAACAGTGAAGAATGATTTGAAGATGCACATCGTCAAACTCTCTGATAGTGCCAGGGCTGCAGCTTCCTGGTACATTTCAATTCCCCATTTCAAACTTTGACCTGCTTTGCACAACTGGGTATGGCAAACAATGACTTAGTAAGACTGTGAGAACCTGCTCTTGGAGAGGAGCTGTTTTCCTCTCCTCTGGACTTTCATCTTGCTGCCTTGCACTGAGCAAAACTAAGTTCTCTCCTGACTAACCATGAGCTACAGAGAAGTTTGTTCTTGGCTACAGCTCATGGTTAGTGAGAGGATGGCTTAACCATGATTCCTGGTTTGGATGATACACTAAAGCCAAACTTTAGCTTAGTCAGCATGGTGCAGTTGTAAAAATGAGTAGGGAGGGGCAAATGAGCTCTGAGCTCCCCTGCATGTTTGCACAGCCTCACTGAAGTCGTATTTTGGCTTACCATGTCATGTGAAGCCATCCCTTCATGTGTTTACAATGTGAATCACTGGCATTGGCCAGCTACGCAAAGTGGGAAGTGGCTGCTGTTAGAAAGATGTTATTAACTTATTTAAACAGATTTTAGTTGAATCTGAATGCGTTGTGACAGAAACAAAAATCAGCAAAAGGCACACATTTTGTTGCTGTGCTATCACAACCCGGTGATGAACTCCAGGAGAACAAGCCTCAAAAGTAGGTAATATAATGCCAACCTCCATGCCAAATAATTTCTCAAAATAAATTTTGGGTGAGTTAACATTTGAAATATTTACTCATTAGTTTCCCCTCAAAAATGTTTTTCAATGTATTTTTTTAAAAAATAAGTTTTCTATGGTTAAATAAACTTTGATGTTTTACACAGAAGGTTTAAAAGAAAAGTCTCCAACCTGAGCCCAGCTTCCTTCCACATCTTCCTGATGTTACGTAATTAGAAAAGCAAAAGAACACACAAATGTTAGTATTTGTAAGTTTAGTAATGCAAGAAAATTCAAGGTGATGGCCACAGTCCAGTGTGCAAAAAATAATCAAATGGCTGAACTGTGCAAACCTGTAGAAGGCTTGGCGTCAATAAACTTCTCAAAACAAGTATTATGGCTGTTGAAATTATTATTAATTATTATTATTGATTGATTGATTGATTGATTGAATTTATATACCACCCTATACCCGGGGGTCTCAGGGTAGTTTACATAATAAAATCAAGATATAAAACTACAAAATACATAATAAAATTATGTCACATTTAGTATATGTATCCTAGCAATGAATGTATAGTCTTTTCTGCGCATAAAATGACACCTCTGGAATGTGGCCATAATGGAAAGGCAAAATAATGGCATGCTAATTGTTAGGAATGCAAGCATCATGCATTCAAAGTTATGTACATAAGAATTTCTCGATATATTTATACCCTTGTGTAAATTGAAACACCACATGCTGCTTAGTTTATCCACACAAGAAGCAGCCTTTAGCTGTAAACCCAAGTAAAATATTAGGCAACATCTTAAGAATTCCAAAATCAATGCACTGATTTTGCCTTCAATGCACATAATTTCTCCCAACCCCATGATGACCTTGGTGGAAAAACATTTTACAGCATAATTATACATTTCAGAGAAGGTTAGTAATTAAAATAGGCCATAACCAAGAAGAATTAATATTTCTACTCTTTTCAGAGACATTAAGAGGCACATGATTCAAGCACTCAAGAAGTGGGAAAAGCACTGTAAACACAAAAAGGTTCAGTGCTATAACTAACCGTTTGTGGTGTAGATGTAAGATTTTCCATTTCTTCATGTGTTACCCAGACATTTCCTGTGGTCTAATATGACCCCAAAGTGAACCAATCACATCCAATGAAAGGAAAGCAGTAACAAAGAGGAAAGGTTGCAGAATATGTAAGCAACAGGTACATATAAGGAGCAGGCATGGGCAAAAGCAATGGCTTCTAGATTGTTAAGTACAGACTGATGTAAGATGCAAGCCTGCAGGCAAACATTTCCCTTCAAATAATAACTTAATGTATACCCTGTATTTAAGCAAAATTAGAAAAAGTATAATTCCTCATAATATGACTTCTAGGTGTACTCCTTACACTTAGCAGTGCCAAGTACTACTTTGGGATACTTCATTTTAGTTCCTTAGAGTACATCTATCCTTCTGAAGAAACTTACTGTATCCCCTTGTGCCAATTCACATGCAATGCCAAATCATGGTTGGCAGTACTTGAACAAGCTGTGTTTGTGTACTTATGCCTCCCCTTGCACACTCCAAAGCACTTACAGGTTTGTGGTAAAACCATAGATTTTTGTTACATCCGAAAAACTATGGCTTGCCTTTGCTCCAAATCAGGATTGCAAACCAGAGTTTGAAGATCAGTCATGTAACACCAAATCATGACTGGCATTATATGTGAACCACCTCAGTTTAGGCAGGTTGCTTTTGAGACCAAATTATATAGAATGCAATCAGATTAAGTTTATACATAATATAATACATAAATATACATAACATATATTTATGATAAGCCAAGAGCATATGTGGCAATAATTGTTCCATGAGCACAGGAACTCTGGATCCTAACATGAAATGGATCCTGCTTATTCTTTGTCAGTCAGTTTTCTTTCAAATCACTCTACAAACACAGCAGATATTCACAAGACGCAGTCACCATCACTCTCACTCCAGCTCCACAATGAGATGTGCATATGTAGCCTATATGGATGCAGATTTGCATCTGTATGCACATCCACAGCACAGTATTTATCAAGGCCCCACTGAACTGGCTGACATTCTGCACCCCAGATATAAATAATGAAATGTGATTCAATTGTGGCAGGCAAAACAAGCTGCCTTCAACATGTGCCCCCACCCCAAACAAGAATACAACACAGGTACAACTTTCTTTAGTTCCACTTTTAAAAGGGGATTGCTTTCATGTAACATGCCTGAAATAGGGTGGTACTGTATCTTTAAATACTGGGTTCACAAATTTTGGCTGGCCTTGGTAGCCAACCAAAGGTTTGACTTGTCAGGACTCTGCCTTTCCCCCTGGACAGGTTTTATCCCCAATCTAAGTCGGGTGCCTTTCAAAGGAATCCCCTCCTCCCTTTTGAGTCCCAGAAACTGTGTTGTGTTATACAAGGTACTCCAAGTGTCCTGGAAGAATACGGTAAAAGCAAGCCCCACACCTCTTCTCCAGAGCCAGAAACACAAAAGGATCTCTGCTCCAAAATATTCTAAACTGAGATGAGGGTTGGGGGTTGCTTTGCTGCTGTGCTTCCAAAGTGCTTGGAAAGCCTTAGAAAAGGAGCAGTACTGTGTGGATGATACTTGCCCCATTCTCCAGCTCCAAATTTGGGAGGCTGGAGGCTTGTCATGCTCAACAGGACACAGGATACTCATCATGGTGAGATTGTGGACCCCTGCTTACAGTAACAAACATCTAGTTAAAAATATTAGTGTTGCCTAACATTTCAAACATGCCTTTAAATCTTAGCATGCCATAAATGATCCCAAGAACCTGCCTAAAACTGGCATTCTTCTTGCAGTCATTACTTTTTTAAGCACAGTTACTAACCATAACTTTTTGCAAACTTGTTTCAACAGGTTACTTCATTTTGTCATTTTCTAACAACTATCCCTAACTTTATTTTTATTTTATTTTATTATATTTGTCTTTTTTAATGCAGACCTCCACAAAAAGCAGAATTCTAAAAGATATGCTAGCTTCGCTTTAGTTAAGAGACATCATTGCTTTCCAACTTACCGTTCTTGATGTAGGAGGAGCAGATGGACTTGTTAGTGACATAATCTCTTGAATGGCAAGTCTCAGCTTTAACCTATGTAGAGGGTTACTGATTCCAATTTCACGTTGTATTTCAGTATCAGATAAGGCTGACATTATAGCACCACTTTTCACATTTGCACGGCAAGCAGCTACGTACCAGGCTGGCATCCCAACCCACAACTGGAAAGGAGAAAAACAGGAAGAGAATCACCTACAAGTTTCAAGTTAGAAGCCATGCTGCACTGAGTTCATTATTGTAAAGACTCCTTACCTCTAACCAGACAACCACAGTTGGCCCATCCCACTGAGCAAAGGGTAAACCTTGCCTCCGGGCTTCCTCAAGCAGTTCATGCCTTTAAAAAACAGCAAAATATACTTGTGAAGTGCTTATATTTTCACTGATTGTCCTCCAGCGATTTCCCCCTTGGTTTCAGCAACTCTATGAACACAGCAAATTGTCCAAGAGCGACAGCAGCATGGCAAGCACATTGCATGAGATAAGTAGAAAAGTAACATTAGAATAATGGATTGCACCAGACCTTTGGAAAGCAGAATCCATTACACTGCTGAAGCTCTTGGTCTAAATTAGTTATCATGTGCAGGTGCACTAGACAAGCACTACCTAGGGGGGAATAGTTTCTACAGGAAAGGTTGGGGCAGCCTCAATATGAAGGGGTTTCAGAACCTGTATTTACTGTTACCAAGAACCACTGACAAGTATATATAAGTAAATGCATGCAGCACTCTTTTGGGGTTCTGCTTTTTTAAGCAGTGTGGGGAATGCTATCTTTTGGGAAAGTCTATTAGTGATCTTTTCCCTTAAGAACTCTTATGACATTGATGATTCTAAGGGGACCATCCCTTAAAATTCGAAAACAAAGCAGAAGAGGGCAGAAATTATTTTCTACCTTATTTTATTATATGACTATGTATGCATTTTCTCTAATCTAAAACATATGCTCATTTTCTAAATACACATTAGACACAGTGAAGGGAGAAACTGCATGTGAAAATGCTAGGGAGTATAATGGTAGATGAGCTGAGGAACTTGGCTGTTCTGTAGCCTAACAGATTCACTCTTCTTCGGTTGACAACAGCACCCACTACAAAAGTACAGTTCTGCAATACAATTTTGTTTTTTTTAAAAAATGAACTCAAACAGTTTAAAATCAAATGCTAGGACTAAAGAATTTATGTCAAGAATTTTTGTTTGACAGCGAAAGTTATGGCAGGATTCATGAAGTTGCTGACAGGATTTTGCTGAAAACGTTTCAGCAGAATATTCTTTAATATTCATCTTGCAAGGAAAATAATTCAAAAAGGTAATGGCTGATGTTATCACAAATCTTTTAAACAAGAGTTTCCCAATACATCACACATTCACAATCTGCAAAAGTTAAATTAAAATCAACTTACCCTGATTTTGCACTACCACACCAAATGGAAAATTTAAAAGGAAATAAAGAAAATAAAATGTAAAACTAAAACTTGAAAAGTACTTAATTTAGATAAAAGTGAATATGATAGTGTATGGTGATGCACTATGGGTGAATAAAAGATAGACAGAACACTGACTGACAAGACGAGTAATGCATTTATTTTTCTACTTACAGGATAACACAAAATGAATTTCCTCTAACAACCTTTCCCCTGTCCCACTCTGTACCCATGTTATTCACTCAGGTCCTGAGACTCGCTGTACCAGCAAAGATTATTTATTTATATTATTATTTCAACTTACAGCTGTTTCTCAGTTCCCAATGCATCATATAATAATAGTGATAAAATGAACAGGAAACAGTATTTTGTGGATCGAGGGCCCGACCCCCGCTATGTGAAATAAACACACAAGGACACGTGATATAAGGTTAATGGGCAAGAAAAAGGCCACAACTTTATTGATTACAGCAGTGAAAAGGTATTGGCTTAGGCATTGGATGACTATAGGAGGTGGGTTTATTCAACAGTAGGTGGAGCCTGTTGATGCTAATCCAACTATAGGCTCACCCCTGATGTCACCAAGGGTCGTGCCATGGCCTCCCGCCAAGCAGGCATCGGACGGAATACACGACTGCCAGATTCCTTTAACGGAATAACCCACGGTAGATAGCATAGGCGATGGCCACACCTAGCCCTTGACACACATGAATCCAATGCCTAACCTACCCACCAATACCACAAAAGTTGTGACGATTGCTACGAGGTAGGCGAAAAAACCAAAAAGCCTAATGCCAAATGGAAAAATTCCTACCAGGCCCCCCAGACAACCGGGGCGACCAACCTAAGGTCCATAGCAAGGCCAAAAACCTAGACCCTGAGCTAAATGGGAGTGGAGGGTGGGTGACTCACTGCGGGACGACGACGACTGAGGAGGAGGCAGAGCTGGCCCCACAGCATTAAGCTGCTAAACACGCCCCCCGGAGACACCTGGTTGGCTGCCTCCGGTGGGCGTGGGCGCCAGCCAGGTGAGGAGGGGCGGGGGCTAAGGCCCCCGGCCAGGAGGCGGAGCTCGGGCTCCCGCCCACAACCACTCCCCTCTCTTCCAGGGAGGAGAGTCTTTAAAAAGACAACAGCATAAAGGAACCTTGAATCTCACCAAGAAATGCAGAAAGTTAGCAGAACTCTTGCAGAACTGGTGTAATTTAATCCTGTATGTAACCTTCAGGCCTCTGCAATCTAGCCCTGCTGAAATTTCCAAGTCTTCTTCAAGTGCAGCCATGCATGCTGACCAAGTTCTCAATTCAAAGCTGCAAATCATGATGCTATGGGAAAACTGCATACAGACATGGGTATTTGGGACTTTCCCCTTCCCCTCCTATGGGCCCCTAAAATCTACTCCAGAGGATCCCCCAACACCCTGGAGTAGATTTGCAAGTGACGGCTGCAGGAGAGAGAAGGGGGAAGTTGTGCAAGTGGAACTCTGTTTTTTGAGCTCAACAGCAGCACTGGATACAATCCAGTATAGCCATCTTTCACTCTAGCTATTCCTAAAGGTTCAGTAAAGCTGCATAATTTAAAGGGAAAAAGCAGACATTTCTTAAGATAAACCTGGTTTTTTGTCATAGTTTTATATCCATTTTCTTGATTTCTTGAGATTTTTGGTAACAGGAACATTCAATTCTATCTTGAAGAAACAGTTTGCAGAACATTCATTGTTTAGATATCAGAACTGAGGAGAAGTTAAAACTTACTTTTTTTGCAATTTTCTATTTTTTTCTGCTTGTCCTCCCAATTTTCCAAGTCCCAAGCCATCCTGAGTTGAACTGTCTGCTTCCATTACACTAACTGCAAGAATGAAAAAAAACCTGTCATGTACTTCTTGGAATTAACTTTAGCACGCAGCAGAATTACAGTAATGAATGTCATTTGTGTTTATTTCCAACATACAAGTTTGTTTGCAGTACAACAGTGTAAAATGTTATATATACATTGAACAGGGTCCAAAATTAAAACACAGCAGTTACATTTACTTTAGAAGAGACAGAGGGAGGCAGGCAATTTTTGCCCATTTGTCCTTCCCCCTGAAAATTTGCTCTGGAGAACTGGAGGGCTCTCCAGAGCAGAATAAGAGGCAGTGATGAGGGATGAAGAGGGAATTAGTGGATGAGGACCCTTTCTCCAGCAGGGAACTTCCAGTGGATCACAGTTGGTCCCATGAGCAAAAAGAACTCTTTCCTTTATGGAAGTGACTCTCAGGTTCCAACTGTATAGTTCAAAAGCCAGCAAACCTTTGTTTACCAAGAGACAATGAACAGTGAACATCAATATAAAATGGAGACACCTTGAGCTCCTTAGAGAAAAGGTGGGATATAAACACAGTAGTAGTAATAAATAAAATATTATGATTGTAGTAGAAACTGATACACCTATATTTCCTGTTGCTATCAATTTCCTGCAGCTGCTTTATCTGATGATTTCAAAGCCACGTAACAATAGAACAAAAGGACTTTCCTTGATATGTAAAATTGGACCCTGTATCATTGGATTTTTATATCTATCTGCTTTTCTACATCTTTATTGTGTATGCCAATTTATACTACTTATACACCCCTTGGAAATACTTCTAAATAAATCCATCCATCCACTTAAGAGCCCACCCCTAGTCTCCTTAACATACTCAGTGGTGGATGCTGTGAATTGACCCAGATGGGTAGGCAAAGGCCAGGGACTGCTTGGTCACTGCTTTGGGGTCTCATGGCAGTGAGGTGCAAGACAATGGTGCTTACGTGATAAGCAGCACAAGTAGTATTTTGAACAGCAATCAAATAAATATAAAATGCTTACTAAGGTCAGTTCTGGAAGAATCACAGGCATTTGCCTCAGTCTAATGCCTTGCATTTTGGACTTCTGCTGAGACCGTCATCTGCATACCCAAGGAAGCCAACTTCCACTTATGCCTATACTAGCATAGGTAGGTGTAATCTGCATACCACACAGCTAGGACGTCTTTACCTTATACCCTATACAACGATTAGCCTAAGAATTGCTGTGCCTTCTGTTCTAGGTACAATAATGCACCAACCTTGTCCTCCGCTTTCTTTGCTGATCTGTCCAGGTCGACCCTTTTCTTTCTTACCAAATAGGCGCCCGATTGAGGATTTTATCCCCTTCTTTTTAGGGGCTTTGTGAAGGGAATCTTGGCTACTATTACTGCTGCTGGGATTGCTTACTTGTCCATCTTGAGAACCTGTGGAACTGTAGAGCAGATACAGTTAAGTCTATAAAAATATGCACTATACACATTTTGAGTTATATTGAACACAGTGCTAAGGAAATTAGTCTGTCCACACAAGTATTTCTGTGAAAGTGTCTTTGGGATTTTCTGTTTGTATTCTATTTTCTGTATTGTTCTGTTTCAATTGTACACTACCCAAAAACAGTAATAGCTGGTATAAAATTCTGTAAATAACTAACTAAACAGCAAACAATGGAAGTAGAAGTCTGAGGAGAAAGGGAGCCGAGGAGGAGAAAGGGGAAGTTGAGGAAACACACAGTATGAGCTGTTGGCAGTCAATGAGAAATCCTGAAGCTAGGAGTTTGCAACCAAGGACTCCAAAAAGCCAATATCATATACTGATTTTATGTTATGTAACAAAACATAGGATGACAGTCTTCAGTTTAGCTATATTCTATTTAAACATAACTTACTTTCTTAGATCTCTTAAATCTTCATGGCTCACTGTATGCAAGGCACCCTTATAGGTTCTATCTAAATGCAGAGATCGAGGTGAAGAGGGTGGCGAGGTCTCACATTTTATTGTAGCCTTGTCATCTCTAACTTCTTCTCTTGAAACTGGAGACTGCGAACAAACACAATTTAAGTATTACTTCATCTCTAAGAGGCAGAGTACTCACAGTAAAGATTCTTATGTGTTATAGATTTTATAATTTCAACAGCTGCTACATCTATATGCTTTTGTTTCAACAAAGAAAAATTGTATGCAATGATACAATATTTTGTTCTAACCAAACCAAGTTCGTGTATATCTAGGGTCTGCCAGTTTACACAGAACTCATATTTCTTGCAGTTATAACACATTTGAAATAGACTTTGGTGGAATCTGAGACTAATTCTGAAGTCAATGCCCAGAATTCAGAGGGGTATTTAAATGGATTTTTCTTTTTTCCATGGACATGCTTTGAGCATCTGTTCCAAGTTCTGATGGTATGCATGTACTATTTTCTGGCATGGCTCAGGTTCCTTCCCACTTTGCTTTGGTAGAATCATGAAGTGAAGAATAGGACTGAACTTCTACCTGTTCTAATATCTGCTCTACCGCTGCAGGGATTGTAAGGGGATTAATCAGCCATGGAGAAAATACACAGGGAATACGTACTAGGCACAATGCAAACATAGCTCTTCAACTGGAAGGGAAGACATTCTAAATGGCAGGTGTGTAGACTGCATATATCCTTATTTGTCCCGCACCTTCCCTTAATAGCAAAGTGTTACCATAGAAATAGTATAGGGAGATGAGCACATCTGGCAAGCAAGAGAGCAGGGGAGGTATGCATGGAGAACCCTTTGTTCTGGTCATGCTGATGAAAAACCATTTACATTTTTAAAATACAGTTTAATTATACTAGACTTTATTGTTCAAGATTCCACAGAGAACAATGGCTGAAGATTTACCTTTCTATGATGTTTCCGTAAATCACTAGGCTGACAGAAGCATGCAAAGAAGAGAAATTAAGATAAAGCAGGTATTTTGATTATTCAAACTAGAAAGCATGAACACATGGGGCGATTTTCGCAGTTATAAAACATTCTCCGGGAGAAGACAAGCCATATGCTCTATTCATGAAACCATTGCTCAAACAGACCACTTCTCTATACTGAAAATATTTAAGCATAACCCTGGAAAGCAGCATTTAAGATTGATGCAGACATAATGGGTGGAATACCTTAACCATAAGTAAGGGATCACTCTGGAGTATAAATTACCTTCATGTATTGTTGCTGCAGTATCACACGTCAGTTTTAAAAATTGGATTCTTAACGCTAGTTAAGCATTGCTATAAATGGCTTTTTTTTTACATGAGGGATTATTTTTAACTAATTTTCTAAAAGCCACAAAAATAAAGGACAGAAGTAGAGTGCTCTTTCTGCTTCTTCTACCATGGACCAAAATGTCAGAAACCTTCCATAAACATTGGTTTTGAGCTGAGTCCCTTGGAGATGACCAAGTAAATTCTCGTTTCTCCTGCTTGAAAGGTAGGAAATGGGAATCACAATCCCCTCCCCCTGCTGAAACTTTCATGTCAAAGCTGAGCAAAATGCATTGTAGAAACGAGGAAAAGGAACAGCACAAGCAAGAACAAAAAGAGTACCCAAGGCCCTGGACTAGAGACCTTGGAGGGAAGCCAAGAGTGATGGAAAAGCCAGGTAAGAGTGGAGTGCAGTGTAAATGTGATTAGTTGCAACTCTATACCTAGAGTGGGTGGCGCTGTGGTCTAAACCACTGAGCCTCTTGGGCTTGCTGATCGGAAGGTTGGCAGTTTGACTCCGTGCAATGAGGTGAGCGCCCATTGCTCTGACCCAGCACCTGCCAGCCTAGCAGTTTGAAAGCACACCAGTGCAAGTAAATAGCATTTCTGTGCACTCTGGCACTCTTCATCGTGTTCCACTGCACCAGAAGCAGTTTAGTCATGGCCACATGACCAGAAAAGCTGTCTGTGGACAAACGCCAGCTCCTTCGATGAGCGCCGCACTCTACAGTCATCTTTGGCTGGACTTAACTATCCAGAGGTCCTTTACCTGTATCTTTTATCTCTACCTAGAAGGATGTAGCCTTGGACACCTCCCAGGGACTCAACTCATGTTTAACATTCATGGTAAGTTTCCAACATTCCGTTCCAAATTAAGTGTGCGTGGGGGGGAGTTGTCAAATTTTAACATACACTAGACAACTTCTGATGGGCGGGTTAGGTGGCTGCATGCTACATGCAAACAGTCTGAAATTCCTGATAAAGGAGACCAGTATGCAAACACATGAATACAAGACACACAGAAAAATGGGGAACAACACAAGAGCTAATCATAGGGATTCCCCCCTGGGGTGTGTGGGAGGAAAACAGAGACACTTACTAGTGTCATGATGCCTAGTCTGTCCACTTCTCGAGCAGGACTATGTGGCATTCGTCGCGGGGTGGAACGACCACTGCCAGGTGGAGAGGAGCCAGAAAGGGAGCCACCAGGAAAGGGAGGAGGAGGAAGAGAGCTCAATGACCGAAACCGGCCAAGATTCTCTAAACTCCCACTACCAACACGGCTTTCAATTTCCTCTGCTCGCTGCTCCGTGTTTTCCTTTTCTTCTTGTATCAGTCTAAAAAGAAAGAAATAATGCAATTCCTTTATGCAATGTATCTGCCACAAAAGACGCACATTTTATCCAATCAATCAATTTATCCAATCATTTTATGCCATCAATTAACTTTTGCTATTTTCATCAATAACTCAAGTTATGATAAGCTGTTTAAGGGTACAGTTTAAGGTTCTTGAACGGCTTAGTTGACAAACAAATCAGCTCCCAAACGGTGATAACCTGGAAGTGTTCCGGTTTTCAAACGGTTTTTGGAAGCCGAATGTCCGACGCAGCTTCCGCTTGAGTGCAGGAAGCTCCTGCAGCCAATCGGAAGCCGCGCCTTGGATTTCGAACGGTTGCAGGAGTCGAATAGACTTCCGGAAATCATTAAGTTTGAGAACAAAGGTTCCACTGTACTTCTTTACAAGTCCTCATGAAAGGTACAGTGTTACTACTGGAATTCTACTGAAGAGGTACTCATTTGGGACTGCATCCAACACTGTCCCTTCATGGATATATGCAGTATTTGATCTAACAGAGACTTCTGTGAGGAAATAAGATTGTGAGGCTATTTTTGCATTTTGCCCCCAGCCTGCAGCCTCTGTACTAACTCCTACACTGTTCTCTGCATATATATCCCTTTGGGGGGGGGGATTCTTCAAGAGTAGGGACATTAAATATACTTAAAGCTCTTTTTCATGAAAAATAATTTGCTGCTTGTCTTTAAGGCAAATGATTCAACACTCACAAAATAACCAAATACAGCAGATCTTAAATTTTTGCTCTGTGTTCACAGACATGGTCCTTCATTAAGAAAAAGTAAAGATTCATGCTGTTTGGAGAAGCCATACTACTACCACAGCAGTTAGAAATAATCACATTAAGTTAATTTTTCAAGAACTCTGGCAAACTGACAATGTAGAAAAATCATATCTATATCCACACAAATGAAGAGGACTGGGTAAATGAAACACACCTATTGCTATAACTTCTGTGAACTAAAAGAAATCATTAAACAAACTAAACGTACATGAAGAATACATTCTCACATCAAATAGTGGAAATTTAAGTTAATGATACAAATGTATACTGTACCTAATTTCATTATTGATGGCATCCAACTGTTCCTGAAGCATCATGGCTAAAGTCTGGGCATCTGCCTGACCACTAGGTGACAAGATGTCAACTGAGCTGAATATTGTTTCTCTGTCATCCTCACCATCTGAGATATCAACATCGCTCTCAAAGGCTTGTGCAACATTTGCCAACACACTTGCTTGTTGCGCACGCTCCCAGTCTTGCTCATTAAGAGTCTGAACCTGTTTAATATATGTGATCTGAGTTTTAATTGCAAATTTCTCTCAGTTAACATATAGATAAGATAAGATAGACAGATAAAATCACTAAGACTTAACTTACATGCTGCAGTAATCCATCAAGGCAGCAATATTAAGAATGCAATAAAACCAAAACAATAATTGTAATATCATGTTCATAGTCATTATTATTTCTATCGAATAAGATAGATTATAAAAAATCAAGATATAGTACATAAATGCAACATTATGTAAGTGAAACAAAAGATAATTCCATTACTTAAGTTTCTTGAATAGCTTTGGAAACTTCAGTTTTTTAGATGAGAATTTTGTTTTTGTCATGACCTCATTCTAGCTGCCTAACAGTAATCAGCGGGCGGGAAGGACATCCAAAATTCAGTAATCCAGCTTCCCACAATTAACTCAGTGTGTCAAAGCAGCAATACCATCTATTTATTACTTCACACAAATAATTCAAATCCAGCTTTTGGAACTAGGTGCACAGCTTTAGCTGGTAGGAAAAAGAAAATGATCAGACCACTCTGTTCCTTCATAAAGGAATTTCATATGGAACTTCTACATATCTGAGTTTCCTTGGTCCAGAGGGGTCCAAATTAGATAAGTAATACCATACTTTTCGCCCCATAGGGCGCATCGCCCCATAGGGCGCACCTAGTGGTTTTTTTGGGGGGGGAGAAAGAAAAAAATTTATCCCCCCCCCCCGGGGTGGGGCTGGGGCGGGGGAAGCCCGAGCTTCCCCCGACCCCAGCCCCCAGAACAGACTGCTATCCGCAAGCCAAGGGAGCCCGTCGCGACGTCGCGCTGGTCTCCCCAGGCTTGCAGAGAGCTGCCCGAAGCCCGGGGTGCGCGCCCCAGGCTTCGGGATGCAGGCAGCTCTCCGCAAGCCGTGGGAGCCCGGCGGGAACTCCTGCGGGCTCCCAAGGCTTGCGGATAGCTTCCTGAAGCCTGCATTCGCCCCGTTGGATGCACACACATTTCCCCTTCATTTTTGGAGGGGGAAAAGTGCGTCCGATAGGGCGAAAAATACGGTAAATCATTTTCTTTTTTCCCTTCTGCATGCTTTTTGCTTCTTTTCATAGTAACACCCCGTTTTTGGTTTGCACTACCCTGTTATTCTGTTCATGGACGGTTCTTTGACCCAGCAGAGGCTTCTGTGAACAAGGGAGAATGAGACTATTTTATTTTATTTTCTTATTCCTCTTTCCCTCTGCCCCACCAGGGTGGGGTTTGGGGGGACTGTCCAGAATAGCATGGGAGGGCTGCATAAGAAAGGGGAAATTGCAAAAGAAACCTGTCAATCAATCACCCTCCCTTTCCCTTCCATTCATGAAAGCCTCCGCTGGATCAAAAAGTCACAGAGTTTTAAGTCACAGTTTGCAAGTAGTACTTTTGATCCACCCTCAAGTCTTTGATAGTCAAGAACATCTTCAAACTTGTTTTAATATGGACCTTATTTTGTATATATAAATATCATTTCAATAGGCTTCTTATAGCTTTGAGATGAAAAACTGTGTGTTAAAACATGCTATTATAAGAGTGCTTTAACAAAAAGTTCATACCTTTGAAGGTTCATCTCGCAGAGCTGCCAAACGTCCTTTTTGTGGACGTCTTAACACTGAGGTGCTATAAGAATCTGTTTGATTGTCAGCTATGGCTGAAGGTGCCAGTGGATATCTGAAATCCGGCACACTACCCAGATGTGGTCGACTGAAACCAGAGCAGATACCATATTTTGCATTAATAAGAGACACTCTCTCAAATGTCAGTAATTTAGACACAGGCATTCATCTAGCAATACTTTATAATGAAGAAAAGCATATGTGTTGTTGCTTATACCTATGATGAAGGGAAGGGCCTCTGATCCTCATCTGGTCATTTTCAGACCTCATTGCTTCAATGTTTAGTACCAGTTGATCCTACAAAGAAAAGCAAGTAATAAATTCCTTTTACCCTTATATATTTCTTTTCAAAACATAAATCACATACATTGGTTCATAAGGTTAGTATTGTTTTGAATTTCTAATGTTCAAGGCCCATCTCAATGAAAAGTTTTTTCAAAAACCATTTTGGTCAACTGTCCCTCATTTACTTATTATTTCTAGAATGGCTCTGAATAACTATGATATTTCAAAGGACAGGGGACTGGGTCTTTTCCTCCCTGCACCCCAACAGCTGGGATGGCTAACCAGTTTTGGCTCAAGAGCCACATTTACATTTGGGCCAACCCTCCAGGGAACCATATGCCAATGGTAAGTATACCCACCCCAGGCTCTCACATGCACAACTCCCCCTCCTCAAATAATCCATGCAGATTATCTGAAGGGGGTTATAGACCCCTCTTCTGTCAAATGATCAATCTGATGACTGTAGAAGGGGCCATATGTCAACGTTAGTACTGCGTCTACTACATTTTTTCTTTTTGCTACCTCAACCAACATCAGTGGGATGGGGGGGGGCATATCCACCCCTACTGTAAAGAGAAAAAACCTCAGCAAGTTTCTGGGAATGTCTAAACAAAAAATGACTCCATTACAGATGTATGCTTTCCGGGCATTAGTGATCCTTGGGCTGTTGCAGCATGATCTGTGGTACAATCAACTTCGAAGCAGGCATTTTTTTTAACAGTTGTGGTAATTTATTCTTTTTCTCATGCCTAATTTTGTTTCACTGCTTTACAACCATGCTATAAAGTAATGCATTTCATTTTCAGTCAATACCTTTTCATTCTGAAGCTCTTCAACGTGTTTCTTAGCTTTTTCAACTTCACGAACAAGAGCATTCTGGAACAAAATTAAGTTCATTAGGACTTTAGAATGTGACCCTTTGCAATACTTAGCATTTTAAAGTTTTTAAATACTACCAAAAAGTTATATATGTGAGCACCTGCTTGTTTAACTCTACTTGTTTGCCTCTTTGGCTCAATTTAAGATACATGAGCTCTTGTACACTCTCCTTAAATAAGATAAATATTAATATAAGAGAACTACATATAGTTCTTTATCACCTGGTTCTAGGGTGGTGTATAATAAAATACGCTTAACAAAAGATCTATCCATCCATCCATCCATCTAAAGAGCCATCTATCTACAAGTAGCCAAAGCTGTAAAAAGAGCAGCAGATTGCAGAGCAGGAACCTCACACCACTGTTTTAACACACTTAACACAAAAGGTATATTCCTAGGAGAAGTTTCTCTGCCCATAACAAAGTAGCAGTGCTACCACAGCTGTGCACTAGACATCCCCACGGTTTATATAGTTCTTTCGCTGGCTCTCTGTCTTGCCATAAACAGCAGGCTAAATATCCATCAATAAATTGGTATACTACAACTGAAGCTGCTGTTGCATTTCAAGCAACATTCATAACATTCACAATTACTTTATCTTCCAGGGCAGCCATTCTTTCTTTAAGGTGAAGCTGAAGTCTCTCATTGGATTCAGACAAAAGTTTATCAACGGTATCAGATAAACGTTTATTATGCTCTTCATTCATTTTCTCTCTTTGTCGAGCCTAGATTTTGGGATGTGCGGGAAAAGGGCATAATAAGAAACAAAGTGAGTTTATGAGCATTTGTACACATCCAAAAGCAAAAATCACATAAGCCAACTCTTTTTTCTGTCTCTAATTTGTAGAAATAGTGAAGGTCCCAAAGTTATTGTGCTATACATATTTTTCATGATGCTCTAATTTATAGCATAATATATATTTGCTTTTCCAGATTCAAGCCTGAGCCTGCCCTAAAAAAATAGCAATGTGATTCTGATGAATATTTATTATGATAGCTTCCAGAACTTTTAGCCACTGATAATTTTGACAGCAGCTGTACAAGAGGTACTTTCACTAAACATGTTCTCTAATTAGTTATTTAAAAATTTAGTTATAGGAGCTGACATTGTTCTAAGAAGCCAATTCACCCACCAGTGCTATTGAACATCCAAGGCCCATGCAGGTACTTCAAGTATCCAGTTAAGATAAAAGCTTGCCCATTCATTCACTTTATGAGGAATACAAGCCTACACTTTGCATTGCTAACCTGATTTTGTTTTCAAGTTTGAAAGTAGGGTGAGGGGAGATGGTAGTCATCACTGCTTTAACATACCCTTAGCAATTCCTGATTTTTCTCCTCTAGCTGGGCTTCCATCTGCCTCAATCGTTCTTCAATGTTACCATGTCTTTCTTCAGCCTATTATAAATCATACTGCTAATTAAAATTTGAAAATTCACCCAGAAAAACTATTAGCAAATGAGAATTTTGTGATTTATGCAGACTGCTATTTCTGTTCACACACTGCAATGGAATAAAATACATTGAACACTGTTTCTTCCCTACTACCTTTCATTTTAATGGTTTTTAAAAAACCATGCATGCAGAAATAAGGATTAGCACCCCTTGTACAAATTTGGCCTTCCTTAGCTTGGATTATGTTCCAACTGTTTAGCAAATTTAGCTGCAGAATTCCCAGGAGGCAAATGTCGGGTAACAAAAGACAATAAGGAACAGGAAAGGTGGTAACAACAACAGCAACAACAACAGCAACAACAACAACATGAAGACTATAAAAGGCAGCCAATAATCCATTTGTAAATACTGGGGCATAACACTGCTTACGGATATAGTTTACTCCACCAGGAAATCCAGAAGGACTTTATAATGCAACACCTACAGCTGACACAAGATTTGCTCAAGCAACCTCCAAACTATAAAAACATGAATTGTTTTATGTTACAGAACTAAGAAATCATATAAATATAAAGCACTATGTCAAGCTATTCTGTTAACCCAGCTGAGGGTGAAGGGTGGGATTAGAACTAAATTACTAAAAACAAATTGTTTCCACTGAAAACACAGTTTTTCACAGTACAAAGTATCACAGCCCTACCTTTGTAAGTGCTGCAACTCTCTGAGCCAGTTCAGCCTCCACCTCTGGCAGAGTCTCTGCTTTTCTGAGAGTCTGCTGCAATTTTTGCTCAGCTAGTTCCAGTCGCTCCTGTAACTGCCTGTTCTTATCTTCACTCTAGCAAGGCAAGAACACCATTAATTTACTTATAACTAATGCTCCATATATTTTTCCAAATGTTACTTTCAAAAGCTCTTTTTATTGGTATTGAACAGTCATGTTGTGAGAAAAATTGTGTGAAATTGTAGGGAATAGTTTTTATTAGCTTCCAAGATCATGGAAGTTGTCTCGCACACAACACTGCTCACAAACGCAGATAATTTTCATGAGCAACATATGAACATGGTATACTCGTTTCAAATGGAAATTCAGAAGTTCATTTCCAACATACAGTACACTACAAAAATAACAAAGGATGGAATGCTACTGTAAACAACAGGATACAAATTTTAAAATAAAAAATAAGCTCCTAATATCATGCTCTGTTGAGTTTACCCATGGCCATCTGTACAGTATACAAGCCGTTTTTTCTGGTTATAGTTAGATATATACAAAACATATAGACTAACTAGTTATATTACCAGCAAACTGAATATTTTTACCTATTGTGCAAGTCACTTACTGAAGTGCAAGGCTGGCAAATTTTCTTAGATTATTTCTTCCTGCTGCTGTCCCCCAGGTGATATTCCAACCCTTTTTTCCCTGAGGAACCCCACCCCAGAAGCGGTTTTTTGGGGGAGTAGATGGTGGGAAAGCTCAATTGCACAAGTGGCCTTGTTCTCACACAACTGTTGCATAAAACCAGTTATTTAATTCTTTGTGAATTCATAGCATTCTACCCTGCACTGCTGCAAAGTTGTCTCTTTCATATTTCTCATATCAAGTATGTTGAGCAGATTATGGGGAGCTATCACAGCTTGAAAGTTTTGCTTTATTATTATAAGTAACAGTTTCTACCTGTCGGTGCAGAGAATCTTTATTAGCAATTTCGTTTTCAAGTTTATCATTGAGGTCATGCACGGATGTAGCTTCACGTTGTGCAGCGAGGTAGCGTTTTTCAAGGGTTGTGATTCGCTCTTCCATATCTTCCTTTTGAGCCATTGCCTAAGTTGTAAAAATTGTAAGGAGATTAAGGAAATACATAGTCCCTAAGTGTTAAATAGTCTCTCTTCATTAAGTGTGTTTAATAGACTGTCTTGAGAAATCAGGCATGGAAATATAAGAGTGATCAAAAGATCCTTTGAAATAATTGCACCTTTCTTTTACTTCGTAGGTCTTGACACTATGCAAGTTGCCAATTCTTACTGATCTTAACAAGTTCAAGATCAAGATTTGCAAAAGTTTCCAATCTATGATAATATGCTTTGGAAAATGAGGAGTGCTTCAAAAGAAGTTGTGATAAGGAATAATTGTAGGTTGTTCCAAGCAAAACAGTCAAGATTTACAGGGGTAATTGTAAGCTTTAAGCCTAAATAGTTCTTTGAATCCCTAGTCTATGTATATACTCAATACCAAAGTATGTGATGTGGTTACTTTAGCCCTTTTAACAGGAGGTGCTCATCTTTTCAAGATCCACCAGTAATCATATTAATCAGGTGCCAGCCTATGCAGAAGTTAATAAAAACAGACTTGGATTTCCCCTGGATCAGAACATTAATTTATATGGCTGCCAAATCAAGATTCACACTGCATGTAAAACCCAGAAAAATAGAGAATTTTTGAGCAGAAGTTCATACAGCCAACTACAAATACAAGTTTTAAAATTCCACTTGAGAGTTTATTAAAACATGTTTGCTCAATCCTTCCGTTAAGTCACAAACAAAAAACTGACATTTCCTTACCTCTCTTACATCTCTTTGCAACTTTGTGTTCATTTCTTCAGATTTTATTAGATCTTTCCTAGCAGTATCAAGATCTTCTTCCAGTTCTGCTACTCTGTTAGAAAGGGCTGTTATACGTTCTTTCATTTGAGCCTGCTCTTTAGTTTGCATCTCTATGACATCTTGAAGTTCTATTACTTTAGCAAGGTCTTCATCATGACTTAGAGAGCCATTGGAAGATCTCTATTTGGAAATAAAATTATTATTTTTAGAAGACCAGTACAATATGATGTACTACATACTACCATAATTTTTCAAGTTAAAGCTGTCATAATTCAGGCATGATTAAGGTCTGCTCATTTACTATTTCCTAGGAGGAAAAGATTCAAAAGGATGAGTCTCATTGCCAGAGATTCAAGAAACAATGAGTAAATCAAACTGAAACCACGTTTATTTAAAAATGGTGTTTTCTGTACCACAAACCCATTACCTGAAAAGATTTGGAGTGTTTGATCAGGAGATGACAGAGACAACACATTTAAGTGATGTTTCTATAAAGCTGCTTTCACTCACTACTTTCTCATCGGAATGAGATGATGGTGTAGGTGCACCTGAGACCCACACTGTGTTTAAGATTTATTCCCCCAGAAATGATGAGTGAACAAGCCCTACAAGACCAAGGTTTCCACCTACCTTCCCATTAGTGCTAGGTACATTCTCCTGATCATGATTAACATCAGGCATCCCATCAGCTTGAGTTCTTTTCTGATTGTTCTGTTCTTTCAAAATCATTAACTGAAAATGAAATTAAAGTATTGTTTCAGTTATGGTAATAAAGGATATTAATTCAGAAATTAAAAAAGGAGCAGTTAACATTTGCAAAGATAGAAATTCTGCATTTATGAATGAATAGGCAACAGATATACTACCGCCCTCAATTTTAAAGCAGAATTGGAACTGATTTCTATAATCTATTTAGAGGATATTTGTCAAATGGTAAGCTTGCCTTTGAGGAGTACTCAACTGTCAGACAGGAAACCTTCTGCAAAACAAATGATCTATGACTGCCATTTACTTAATAAGTGAATGGAGTTGGGTGAATTGGCTCTTAGGACAGACTGAAACCTTGCAGTGATATGTCCACAGCTGAAAAGATTGCATTTAGAGAGAAGACTCCATGGAAAACGTATTCCCAACATCACCAAGCTGCACAAAGTCCCTATCTTGCAGAAGACAGGGAGGGGTGTTTCTAGCTACCCCACCCTTTGCCCTTGGGAAGCCTTCAAAGAAGCTGCTGCAGGAGAGGGACTGTGAGCAACATCAAGGGAGGGGAGTTTCTAGGACTAAGGTGAAACTATGAAACTCCCTTGTTATTTTTGTATGAATGCTGAATGTTTAAGTAATCTTGTTATATATTTATAGTATAGGAATGTGTTTCGGGGTATGTTATTATATTTTGTTTCGCTATGTATTATGAAATTGTTACTATGTTATTGTTTTCCTATGCTATGATTTGCGGGGGGGGGGGGGGGGGGGTGCAGTGTTTGAAATGCATCCGTATCTTTGTTGTAGGCTGCTTTGAGTTTGAGGGGGGAGTTGTCAGAAAGTGGTACACAAATAATAAAGTGAAGGAATGAAGACACACTGCTTCACAAACTTTTGAATCAGCGTTTAGAATTCGCAGCAGGACCAAGAGATGCAATGGGAGCATTTCACTGATTCTAACCCTTTCCTTTCAGTCATAGTTCTTTGGGCCCCTCAAAAAGTCAATAGCTCCTTCAGAGCTGACAAGAGGAGTTTTTGTTTTAAGGAAATGACCTACCTCCTTGTGTGTAGTACCCAGTTCTTCCTCCAGCAAGCTACATCTTTCAAGTGCTACTCGTAATCTTTCCCTTACCTAAAAAAGATAGATCCAAGGTGTGAACACAAACAATTCCAAAACTAAACTGTGCAGAAGTTTTGATTTACATGCAGTTATATATTTATTTTTGGCAATGAACATTATCTTTAAATTCTTAAAAACAATGAAGCAACAACCGAAATGTTTCTTCCAATATCAATGGAATGCCAAACAACAAGCAGCTTATGCAAAATCAATATGGAGCCAATATACATTCAGAACTCCTATTTCATTTGCAGGCAATGAACCTCTGGCTCAGACAAGCTTAAGAGTATAGTATTAGCTATACTACAGAAATGTGGACTGGTAACAATATCATGGTTAGATAGGATGAATTGATTTTAAATATATTCATTTTATCATATTGTATTTCATCTTTCTTGACTAAACAAGCATAGAAATTGGTTGTTATAACAATTAAAATATAAAATTTCAATTGATCAATATGTCACCTGTGAATACGCTGTATAAACCTTATGGGTCTGGATCCAATAAAGCCCAAGCATAAGGGTAAATCTTGATCATGTAGATGGTTCTCATTTCCACAACCCAAGCCACCTACAATCCCTACACCACATCAAAAGTCTTACTCCATGAGCAAATTTCTGCTCACAATCCTTACAATCAAAGCCACTGTCCATGGCTTTTCTACTAATGAAATATATGGACCAGGTGTGCCATCTGATGTTAGTCACACTCAGAGTAGATTAATTGAAATAAATGAACTTGTTTATTGATTTGAGTAAGACTGCTTACTCAAAAGATCCGAGTAAGATTGCTTACTCAAAAGGCTAAATGCCCAGAACTTCCCAAAAGCAAGAGATGGAAGCTACTGAACAGAACACCGTTCTCTATGAAATAGGAAATAAGGGCACAGTTCAACCAAAGTTAAGGATAAGCCTCTTCTGAAGTCATTGGGACTTCAACTGCTTAACTTCAAATTTCACAATGCCTATCCATACTGTTTGATGGACAGTCATATAGTCATACTGAACTGGATCCATAGAAAAAGTGCACAGGAGGCAACTGGATGAATTCCCTGCCTCCCCGTCTCCCTCACGACCCACAGTTTTCAGTGATCCCCTTTCCCCTCAGCCCCCTACATCACAGCCCACCTTTTCAGAAGGGTGTCCCAACCCTCAGAAGGGGAAGAAGTCAGGAAGGGGACTTGAAGAAGCTAAGCTCTCTCTTGCATTACAGCATATACGTCTAACAGTACAGTGGTACCTCGCAAGACGAACGCCTCGCAAGACGGAAAACCCGCTAGACGAAAGGGTTTTCCGTTTTGGAGGCGCTTCGCAAAACGAATTTCCCTATGGGCTTGCTTTGCAAGACGACAGCCCATAGGGAAATCTCCGGGACAGCGGGGAAGCGCAGCGCGTCTTCCCCACTGTCCTCGGACCTCCTCCGAAGCCTGGCGGCAAGGCGGGGACACCTCCTCCCGCCGCCGCCGGGCTTCGGAACGATGCCCCGATGCCGGGCGGCGGGGCGGGAACGCCTCCCCCCGCCGCCCGGCATCGGGACGATGCCCCGAAGCCGGGCGGCGGGGCCGCGAAGCCTGGGCGCGCTGATCTCAGCGCGCGCAGGCTTCGGCATGCCGGCAACTCTCCGCAAGCAGCGGCAGCGCTGCCGCTGCTTGCGGAGAGGTCCGCAAAGCCTTGGCCGGACAGCTTTTGAAGGCAGGCGGGGGGGGGGGGAGCGAAAGTCTTTGTCCCCCCTGCCTGCCTTCCCAGGGGCTTTTAAATCGCCCCGGACAGCGGAGAAGTCCTCCGCTGTCCCGGGCGATTTTAAAATGCCGCCCGCCAGCATTTTAAGATCACCCCGGACAGCGGAGAAGCCCTCCGCTGTCCCGGGGTTTTTTTAAATGCTGGGGGTGGGAAGAAAAGCCCTTGTCGTCCCCCCCGCCCTTCAGAAGAGGTCGGGGGACACTGTCCCCGGACCTGGTCTGAAGTCGGTTTCCCTAGGAACGCATTAATTGATTTTCAATGCATTCCTATGGGAAACCGTGCATCGCAAGACGAAAAACTCGCAAGAAGAAAAAACTTGCGGAACGAATTAATTTCGTCTTGCGAGGCACCACTGTATTAGGCAAAGCTGGCCCCTCTGCTCTTACCACTTCTTTTTTTCCCTATGTCACAATTTAAAAGTGGCACAGATCCCACCCACTACCCAAATGCATTAAAGTGTTTTCATTTCCTGTCTCTTCCCCTATGCACATACCAAAAGCTGGGAAAAAGGGAGGAAGAAACAGAATGAAGCAAAAAGGGGAACAAAGAATTGAACTAAACGGATGAAAAGGGACTGGGAAGGCACCATAATAAAAGATTGTTGCACTCCAATTTGACATTGCCACCACTTTCCTGGCATCTATATTTTGGAGTAGACAGCAGTGCTATCAAGCTTCAACTGAACAAAAGTAGAAGGCAAATGTTATTTTCACTTTTTCTGTTTGTTTTACCAAGGGGACTGCCTCAGAAGACCAATTCACTGGCTGACACCTACTTAGAAAGGTAAGCTAGTTATAACAAGGTAAACTTACAAAGGTAAGCTAGTTATTACCAAGACAAACAAGTTTTACAAGTCAGCCAGCTATTTTTTCCACTTGCATTTATTACTTACATGAGTAATTTTGAACGACAGACTGTTTTTACACTAATGCGCTTAATTAGTTTGCCATAACCATTTATTATACATTTCTCAAATAACAAACAATGCACTCAGTACGTTTACCTTTTCATCAAGGGCTTTGTGGTGTTCAAATAGGGATTTTAGTGCTTTGAGAACTTCTACTTCACTAGAAACGCCTGCTGGAGATTGAGCCTGTCTCTTTACTACAGTCATTCTAAGAGATCGCTCATGCCGGGAGACAAGACATTCCAAATGCTCTAACAGCAGCTGAAAAATAACCAAAATTTAGATGAGGAAGACAGATGAATTCCATTCTAAGCATCTGAAGAGAAACGCTATGCTATTGTTTGAAAATAAAATCATGATGCAATATGCACCCCAAACCCGCAATGATGGATTGTTTATGACCACATGAGTTACAGAATTCTGTTTGTCTTAAAAATGATCTCTTTTAACTTTGACTGCCTGAAAAATTGTGTAGCCTGAAAAAGTTTCATGGCAAATTCAACTGAGGAAAAAACCATGTACTTTGCTAACCAAAAAAAAAAAAAAAAAATAGGAAGACATATTCAAAAGTTTTCTTTTTTCCTCGAGTCAGACAAATAATCTGCCAGCAATTTATTTTTACATATATAAATGCTCTCTTGTAATCTCAGCCTTTATAGCGATTCCTTTAATAGCCAGGGAAGCTTCTCACTAAGGATAAAACTACACAATCTACCTCTACATGTCTTATATCCTCACCACTTCAAATGCACTGAAATGCTTAGCCTTTCCTAAGCACTGCCCTCCCTAGCTGCTTTCCTCCTTGCAGAGGTCCCAGATCCATCCATAGCAAGTTAATTGCAAAAGTCTCCTATAGAAGGATAAATCACCTGCAGTGTTTTAGCTGAGATCCAATAAGTTACTTAACTAGTGACAACAGCAAATTTGAGCATCATTTATAATTGTATTAAGCAGAATTGTTATGCAGTGTTTTTCACAAAGGATACTGAGTTCAGCATTATGAGAATTTAAGCTCACATGTAAAACTGGCTAACCCATGGTCCTTCAGCTGTTGCTGGACTGCCTTCCCCAACCTGGTTCAAAGAGGCCAATTCCCTCTTATCTGCAATATACTATATCCTCCCACCAACACACACACACACACACACCATTCCAGAAGTTGCAGAAGCCGCTGAGAATAGTTCCCTGTTAGGCCATATGGGTTTTTTATCCCTACTCCCTTTTAGTTTACAAATATACTCCTGAATACTGGGAATTTCCCCAAATAGACAGGAACTGCTACTGTGTTTTTAGATGGCTCTGTCTTGCTGCTAAATTTGCTGATGTGGTATTGCCCTAATTTGATGAAATAAAGAATGACAAAATTGATGATTACCCAAAAGGTCAAAAGATGATTCCTAAGATCTTGAGCAGTGATACATTTCATTTGGCTTTATAAAGGAAATCCAATGACACTTTCAAAAAAAAATTCTTTACACAGTTGAATCACAAATGCTCTAATTATACTATTATTACCATACAGAAACATAAGTTGGTTAATCCTGAATAACTAGAAAGATTCAATGGCAAGTAATCAACTACTGGCACTGACTACCAAATATAAATTCAAGCTGATTCTCAAAACTGTGCCTGGAGGAGTAAAGATGATGAGATCTCCAAGAGCTACCAGTCCAAACATGCAAGCTTTTGGTTGCACTCCTGGGGATTTCCAGAACTCAGTAAAACAGTACGTTTAGCTAAATAATGTTATATCCGAAGCTTACGATGGGCAATACTGGCAAGAAATCATACCTGGTGGCAATTTATGATTATGATTTCATTCTGAAACTCTTAAGTTCAGCATTCAGAAAAATACATTTGACTGGTAAGGACAAATTCATACTTTATCACACAGGAGTCATATTTGCTGCATTAACACCAAAATTCACTGTGTGGAATATGTAGGTACAAAAGGAAGATATCCATTCCCACACATGTAGTAGGCGTGCACCCATGAGCCACTCTACTACATTTTCCAGCATAAATTCATACAGTCGTACCTTGGATCCCGAACGCCTTGTGAGTCGAACGTTTTGGCTCCCGAACGCCGCAAACCCGGAAGTGAGTGTTCCGGTTTGCGAACGTTCTTTGGAACCCGAACGTCCAACGTGGCTTCCGCAGCTTCCGATTGGCTGGAGCTTCCTGCAGCCAACTGAAAGCAGCGCCTTGGTTTCCAAATGTTTTGGAAGTCAAACGGACTTCCAGAAAGGATTCCGTTCGACTTCCAAGGTACCACTCTACTGGGTTAGTCTGCATGCAACACCAGGTAATAACACTGTTTGGTCATCCTTGGGCTGTTAATACTTCCCTTCCACAAACATACTCACAATTCATTTACTAACTTCCTGGTTTGCAGCATTTTTAGCTCAATACAGCTTGCATATAACATCTTACTTGTTATACACATTGCCCTATTAGTGCAATCTGTGGCTTATCTGATTTTGATTTGATGGTTGTATATTTATATATTTATATATATATTTATTTATTTATTCATTCATTCATTCATTCATGTTTTCAAGCCTTGCACATCCTAAACATACAAAGTCAAGAGCAACATTGCATGCAATAGCAACAAAATGATATCAGATAATTAACTAACCCTTGTATTATTTCGTTCTGCTTTCAGTTCTGCAATTTCTTCTTCCCTTTCAAGGAGTTGTTCTCTGCAAACATTAAGTTCTTTAGTAAGTGCCGCAAACTCCTAGAATCGAAGCAAACAAGAATGAATTCATTATTAATACATCCAAACAAATGCATTACATGTTAGGCAACAAATAAAAGAAAAGCAGCATTATGCTAAGGTAATCCTACTCTCACCTCTTCTACCAACTTCAATTTTTATAGAATGGTAGAATATTAATGCTAGTAATAAAGTTAGCAAATTAGTCCTCCTGTCTCCCACCACCGAGCAAAATGAATTTCCCACCTGCTACTACACCACTCTGTTCCATTTAATAGCCCTGCTCAGTGCATCTTGCATTGCCACTACATTTCAGGGCAGGCCTACCCATTCCACCTCCACTGCCTGTCTGCAAAACTCAGCTATAGGCTTTCCACTTTAAAGCAGGCTGAGACTGCTAGCAAAGAAGCCATTCACTATTCACTTAACCACAATCCCCCAAACTCACTTCCAGATGGAAGCACAGTCTAGAAGCCCTTGCTAAGTAGAGAGGAAAAAAGCACCCTGAAAGAGAAGGATTAACAATTGACCTTCTTGCCCACTTCTTAGCCACTGGAAGTCACACCTACCTTGCCTTGATTTATGGTAGAGAAACATCTCCTGAGTTTTGAAAACATCTGGCGGAAACAGAATGTGTGTTCTACCCTATGTTTGTTGTCAGGAGTCCATGTCATCAAACACCTGCCAAGGTTATTGCCTCAGCAAGCTTTCTGGTCCAGTTTTGCTACTCCTTGCTGTTGCTGCACAGCCATCAGTCCTCTCTAAGTGAGCAGGCAGTGACAAGAGGAAGAGGAGCGATCTCCACTTCACCTTGTCACTCTCTCATGCTAGCTATCTAGACTGGACCAGAAGAAAGAGGGTTAGTGTACGAGCAACAGTAACTGAAGGCCAGAAGAAGTATCCCCACTTGGGGGATCTTGCTCAAAGATCTACCAAAACCAGAAAAGGACAAGCGCTACACTAACAACAAAAATTGGCCGCACGGTTGTAACTCTTGCCTTCTCTTATCATGGTCATAGTTAGGCTTGCAATGGATTGTCTTAGGAAAAATAATTTCCTAGCCCTAAGTTGGGGGAGGGGGAGTCTAAGGATCATATTTTAGGAGAATAATGGGCAAACCTGGAGACAAAGGTGTGTGTGGTCAAAGGCAAAAGTGGGTAGAATAATGGATATTAACCTTTGTACAATAAGATAGCTCCCAGCCACACAGAAGCCAGGGGTTTCTAAATGCACCCACCTGCCTCAAGGAGGGTATGAAGGAAGACTAGTGAGAGTTGCAGCCCATGGAGAGTTCCAAGGGCCACGTAAAGGGTGGGGTGGGGTTGGAGGGTCACATTCAGCAGCTGGGCTTGAGGTTTCCACCTCTCTTTTAGAATAGGGATGTATCCTATATTGCCGTTTCAGTCGCACCACAGACATCTGATTGCATAACAGAACACTGAAGATCAAGAAGGTGAACAGGAAAGCATTTGTGGCGCTCATTCAGCTATCCTATGTAGAAAGTTTATATAACAAGGCTGATCTTTACTGCTGTACAGGTGGTGGCCTTCCATTCTAACTGAGGTTATAAAGGATTTAGCTCATGCCCCTACTTCCAAGATATTTCTTGTCTATAGTCTAGCTTTCAGATTCAGCTGGACTCTCCCTTGTTATTTTTGTTGAATAGTTCAGACTTTTTTTTGTTTTTGTTTCAGAAGGCTTCTGTTCCAACTAAGTAGATAATGCTTCTAATGACCATTTTATCTGCTCAGTTTGTCTCTCTTGTACTTTAAATGGCTATTTTATTAAGTGTTATTGTATTCTATAGATGACCTTAACCACGGCAAGCGGTCCTAAGTAATGACTATGCATTAGAAGGGTGGGGTGTACATATACATCTGTGTGAATATATGGCCTGTCACTTTAATATAGAAAACATTAACACACATTCCATATAATTTACAAATACCAATTTGAATGGCAATGCTTCTTAGACTTAGGTGTAGTTTCATCAAAGTAGTACGACCACATTATTTAACAAACATTTTATGACAGGGTTTAGCCTCCAAGTGTTGTTGAATTACAACTTCCATCACCCCGATCATTGGCGGAATACTCTGCCAATAGTGATTCAGCAGGCACCTTTTGTGACAACTTTTAAATGCATGCTTTTGGGGGGGGGGGGTCTGTAATTTTTTTCTTGGTTTTGTTTTTTTTAAATTGCTTAGTAACATAACATTATTATATATATTCTATAAATCAAATACAAAGCAACTTTTAAATGCATGCTGAAAATTTTCTATTCTGCCAGGCCCAAATAGGCAGTTTGAATACATCTTTCCACAATGCTTAATTGATGTCTGTTTTTAACTTTTTAATATGGTTTATATTGTAGAGTTTTATGTTTTACTGTTCTAAACTGCTTTAATTTTTTTTTTTAATGACATAATGGTATATAAACATTTTTTATAAATAAAGAAAATCTAACCATGCATGCATCTTTTTAGTATGTACTGTATTTTTCGCTCTATAGGACACACTTTTCCACCTCCAAAAATTAAGGGGAAATGTGTGTGCGTCGTATAGAGCGAATGCAGGCTGCGCGGCTAAGCCCAAAGCCGGAACAGGGAGACGGAGCGCTGAGGAGCGCTCCGTCTTGCTGTTCTAGCTTGCGGATGGCTGCGCAAAGCCTCCGCAGGGCAGCGGGGTGCCTTCACCCCGCTGCCCTGCAGAGGCTACGAAGGCTGTACGAAGGTGGGGGGAAGGCTGCAAAGCTCGGGGAGCAGCGGGAAGGCGGTGCGCCCCGACCTGGTCTATGGGGCTGGCGGTGGGGGAAAGCAGCGCTTCCTCCCAGCCAGCCCCAAAGAGTAGGTCGAAAGGAACTCCCGCTGGGCTCCGGAGGCTTCGGGTGAACGCACCTTGAACGCACAGAACGCACCTTGTTTTAGAGGGGAAGAACAAGAAAAAAAAATCTCCCCCTCTTTGCGCAGCGCCCCTTCAGCGAAGCGGCAGGAGAAATGGAAGGGGCTCCATTTCTCCTACCGCTTTGCTGAAGGCGCGCTGAGCAGAGAGGGGGAGAATATTTTTTTCCTGTTCTCCCCCTCCTATGGTCTGGTGTGTCCTATGGTCATGTGCGTCCTACAGAGCGAAAAATACGGTATATGTTACGAGCAGAAAACAATGAAACATGCATGTTTTAAAAAATCTAGAATCTAAGATTATAAAAGCTTTTTGACTAAATTTAAAAGTCATGCATGCTTTCCCTTCTTCTTTTGTGTTACTTTATACCATTCATTTTGCATCTAGAATGGGAGACTCATAAGCAGCCAGATTTAATCTGCACCTTCGATCTGGTATCTGCTGGAGGAAACCCCTTCCATGAGTGCAAGGGGGCTAACTATATTATACTCCACCTAATGTTTAATACGCTAGCAAATTAACAATAATATACTTTGACCCTAAAGCTTCTCTAGTCACATATGAACAAGCTGTAAAAATGTAACAAGAACTTGGATGGAAATGCCATTCTGTCAAGCATTTGAATAGAATGCAACTCAAAGCAATATTTTCTTTTCAATGTATTTCAAAACACCTATGTTGCCAGCTAGGCAACAATGCTTCTTATGATGACTAAAAACAAATTATTGTAATGTTTTCAGCAATAAACCACATCCTGTGTTGTATATTTCATATATGCCTAGCAAGTTATATGCACATGCAAGATCATTGACAAGAGCGTTCAAATATGCATAGCCAGTTATAAGCACATGCAAGATCATTACAATAGTAGATTTCCTTAGCTTAACTGAGGTGATTGTCAAGCTTCAATAGATCTTCTTTAGAAATGTTAGTGTTCTATTATGAAACTGCAGGTCCAAAGTTAACTGACTGAATGAAACACATTTTGAGTGAAATCTAAAATATATTTCCTCAATTTGACTGATGTGGGGACATAATACAGACTAAGTTGAGGAATGTGCAGGTAAAAATATTTAACTCAATTAAATTTCTTTATACCTAAAGAGTGGGGCTCATTTCTTCATCTTTCTGACTGAATTTTTTATGAGTATTTATGGCAACTACTTTAAACATTCTTCATTCTTGCTATCTTGGAAATTGGGTTTTAGGATTACTGAAACTGTAGTACTCTGTAACTAAAGCATTACAACACTTCTGGATACAAATGTTTTTTCCAGTACAAAAGCTTGGTATACATTACTGGAAAATGACAGCACTACTAGATGAATGAGCTTAAATTAGCTTCCCACCACTTTCTGACGCCATATTGGAGACAGTCATCTGTCCAAGGGTACTTCTTGGATTTACACCAGATGCAAACAGTAGAACCATGTGTCATTCTACTGCTTGCAGATGCTTTGCATATTTTTATTCAATTAGACTTCTGACTTTATCTTTACAGATAAAAATAAGCATATCTCATGAACTATTTCGAGAACACAAAGATATCAATTACTTATTTTTAAAAATGGACTCTTTCAAAATGAACAGCAAAAAACATACTGTAGAACAGTTGAAATACTGCTGTGCATACAAATTTGATAATTCCAGAAAGCATCACATAATCAAACATGCTTTCCCACAACACATTCCAGCTATAACACAGGCCAAAGTTGCTGCTTGGGTAGGATTGACACAATGGACAACTGACAGTCTATTTCAGGGGTAGGCAACCTAAGGCCCGTGAGCTGGATGTGGCCCAATTGCCTTCTCAATCCAGCCCGTGGACGGTCCAGGAATCAGCGTGTTTTTACATTAATAGAATGTGTCCTTTTATTTTAAATGCATCTCTGGGTTATTTGTGGGGCACAGGAATTCATTCATTTTTTTCCTTCAAAATATAGTCCGGCCCACCGCATGGTCTGAGGAATGGTGGACCAGCCCACGGCTGAAAAATGTTGCTGACCCCTGGTCTATTTGATACCAGTCAAATATTATCAAATATGCCAAAAATGTCACTGTTTGGATGTCAGCTGACCTTTTGTATTTCACTGTGCTGTCCTGTGATAGCAAAGGGAGCACAGCCTCTAGCATTCAAAGACTCAAGGGCAAACCCAGTAGCACAGCAAATCTTTTCCCACTACCTACTATAACATTACAGTGGTACCTCGGGTTACAGACGCTTCAGGTTACAGACTCCGCTAACCCAGAAATAGTACCTCGGGTTAAGAACTTTGCTTCAGGATGAGAACAGAAATCACACAGCGGTGGCACGGCGGCAGCGGGAGGCCCCATTAGCTAAAGTGGTACCTCAGGTTAAGAACAGTTTCAGCTTAAGAATGGACCTCCAGAATGAATTAAGCTCTTAACCCGAGGTACCACTGTATAGTACATTCAAACAAGAACACAAACAGTTATTACTACCTAGAGCAGGGGTTCCTAATTAGCTGATTACAGAGGACCCCCTCTTTTTCAAAAGCCAAGCCTCGAACTCCCTACTTTTGAAAATTTTGATAACTCTATGGTAGTTACCTCTGCAAAGCAATTTTTTGAACAAAATGTGGGTAGCCCCGAATAAGCAAAGGATTTTAGTTACACTAAAAAACAGAGTAGGGCTGAGCAACATCTGGTTTTCAACATTGTGATATATCAGCAGCATTTTCAACATTGCAGTATTCTGATATATCATGATGTCTGAAATTGGAGATTCCAGGCGTGAGGATGAGGGAAGGAGCAGCCGCGGAGATCAAGCCGTTGTCCATGGGGCAGCCAGCAGTGACAGCCAGTGAAGATGCACATCCACTGTGCCTGCTGCTGCTTTCCTGCTGACTGAGAAACACTGTTTCACCTCAGTGCCAGGGGATGGTAGTGCCACCGTGCCTTGAAGTGAGGGCGATCAGCTGCCCTGGTCTCCCTCAGTGTGAGGGAAGGCAGTTCAGATCAGCGGTGCCTTGAAACCGGCTTCCCTGCTCTCCCTCGCGCGAGAAGCAATATATTGCTGTGTATTGCTGGGTCAAAATTGTTATTGTGGTGTGATTTCAAAAATATTTTGGCCAATATATTGAAAAAATGCACAAAAAATGACAAAAAACTAGTTGGGGGGAAGGCAAGGGATAGGACCATGGACCCCCCTTTTTGGAAACCACTGACTTAAAGGATAGAGTATAAGGCTAGGAACAGGGGCACTTGCATTTAAACCTTGACTCAGGCATTACTCATTCAGCAATCACATGCTCAACCTAAACTATACCATAGATTTTTTCCAACTATTAAACTAACAGGACAGTGGGAGGTCCATGTACACTACCCTGAGCCCTGTTAATGCCATAGTTTCACAGTAACAGCTACAGTGGTACCTCAGGTTAAGAACTTAATTCATTCTGGAGGTCCGTTCTTAACCTGAAACTGTTCTTAACCTGAGGTACCACTTTAGCTAATGGGGCCTCCTGCTGCCGCCGTGCCGCCACAATTTCTGTTCTCACCCTGAAGCAAAGTTCTTAAACCGAGGTACTATTTCTGGGTTAGCGGAGTCTGTAACTTGAAGCGTCTGTAACCTGAGGTACCACTGTATTTGGTTTTTGTAATTAACATAGCTATCTAACCTGTTGGTGATTATCTTCTTTGCTCCCATAATGTTAATGCCTTTTAAAAAAACAAAAACAAAAAAACCATTGTTTGGCAATATAATTGTTTGTTTGTTAAACCTGTTTTAAAAACCCCAGTCAATTGATCAACAAAAAACCTCTTGTTCTATTTGGTGGCCAGGGGTATCGTCTCAAAAATCCTCTCACCACTGCAAATATAAAACTATCGGAAAACTTACTAAAAAATGCCTGTGGCAACTACATTTTTCCTTATGAATGCGTTCTAGAAACAAGTATGCTTTACATATTCCAGTGGCCTACATTTGACTTTTCAGCACCAAGAGTTCTGAATTTCTCATTAAGCTTTTTCTCCACAGTTCCCCTCAGTGAAATCGAATGGTCCTGGGGCCCATGGAGAAAAGTATGCCAGGATTTCACAATAGAAACATTCACTCTCCTATAGTGTGTTTTGGTTGGCAGCTGATCTTGTAAGGCTGTAGGCATTTATCTGCAGTACTTGTGAGCAGGGAACTTTCCCTAAATCATAGCTCTGCTCAATGCACACTGCAAAGTAGAATATACATATTAAATGAAATACCCAGTACTTCTATTTCAACAAATTCTGAGTAGGAAAAAACAACAGCAGCCCACCTAATTTTCAATGATTCTTTGAAGTAGTTAAAAGCATTGACTGCATTTCACTCCTGACAAAACTGGAATTAACTGTTCTGGGATAGCACTTGTCATTCGCTCATACCTTTTCCTTCTACCCCCTGTCCCAGTTGTTTAAGATTCTTTTTTCAGATTTCACTAGAATTCTGCATTTTTGCTGAGCCATCACAATTAAAAGGCAATGACCATTATATGCACATTGAAGACTAAATTATTTTGAGGTAAATGTTGCTGAACTATAAGCTTCTTTAAGCAAGAACCTTTTTTTGCATTTTGTGAAATGCCAAGCACACACTGTTCAATACAGTAATGCTAGCTGGCACTCTGGAATTAAACTTTCGGACATTCTGCAGATTTAACACTTGCCAAATACCAAAATAATAATTAAAAAATGCAGTGTTTAAGTGCTTGCTGTTATGTCTAGCTACTTTTGATGTAGCTCCTTGTTTCTAGCTATCCTAGGCAATGCCCATATCAAGAACATAAAAAAATTAGACATCTACAGGAGGAACAGAGCAGCTGACATTACACTTTGGGACAAAGAAAAGACAAAGGATTCTACTACCAGATAATGGAGGCATTCAATTTGGATAAGAAAATTGGCTTCCAGGTGGAAAGATCAAAGTTAGAAACAGAGCTGTTAGAACCTAAAACTAAGATTTTGTCAAGGATGTATAACTTGCTGTTGAAGTGGAATACTCAGGATGAAACGGTGAAATCTGCTATGATTAAATGGGCACAAGACGTTGGACATAACATTATGTTTGCTGACTGGGAACAGTTATGGACCACAGGTATGAAGTTTACGGCATGTAATGCCTTAAGAGAGAATATTATGAAAATGACCCCAGTCAAGCTTGCAAAAATTTATCATTTGCCCGATAATAAATGTTGGAAATGTAAAGAAAATGAAGGTACATTCTTTCACCTTTGGTGGACGTGCCCAAGGATTAAGGCTTTCTGGGAAATGATATATAATGAAATGAAAAAGGTATTTAAATATACCTTCCTGAAGAAACCAGAGGCCTTTCTCCTGGGCATGGTCGGCCAATTGGTGTTAAAGAAGGATAGAACTTTCTTTATGTATGCCACAACAGCAGCAAGAATACTTATTGCGAAGTACTGGAAGACACAGTGTCAGGGCTGGCTCAGGTCCCAGCTCACAAGAGACCAACGCCAAGTCCAGTTTATATACAAAAATGTTTATTCAAGTTCATTGTACGCTCCACAGCCGAGGCGCGCAGCCCCACGTCTGTTACGCTTAGACCGCTGAAGTCCCCTCTGAGTCAGTCCCTCCTCTGCACCAGTTTAAGAGGGCTGTGCTGCTCCACCTCTTCCTTTCCTTCCTTTTCCGCAGGGTCTTCCTGCCCCCTGGGGTTTCGCCCCTCCTGGATTCCCCTGACGCGGAATCCCCAGACAGCTCTTCCCCCCTCCTGCGTGCTTTGGGACCTGGCTCCTCCTCCGGGCTCCCTGTTCTTCCGCGCGCCTCCACATTTGAACTTGGCGCGCGTTCGCAACCGCTAACCTTCCTCTTGACAGTTACACTACTCCCTGCACTACTCCCCTCCCCTTCCGGGAGGATGTCTTGCTCCGATCTCCCCTCCCTCTCTGCTTTCGGACCTGCTTCTCCTGTCACTCTGGAATCTCCACCCCCTTCACTGCGCTCTGGCGGAGAAGCCGGTCCCGACTCCCAGCTCCCACTTTGGGTTCCCCCGCTGGTCCCCTGCTCCTGACGAGTCCCCCCTGTGACTCCCCTTGGCCTGACCACAGACGCCCCCTTCTGGGAATCCTCCGATTCACTTGAAAGACTCATGGAATCCCTCAAGTCATCGTCCTCCTCTTCCTCGCTACCCTGGGATTCTTCCCCCTCGCTCTCTGTCTCCTCCCTCACCTGTGCCTCTGTCCCTGAACCCCTGACACACAGGATCTACCCACTCTGGAAGAATGGCAGATGAAGGTGATAGACTATATGGGACTGGCAGAAATGACCAGGGAAGAAGATTGGAAGAAATTTAAAGACTATCTACAGAAATATTATAAAATTAATGAATGTTAGAGTGATGTCGGATAGAATTTAAGTGGTTTTCAGCTGTAATGTTTTAAGAGAATATGGAAAAAAGGTTTAGAAGTAGGTCAAAACATTGATAAGGATTTGCTGAACTAACAATTGAATTGGGATACAAAAAAGGGAGGTACGAGGTCTGGGAAATAAGTTAATGAAAAATAAGCTATTGAAATTTTGTGTGTTTTTTTAAAGTATTTTCTGTTTTGTATTTTTGTTATATTTTTCTTTTTTTCTTTTTGATTTTCTTTTTATTGTATTAATACTGAAAACTTTAATAAATAATTTATATAAAAAAAAGAAAAGACAAAGGATTCTAGTGCTACTTCTAAAGTTTTGTTAATACAGCAATTAGGTTTATTTAAACTACGTTAAACAAAACTTGCTTCCCAAAAACAACAGGCAGAAGAAGGATAGCAACTAAAATACTTTAATGACTTACAAGCTGCTCATGAACTGTTCCAAAGTGCAAAAAATAAGAGTCATCACTTTGAGAGAGGACGGAGATCTAGAATTCTTCTACAGGGTTATGCAATATCAGGCATTTGTGATCAGGAGGTTGGTTACATGTTTTATTGATGTTTTCAAAGTTTGGGGACGCAGAATTAAGAATACCTTGTCCTAGCTATTTTTCCACAAAAGACAGGAGCCATACAACTTTGCCAGTGATAGTAGCTTTCAATGCATGATGACATTCTAAATCGGGTGCAAACCAATTACATTTTACTGGGAAATGTGCTTTAAATATTGCAATTAGGTGTTGACACAGATAACATCTGAAAGTCTTCAAATTACTGAAAGAACTTGGCCACCCTGTAAGTTGTAAACTCCCGTCTGCATTTACAGCTTTCAAGTTCATTACTGCTTAGAATGCAAATGCATTTCGTAACCTCCAACTTCATAAACAAGAATTTAGTCACCTATTTCATGGCAGTTCAAAATGTACTCAATTTAGCATTCCTGTATACTTGTAAGCAAGAAAATTTTCAGCACAAACAGTTCCTGAAACAAGCTGTGTAGTTATTTGGAGGTGTAAGGTTTAGACTGCGTTCATCACTATCATTTTTATCTCCAACATCTAATATAATTTAATAGCTAGAATAGGTAGAATAAATGTTGTGTTTAAATTTTTTTCCATATTTGGCCCAGTGCTTCACAAAACTACTGATGGCAGAGCCACTTCTTTCCCCCTCTCCTAGAATTAGACCACTTTACACTTGCACCCTAAGAAAATATTATGTTTTAGAGAAGGGGTGGACAACTTGTTGCTCTCCATACATGTTGTTGGACTACATCCTACATATGCCCCAGCTGGCATAGCAAATGTTGACGAATGATTAAATTGCAATTCATCAACAGCTGGTGGCCCATTCATTAAGAGCAAGAATTATACACCATCAATGGAACTGTCTTTACACATTTCTGCATAACTCACTGTTCTGGGATTATCACCTACGGTAACTAGAAGGAGCCATGCCTAGAACAGTGACTCATGCAGAAACTTAATAGAAAGCCTCCTCTAAGTATGAACAATTATGCTGCTTCACTACATTGGGAGGTGTTGAATTGGCCAAATGCATTTAGAACCAATGTTAGGATTACATGACCTGTGGAGGCCAAATGGAAGGAGGCAAGACTAGAGCAGTCAATTTTGCAAAGATGAAATAGGGAACTGAATAGGCTTAAAATATTTAATTTTTCATAGAACAAAAACTAGCTTCTCATAGCACACTACTGGGCCCTGGCACCAGTGGCGGACCTACATTTTGGGGGCCCTAACGCTTGAACCAATATGGGGGTCCCTTCAAAACCAGCCACAAGGTCTGGGTAACCACTGTTATCTTCTTCAATTGAGTTGTTCCATGACAGATCACCACACCTTTACAACATCTGTGCTACTGACTTTCAAACTTTGATATTGTTGTAATATATACAACACAATTAGAGTCATGAGACTCAAATTGGGTCTACTAGACCCCATTTTTTAAAGCAATGTGGACTAAAGTCACTTCAGGGCCTCCTCTGGGATGAGGGGCCCTGAAGCTTAAGCTTCATTAGTTTCATAGTAGATCCACCCCTGCCTGGCACTCTGGGAATTACTGCTCTACCCTCATGAACAACATCTGCATGTACCAAGAATGTAAGAAGAGATATGCTGGATCAGGCCAAAGAGCCGTTTAATCCAGCATCCTGTTTCCACAGTGGCCAACCAGATATCTATGGGATTCCTGCAATCAGGACATGAGTACAACAGCACTCTCTCACAGGCTCTCAAGCAACTGGGATTCAGAGGCTACAGTCTCTGATACTAGAGGCAGTGAACAGCTATTGTGATCAGGAGCCACCAATAGTCTTCTCTTTTGTGAATTTGCCAGCATTTATTTTAAAGCCAGGCAAGTTGGTGGCCATTACCACATCCCGTGGGGGTTTACCTGTGCAATATGTCAGGGGTGTGGAACCTTTGGCCCTCCAGATGTTGGCTGAACTTAAATTCATTTCATCCCTGGTCATCAGCTATGCTTACTGGGGCTGGTGGGAGTTGAAGTTCAGCAACATATAGAGGGCCAAAGGTTCCCCACTCCTGCACTACATGAAGTACTAACTACATCCTTTTGCCTGTCCTGAATCTTTATCAGGTTCCATACTAAAAAGACCCAAATTTTGTAACTTTTCTTGGTAGGGGAGTTGCTCCAGCCTCTTAAGAATGTGGATTACTCATCAAGAGTGGGAGAGGCCCACACCTGTGAGAAAAGATTCTTCCTCTTCAAGAAACAAAGCAGTGTATTCCATATCTCTTTCTAATTGTGTTATTCAACAACAGCTGTAATGCAAAAGCATACCACATGGCCATAAAGAAGTTTACAAGTTTTAGAGAGCTCAATTCATGCTGACCTGAGCCATCATGAAAGAACACAGGCAGGGACCGATTCTAGAAGCAGGCAAAACTTTTGTAGGCTGTAGCACATTGATACCACAGGGCAGCCTCAGCATACTCACAGCTTAGCTGGCATGGTGTAGGCCTAAACAGAGATATTTTGGGGTACTTGTTGATGGCTGTGGACAGAAAAGTCTTCTTTCCCATCAGAACTTGTGTAGGTAAGGGGAGAATATGCCTAAAAATTAAAGGGATCTATGCCACAGAGGCTAATCCTAAACAAGTTCCTACATTTAACAGCTTACTTGCTGCGATTCAACCTTCTTTATCCAGGGTACAAAAATTCACAGCAAAGCCTGGTTGGAGAAATTCTAAATCAAACAAATCAATCAAATTCTGGAAAAAAACAGCCTAACTATTTAAAAAAAGACAACATTGGAAGCTTACACTAAGAAATTTTCAGTATTTTAGAATATATTAGAGGTTAATAGCTATTTGGACAAATGTATTGCATGTTCTGCACTACAGTGGTACCTCAGGTTACATACGCTTCAGGTTACAGACTCCGCTAACCCAGAAATAGTACCTCGGGTTAAGAACTTTGCTTCAGGATGAGAACAGAAATCGCGTAGCGGCAGCAGCGGGAGGCCCCATTAGCTAAAGTGGTGCTTCAGGTTAAGAACAGTTTCAGGTTAAGAATGGACCTCCGGAATGAATTAAGTACATAACCAGAGGTACCACCGTATTAGAACAACATGAAGGGACACTGATACAAGGGCATTCAAGCCTTTCACATTTTAACATTCTTTTCTGCAGAGTTCATGTTATGTGTCACAAGCAAATCACTATAATTAGTCGTGTAACAGCAATTATGACCATTTCTTTTACAACAACTTAATCAGTACTGCTTGAGATTACTCATCCTGCAGGCCTATAAAGAAGTGCAACTCTCTATGCCTGCAATTTAAAAATTGTTTCACTAATTCCAAAGCCTATTTTAGTAACTGCATGTCAAGAGAAAAAAAAATTCTTGATTTTTCATTCACCTGTAAGCAGGTCCATGAAGGGAAGTGCAGCCAGGTACACTTGCCCTAGGCCTCCAAGGTCTAAGCCAGCCAGGAGGCCCCGTCAGGAACCATCTGCTTTTTTCGTTTGAGTTGATAACTTTATTCTAACAAGACTCCTGCCCCTGGCCTCCAACAAGCTCTACTTGTAAGTACAGGTGCACAAATACACCATGTGTTGTAGATTACATAAATATGTCTTTAGTGGTGAAATGTATCATTGTAGAACCAAACACATAAAAACTATTTAACACTAACTTTCATGCACTAACCAAAAATAACACATACCCCCAATATCATACCTATGTATTCAATACATATTGCACTTAATTTCAAGAGGTAATGGGTACAGTTTTAGTTGTTGCCATTTTTTATTTTGGTAGTCAGTTATTTTGCTTGTTTAGCTGTATGTGATTATGAAAACATGTAATCTTTAGGCACTGAGCACCAAGTTAGATAAGTTGCCTCTAGTTTCCCTCGTGTCGTTTTCCTCTATATATTAAAGAAACGAATAGCTGAGTATCCAAACAACATGACACATTGTCCAGGTTAAAATTAGACATGTGAATTTGATTCACCCATCAACTTATTTCCTAGGCTTTAAGCAGCATTCAAAATTCCCATTGTTCTAAGTGTTTTGAGACAAGGAATTTCATTAGCATGAGCAGTTTCTGAGCTCTGAGCACAGAGTACTGTGCCTAAGATTTCAGATTAAAGCTGCAGATTGGAAGGAAAGGAGGGCCTTTTTCTGCCGCCCCACTTCCAGCCACTCTCTGAAGACTGGAGAAGAGACCGTCTTAAGAATATTATGGGGGCAGGCAGGGGAAGCACTCTACATGGGGCTGCCCTTGAGACTGACCCAGAAACTCTAGCAGGTGCAGAATGCTGCAGCGAGACTCCTTACGGGGTCCTCGCCGTGGGATCACATTCACCCGGTGCTATGCCAGCTGCACTGGTGGAGTACAGGATCAGGTTTAAGGTGCTGGTTTTAACCTTTAAAGCCCTATACGGCCTAGGACTCTCGTACCTACGGGACCGCCTCTCCTGGTACGTCCCATGGAGGACCTTACGGTCTTCAAATAAAAACATATTGGAAGTCCCAAGCCACAGGGAGGTTAGGCTGGCCTCAACCAGAGCCAGGGCTTTTTCGATGTGGCCCCAATCTGGTGGAACGCTCTGTCACAAGAGACTAGGGCCCTGCAGGACTTGACAACTTTCTGCAGGGCCTGCAAGACAGAGCTGTTCACCAGGCCTTTGGCCAAGGCACAGCCTGACCCCCTCCTTTGGTAATCCTCATAGAACTCTAGTCCAATGGTTGCCATTAATTTGATTTTGAATTGATTTTAGAATGAATTGGTTTTAGAATGATGTATTACTTCTACTGTTGTTAGCCGCTCTGAGCCTGGGGAGGGCGGGATATAAATAAATTATTATTATTATTATTATTATTATTATTATTAGTTTTTTGCCGTCTTCAGATGAGGACTAGACCATATGGAAAATGAATATAAGATTTTAGTTGCAATTCATTCATTTTCAGCTTTGTATTCTTGTTATAAAAAGTGCGCCTAGACATTCCGTTGTTGCACCCATAACCTAGGTTTAAGGTGCCATTTAGCTCCTAGGTTTCATATCTCAGTTTCTAACACTGGCTTTAAGCATAAGTTTTTAAAAGAATGGCCACAAATTAGTCTGGAGAAGCATTTCCATTCTTGTCTTCAAGCATTTAAAAAACATGCTTGCCTTTAAGACTGAGGCACTGTTAGTGCATGGTTCCCTAGACTGGAAGGATAGTAGGTTGCCTGCTCTTGATGGGGTTACACTCCCTCTGAAGGAGGGAGGAACCAATAGGATTGCCTCTCTAAATCTTCAACTTTCATTAAGCCAACCATATGCACATCCAAAGAAGTTCAAATGCTAGAGTCTAGCAAACAATATATCAAAATTCTCAGTGTAATGCTATTTATTTATGAAAGTTATCCCTACACTAGGGATGAGGAACCTGAGGTTGTCTATATGTTACTGGACTCCAACTCCATTTGCCCTTGCCAACATGACCAATGGTCAGGGATGACACATAGTTGCAACCCAGTATCTGGAGAGCCTCAGGTTCCCCATCTCTGCTTAAAATAAAGTTGTTCTAACAATCTCTACAGCAAGCAAGAATGCCAAGTGGCTTCACCATGTTCAAACTTTGAATATAATCAGGCTCTAGGTTGAATTTTCAGTGTTTCGTTAGCATCAGTGAAACTGGATTTGAGACCCTTTGTTACACTGATCTACAGGGACTATTTACTTTCTGATCTGACCCAACATAAGGAAAAACTATTTCTATTTTCTTGCTTTTCTTGTGGTGTTTTTGAGTACTGATTATTTTAGATCGTAATGATGTAAAATTTGTTCCATGTCCAGTTGAAGTACAAGTGTCTCTTAAAACAAATACAGAGTCCTGTTGCATCTTTAAGACAAATAAGTCCACAAAAACTTATGTCAGAATAAATTACTTCATCTTTAAGGTGCCACAAGACTGTTTGTTAAACATATTACTGTAATCTCATGCCAATTATTAGAGAGGTATTGTCTTATGCAGTGGAATCAACTTGTAGCATGCTTGTCAAGAGGTTGGCTATAGTTGGGCTACTTGCTTCTTTATTTACATATATACAAACAAAAATAAAATCCTATTGTTTCTCTCCCCCGGCAGTCTCCAAAGTAACTTCTTAAACTTATACACCCTCTCCCCCCCCCAAACATATCCCTGTGGGAGAGAAAGCCTTAAATATCCTCTTCTAACAATTACATATAACAAATGCATTGTGTTCTCATTTAAGACTACAGCCAAAATAAGGAGCTTTTCTCTGCAGACTCTGCATTCCATTAAAGCTCAACACATATGTCAGTATTTAAGTGGCAGCTTAAAAAAACACACACCAAATAATCTGAGGAGACTTAATACTGAAGCAGCACAAGGGCAACAAGTAGTTAACCAGCTCCAAATCTCAGAAGTAGGTATGATGGTTCAGTTAAGAAAGGAACATAAGAAGCTTTTTAATGGGAAGGGCTATAGCTCAGCAATAGAGAAGAGAACATGCTTTCCATGCAAAAGATCCCAGGTTCAATCCCAAGTATCTCCAGGTAGAACCGAGAGAGACCCAAACCTGAAACCATGGAGAGCTATTGCCATTTCCTGTCTCCCCTGCCAATCATAGGGCCTGAGATCAGTTGATATTGGCAGAGGCTCTCTCTTTAGGTTGTTGGATCACAAGCCATTTAGGGGTCCCACCCGGACACTCATCCCTCTAGCGTAGTATTGTTGACAATAACTGCCAGTGGCTCTCCATGGTTTCAGACAAGGGTTTCTCCTTGTACTACCTGGAGATACCGGGACTGAATATGGGACCTTTTGCATGTACTCTATGGTTCAAATCCCCGCAACAGGGTGAGCTCCCATTGTTCGGTCCCAGCTCCTGCCACCCTAGCAGTTTGAAAGCACGTCAAAGTGCAAGTAGATAAATAGGTACCGCTCCGACAGAAAGGTAAACAGTGTTTCCATGCGCTGCTCTGGTTTCGCCAGAAGCGGCTTGCCACATGACCTGGAAAAACTGTCTGCAGACAAACATCAGCGCCCTCGGCTAGTAAAGTGAGATGAGTGCTGCAACCCCAGAGTCGTTCGCGACTGGACTTGACATGTCAGGGGTCCTTTACCTTTTTATTAAAGATCAATCATCTGTTGCTATTTCTCCTGGCATTAACTGGAGGGATTCTATATTACAGAAGTCTTAAACTTATTGTATGCCAGCAACTGACTGAGTCAACTACATCTGGTGACCACAGACGTGATCCCAAACCCCACTGAGCTTTGATGCTCACATATCCTGGGACCAGTAACTCTTACAGGTAGGTTGGGCTTTTTCTTTATCAGGAGAAAGAAAGGGATACCCTAGCACTTGAGTGGCTCACTATTTTGCTAGAGAGCCTAACAGAATAGTGTCTGGCAGCTGCTGTTAATAGGATAGTCCAGCCTCTGACAGGAGAAAAGGACACAAAGGGTGCAGGGGTGGGGCCATAATGTGCTTGTTTTCTGATCTATAGAAACCTGACTGCAAACTATGACTGCTGCTACAGCTCTCTCCTGGCACAGAGAATGATCAAGATGACAATTTCTTAATATGGAGAAGAACAGTGGTTCACTATGTTTGACACCTCTAGATTCTCCCTCTCCCACTCAAGAAATAATAGGGGCACAACCAGAATTGTAGTTTTTTAAAATTTATAATCCCTCCAGTTGCTGCTCAGATTCTATATGTGCTTAATTCCACCTCTCTAAAGATGAACCCTAGATATCTTTAAGAGTAAAGCAATTCACCTTTAATGCCAATCAATTCTGTCAATTTACACTACAACACCACCACTCTACTTACACTACTACAAACCTTACACAAAAGGTTTGCTTATTCTAGCCTTAGAAATCTTGCTGGCCACCTTGATTACAAACTGTTACTTCTAAAAAAGCTAAAAAGCCACCTAAAGCTAAATTTGCAAGGTTCCGAGAGTCTATCCTGCAACAACAGTGCAGTATGAAGCAACCTTCAAAGTTTTCTTGCTCACATTAAACTTTTTGTCTCATATTTCCTGTATTATTTCACTAAGCAAAGGAAAAAATCATGCTATGGGCTCTTTAAAGTGTTTCATTTAACTCACATGTTAATTCCTGAAGACAGTGATCTAAAGTTTAATGATATCAAAGTTTGCTTGTTTATATATATATATTAAAAAAACATACCTGTGGCAGTGCAGTATTAAGCTGTCGTTGTAGTGAATCCCTTTCATGACCAACTTCATGCAGTTTACCCTGTGTTAATGCTAGTGTCTCTTGAGTCTCTCGCAGTGTGTCCAAAAGGCGATCTCGTTCCTCCAACATGGATACCATTAATTGCTCGAAATGGGAATCAGCATCCGACTGTAAGGGGGAACCTGAACCATGGCTTCCACTTCCCCCTGAGGGAATCTCTGCCTCACTGATAGTTGGCATCACCTCGCACATCATCTTGAAATGAAATTTAAGACATTTAGTTATACCATTAACATGGCAAAAAATACAAATCCAGAGTAACAGAGCTTTTATGTGCAGTGGTCTTCCCCAATGACAAAGTACCCCACAACCTCTTTAACTTATCTGAATGTAGCAGTGGAGGTTTGTTATCAGTGTCTTTACAACTGTGTCACGTCAAATGACGTTTATGAGCTAAGTATAAAACAAATACGTATTACTAGTACTAACTGCTAACACAATACCTCATTTTCTGACTTGCTACTTCTAACAAGATTCTTATGCTACATTACCTCTAACCTGACAGAACCAAATGCCTTTAAGGTCCTCAGATTCACTTAACACAATTGTTCAACACACTTTATCCTGTTGAAGTTATTAGAGGCATAGGGGTGAATCACCCACATATTTGTGGGTGAGATTAGGAAATCTAATCTGCATTGCAAGTATAGAACCACAGGCAGTAGTTATTAAGCAATGTAAATGCGTTGATTTAAGAAGCATGCATTCTATCCTGTATCTAGTACAAAACCTAAAAGCAAGCTTATGATGCATATAAAATCAAAGATCTACAGTAGAACTACAATCAATTATATGCAAAAATAGGTACCCCCAGGTTCTTAAAACTGTCCTCTGCCCTCATGAAAGCTAGCTAGGTTTTACTGTCTACATGAGCTTATTATTGTAGCTGCACAATCTCCATTACAGAAATTTGTTGCCATTAAAGTAGCATTAGAGCCTTTTTGCAGTTGGATAATTAATAAGCAGGCAGGTTCTTAGGAAGTACAACACAAAAAGCAACCTCATGAACAAGCAGAAGATCAAAGCACTAACAGCAATACAGCATCACTAGACCCTACAATGCATCACAAAAAGCCACCATGGGAACAATACACAAAAGCATCAAAGCACATGTTAAACTATTTTAATAATAGTGACTGTATAGCTCTTTAAGTTTTAATATGTATGTGGACATATACACTTCAGTACAGCATTACAAAAAGTACAAAAAAACCTGAGTAAATGTGTCTGTTCCCTGACAAAACTGAACAGCTAACTTTCTGTTAAAGCCAACCAAATTAAGGAGTTCATCTAATAAAGTCCTTTATCCTTCCTTAGATGTTCATAAAGACTGAGCTAAACATAAGCAAGCAATTTTCTCAAGGGCCATGCAATGGGACCAATTCCACTCCGCATACGTTTATGATTATATAATGAAAAACTTCATTTATAATTCTTAGGCATTAATCAACATAATCAATGTGGAATGTATGTAGTTACTTTTCTCTTAGTTATCTCATGTTTTATAGCTGCTAACTAATATAATTTATAAGCTTCCATTGTTTCATTTACCTTGGTCGGTGAACAAAAAAGGCTTTGCCAGAGGCTAAAATTTTCCAGCAATATCAGCTCTTTTCAGCAACTCGGCATGATTTCCAAAAACATTTCAAATGGTAGAGCAGCCATCCAGCTTGACTACAAAATCCATTCATTAAATAATCCTTGAACCGCAAACAAGAGGATAAATAATCTTGCTTGGAAAAGGAGATGGTCCAACAGGAGCAGCAGCAGCAGCAAGATACGGAACAGCCCAGTCTTCAAGCAAGCTCCCTTCCTATCTAATCCTGGCTTACAAAAAAAGCCAGGTTAGGAGAAGCGTGTGGCCAAAAAAAAAAAAAAGGGCCAACTGTTTTCAGTGCTTCTAGGCCGACAATCAATCAACAGTGCACAGTATACAAAGCTCACTTTAGGTCACGATGGCGCTACTTAAAAAAACCCGAAGATACCAAAAAAGTTGGGAGAACTTCTCTATTCCCGCAGGAGCTGGGAGGGCGCTCCTCCAACCCGCCTCTCGTTAGGCAGCGCAGGAACTTTTCCTTCTTTCAGCTTCTCGGGTCTCTTGTCCCGCATTTATAATTCCTCTTAAGCGGGTTGTTGGTTGTTTTCTTTCAGAGAGAGGCGGCGGGGGGTGGCGGCGTGTGCGGTGGGGAAGCTTCAAGGGGGCGCAGAAACCGTTCTGGGCATCTTCCCTGGAAGTTAAAAAAAAGGGGGGGGGGAGCAGCCCCAATCCTTAATCCCCACCCCAAAGTGTAGAAATTGGATGGAGAAACCAATAAAACGCAGAAGCGGCTGAAAAGTTGGGAGTGGGGGGGGGGGGAGCCCGAAGTTGAGCTGCTTCTCCTCGGAGGTTCCCCCCTCACCAGGAGGAAGAAGAGGGGGCAGGAAGGTGGGGCTTCGCTTCCCTTCCCCGGAGGCCTCGGCGGAGAGAGGCGAGCGCCCCTCACCCTCGAGCCCGGCCTTCCCACCCGCAGGTCGCTCCGCCTCCTCCTGCCGCCACCTCCGCATCCGAGGTGGCCACGGCGGCGGCGGCGCTGCTGCTCTCTCGGCGGTCCTCCGTCCCGCGGCGGCGGCCTCTGGCCTGGGAGGGTCCCGCTGGTGGAGCCGAGGAGAAGCTGAGCGAGTCCAGCCGCCGCTGCTGCCTCCCAAGCCGGGCCCTCAGCCGCCGCCGCCGCCTCCTCCTGCTCCGCGCCGCCGCCGTCGTTCAGAGTTTCGTCGCCGCCTCCCGCCGCTCCCGGCAGCCTCCGCGGCTCCTGCACACAACAGTGCGTGGCCCACAATGCACCGCGCGTCAAGGACTGGGCCGCTGCCTCGCGTCCTTCTCTCCCGCCCCGGAGGCTCGGGGCTGCGGGTTCGAGACTCCGCTGCGGGCAGCCCCGCGATGGGGATCAAATCACGCGCTTTTGTACTGTTGTGAGGGATGTTTATGAGGGCTACAAGTGGGATTGGGGAGGAGAATTTCTCTCTCTCTCCCGCGGGGGGAAGGGGAGACCAAGGCTGCAAATCCTGGGCACGTTTACTCGGGAGTAAGCCCCCTGGAACGCAGGGTCTTGCTTCCTAAATGAAGGGGCGTAAGGCTGCGCTGCCTCTTCACCCTGCCATCATCACCTGGGGGGCCCTGGGGCTGCTTTCCGTTGCCTCTTGCCATTCGCTGGTGGAGACCTGCCCTCTCGCCCTGCCAGCAGTGTTCTTCCCCTTGTGAGCTGGAGGCGCAAGGCAGCCCCGGGGGTGGGGAGGAGGAGGGACTCGCTGGCAGGCATCTGGTACAAGGATGGAAAAGAAAACATACCTCCTCGCAGGGGTTTCTGAGGGCTTAGCTGCAGGGGATTAACATTTTTGTGAAGGGTGAAGAGGGTGGGGGAAGGGAACTGCCCCGGTTAATGTGTTACACAGTGAGCAATGCTCAGCTGCTTCTGTTTCTGTCGTGTTCCTTGGGCACTGAACTCGAATCCGGCCGGGGGTCGGTTTCTCGGATCCTGGATTTTAATATGTCACGTCTGCAGCTGTTACACGTGTATTTGCAACAATCTAAGAAGAATTCAGAATTAACGATTAGGCATTCCTCCACTGGAAGTGGAAGTCAAGCCCCCTGAATTTAGTGAGACTTCTGAATAAATATGCATGGCGTTGGCCTGTGTGTTGTACTCCAACACATTGAGCCTCTTGGGCTTGCCTATCAGAAGGTCAGTGGTTCGAATCCCTGCGATGGGGTGAGCTCCCGTTCCTCTGTCCCAGCTCCTATCAACCTAGCAGTTTGAAAGCACACCAATGCAAGTAGATAAATAGGTACTGCTGCGACAGAAAGGTAAACGGCCGGCATTTCCGTGCGCTCTGGTTTCCATCAGGGTGTTCCATTGCACCAGAAGCAGTTTAGTCATGCTAGCCACATGACCCAGAAATTTTCTGTGGACAAACGCCGACTCCCTCAGCCTGAAAGCAAGATGAGCACTGCAACCCCATAGTTGCCTTTGACTGGACTTAACCATCCAGGGGTTCTTTAACTTTACCTTTTTGCTCCAACCAGTACAGTGGTACCTTGGGTTAAGTACTTAATTCGTTCCGGAGGTCCGTACTTAACCTGAAGCTGTTCTTAACCTGAAGCACCACTTTAGCTAATGGGGCCTGCTGCTGCTGCGCCACCGGAACACAATTTCCGTTCTCATCCTGAAGCAAAGTTCTTAACTTGAAGCACTATTTCTGGGTTAGTGGAGTCTGTAACCTGAAGCGTATGTAACCCAAGGTACCACTGTAGTTTATGGCAGCTCAGGAGTCATTAACCTTCTTGGGCCCAAGGGTACACATGCAAACCAAATAAACTGTTGAGGCACTGCACACATGCCACAACCAAGCACACACTGCACTTGAGGCTGCCACCACCCCCACCCCACCCCACCCCCAGTATTTCTGCTGCCTCATCTTAGCCCAGCCCCAGGGAGCAGCTGCAACACCAGGAGGACAGCACAGCAGTACCTCATCTCAGATGCCAATATTTTTCTGTGCCTTCACATTTGAGAACCTTTCTAGAAACATTATTCTTTACCTATTTCGTGAAGGAAGGACAATTGTAAAAGGAAAAAGAGACCTTCACACGTGCATCATAGGAGCATTCATAGGTTTAAAGAGCATATGAGATGGATATACTAATTTGATTGTCTGACCTCTTTCCCTCCCTTTCTGGATGGCAGTGAAACCAAGTTCCCATCACTGCCCCAAAGAAGAGGAAACAGCAAACAAGCAGGAGCTCCTCTTTGCAGCAATCACTGCTCACTTCTTTGTCCACTCGCTTGGGAGAGAGCAGTGACAAAATAGTACTAGTGGCCTGTTCCACAGTGAGACAAGGCTTTTCTGCTGACAGCATCTTGCCCAGGGTACCCCCCGCAAACAACAACATTCTGGAGCTGGCACTGGTGTCCATAAAACAGAGAAGTTGCTATGGAAAGGGTTTTATAAGGGTGGGTTATTTGAAAGCCGCTGAAATAAATGAGCAAAAAGATGTCAAGAATATCCTATTCGCACCACCTGGGGAAATGGTGTCATTCTTCATACTGATGTCACCAACATGGTGCCCTTGAAGAGTCCCCTGATACTCATAAACCCCACCTTGCATTGTCTCCTTTGTCATGTGACATCAGTTACTGCCCCCTTGAAATGTACAGAGAACCAAAGGAGGAACTCGGAAGAACAAACGCTGTTCTTCCCACTTCCTCTTCTAGCTCCATGCACTTTCCACAGCTCGGACTGGCCCCTGCACAGATGAATTGAGAGTGGGTGGGAAAGAGGAACAATCTGGGAGACTGCAAGAGGAGAAGATTGGAGTGACCAGCGGTGAGCATGTTGGTGCTGCATATAGGAAAAGCACTGAAGGCTAATTTGATTAATGGAATACCTGGCCTCTAGGGTGTGGGGCTTTTATGCTGTGCTCTAGAATCGGCCCCTTCCTTCAGGTCATCAGTTACATTTTTCTACTGTTAAGGCTTTGTTTCATGTATATACGTGAGTTGTTTACTTCACTGGATGAAAAGACAAACTCCACTAAAGAAGGAGAGGGTGGAATATCTTAACACTGGGTGAGTAAGGAGATATTTCCCTGACAGGAGCACTGATTTTTAGTCACCTCCCTCCAAAACACTGCAGGAGTCAGATTAGAGATGGAGAGAGTGCCAGAAGGCATTAGAAAAATGGATGCTGTTGAAACACCACAATATTTTCACAGTTACCCACCACCCACCCCTGCCATCAAATCACATCTTACATCTGTTTCCATTGACTGAACCATACAGATCACAGTTTTGGTACTTTCCAATGCTGTCATGGCAGAAAAACATGAGGTGGTATTCCACTGAGCTACACTCAGAGTAGACCCATTGAAAGTAATGGGCCTAAGTCATGTTCATTTATTTCTATGGGTCTACTCTGAGTAAACGTTAGCTGTATACCACTAATGGATTCTTTTGCTTATAATTTTTTTTTTTTTTAAGGGATCATTTGTGGATGGTTTTGTTGCCAGTGGAAAAATAGAAGATTCGTGTGTAAGTTCTAATTTGATGGTGTTTGTGGGGAGTGTCTAAAATTCTTCAATTTCAAGAGGAGCTATCTGAATTCTACTGGATATGACATTTACCAGACCTCATAGGAAAAAGCACAGAATGTGTGTGATGCACACACTTTTTCTGTCTGTGAAAGGGAGGAGAGAAAACTATCCAGGGGAAGCAGTCCTTATGGCATTCTAAAAAATCCAAATGTATCCTTCATTTTTTAATGTATGTAAATTAACTTGCTGGATTATGTCCATGGTGTCCTAGGTTCTTCACACATTCCTAAAAGACAGTTTTGAATAGGACACCTAGAAAGGAAGGAAAGTGAATGGATATATTGGTTTGGTTTTGATATGACACATGAAAATGGAACTACCCACATTAAGAAAAGTTGAAGGCAGCAGAGCAAAGAGAGTTATACAAAAAACACCCAAAAACCCCAGGAGATTTCAACTGGGGCTTTGCAGAGATGTTCATGGTCCATAATATTATTTTAAAAAAACAATAACCCAACAACTAAGAGGGAAACGTGTCTAAACTGATAGTTGCTCTAGAAGGAGATTTAATCAGACGCATAACTTCAGGCTGCTCTGATACAAAGGAAAGATAAGGGCTCATAAGAGAACCAGCTGGATGAATAAGGAGCTGTCGGATGTCCTGAAAACCAGAAAGGAAACATACAGGAAACAGCAGGACACACGATTACCGAAGTATATAAAGAAAGGCTTTTGTCACAGTTCCAGTTGAAATTCCTTTTGGTAAATAACAGATATTATGTTGCCCAGCTGATTGGAAACATACTACGAGATTGATCCAAAATTAGTTGCATCCTTTTGCTCACACAAATGAGCCTTACTATTGACTATAGACTACAGCAGCTCCAACTTCACATTCCCAATGAACACCATAGCCTGCTCTTGACTTATGTTCATTGGGAGATGTGCATTTGGAGCTCCTCCGATATTGAAGCAAATTGGGAAGATCCTGTGTAGGTGGGGAAATGTGAGTTAGTGAGTGTGTATATTAGAATATCTGCATGTATGAAGGAGCTCCTCTGGTGGGCTTAATGAATCGTAAATGAATTTATCGAGGAAGAAACAAAGGGAATTCTACATGGTTCTTTTCTTTCAGCATTTGCATTGATTATTTAACACCATCAGTGCTTGTGGCATTTTATAAACTACAAGAGGAGTTTATAATTTAAAATTATTTATCTGGCACACAGAGGAATGGGAAGGAAGTGCAGGAAGGCATAAATAGAGAAGGCATATGCAATTTCCCCTGCCCCTTGCATGTGTTTAAGTTTGGTTACAGGTGGGTGTTGTTTGAGGATGTGAATAATATGCAAAGTTGATTGGTGTATTAGCCACATCCTCATTCCCATGCCCTAATGTAACTCTTACCTGTGATTAAACTTAAGCTACACAGGTGGGTGGGTGGATCTATTAAAAATGCCATTTAGACCTCAAGACACTTAACTGGAAATTGAAAAATGAAATTTAATGAATGAAAAGATAAAGCAGTATGTGAAAGAAAGAAATGTTTATAAATACCAGAGGGAAGTGGATAGCTGGTCTCTCACACGGCTGAGAGGATTTGTGGATTATAATTGATCGCTGTCATGAGCTGAGCTCGAGTAGGAATGATTGAGATCACAGTAAGATTTTCTCCTTACATTTTATTCTGGTGTACTGGCTTTCTGCTGCCTTGCCCCTGGTCTAGGGTTTGTGTACTGAACAAGTTTCTTTGTTCTTAACAATTGCTAAAAGTAGTTCCTAAATGGATAAAAATAATTCCTCTTAACTATGTGAGACAGATGTAAGACAGCTTTTATCGTTTCATGCATGACTCATTCCGGTGTGTCTTAGGGCTATTTTCCTTTTGTGTCTGGACCAGAAGATTCTCCTGACAAACGTAAAGGCCATACTGTGCCGTATTCCCTACATTTTCCTGTAACATTGCAGCATTCTGCTAGACAGAAGCCAGTCAAAGCTCCAGAGATGGTGCAGTAGCTCAGTGCAAAAGTCCATACACACTGTATTAATGTAATGTTACTCTTATGGGACGGCACATGCTTTGCACACTGAAGGTCCCAGGTTCAACATCCCACATCTCTGAATAGGGTAGGGAAACACTCCTGCCAAAGCCCTGAAGAGCTGCTGCCACTCAGTGCTGAGCTAGATGCGCCAGTGCTCTGACTTGGTGTGCAACAGCTGCCCATGCAACAGTGGTCACAGGGACATGACATTTACTATGTCCCAGCACAAAAAATAAATTAATGTAAATATAGGAAGTACTTTGTGTATACTTTATAAATGCCTATTAGGGATACAGTGGTACCTCGGGTTACATACGCTTCAGGTTACAGACGCTTCAGGTTACAGACTCCACTAACCCAAAATAGTGCTTCAGGTTAAGAACTTTGCTTCGGGATAAGAACGGAAATCGGTTTCCGGCAGCGCGGCGGCAGCAGGAGGCCCCATTAGCTAATGTGGTGCTTCAAGTTAAGAACAGTTTCAGGTTAAGTACGGACCTCCGGAACGAATTAAGTACTTCACCCGAGGTACCACTGTATTGCATCAGCCAGTTCTCTGCTATGACACAGCAGCAGGACATAACAATGGCCTGTTGGTGGGAAAGAAACTGCCATGGGACTATCAAAGGTTCTGCACGGTAGCCTCTTGAAGTCTTTTGGCCTTCAAAGAGCTGTGCATCCTGGCCCAACTACGGTGGTACCATGGGTTACAGACGCTTTGGGTTACAGACGCTTCGGGTTACAGACTCTGCTAACCCAGAAATAGTACCTCGGGCTAAGAACTTTGCTTCAGGATGAGAACAGAAATCGTGCAGCGGTGGCAACAGGAGGCCCCATTAGCAAAAGTGGTACCTCAGGTTAAGAACAGCTTCAGGTTAAGAACGGACCTCCAGAACGAATTAAGTTCTTAACCTGAGGTACCACTGTACATCCAAACAAGAACACAAACAGTTATTACTTCCTAGAGCAGAGGTTCCCAATTAGTTGATTACAGAGGACCCCCTCTTTCTCAAAAGCCAAGCCTCAGACCCCCTACTTAAGAACAGCTTCAGGTTAAGAACGGACCTGCAGAACGAATGAAGTTCTCAACCCGAGGTACCACTGTACTGTTTTCAGCTGTAGATGCTTGGGCAGATGTGAGCAGGCAGGCAGGGGTACCTCCTTCCTAGGCATCAGATACCACTACTACAACAGCTTAATGGAAGCAGACAGATCCTGGAAGTGCTGCCTGTCTTTTGTGTGAATGAAGTAGGAAGGGATAGGTCGGGGGTACACAGGTATTAGACTTGTGAGATCTGCTTTCACTTTTGTTTACTTGAACCCTGAGACCCACTATCCAGAGCCAGGCACAAGAGAGTGGAGATGCCCAAAGAATTAAGGATAGGATATATCTTATGCTTCCATGCAAGCAATGGAAGGATTGTGGAATATGGATATAAAATTTACAGCATGTTATGGTTTAAGAGAAAATTATATGAAAATGATATATCGTTGGTATCTAACACTGAGTCAACTGGCAAAAATGTATAAATCTAAATCAAACAAGTGTTGGAAATGTAAAGAGAAAGAAGGTTCTTTTTATATATATGGTGGTCTTGTAGTAAGGTTAAAGCTTACTGGGAAATGATATACACTGAATTGAAAAGGATGTTCAAAATAACCTTTGTAAAAAAAAACAAACACCCAGAAGCTTTCCTTTAGGGAATTATAGGGACAGAACTACCTAAATTGTACAGAAATTTATTTATGTATGCTACTACAGCAGCAAGAATGCTACTCACCCAAAAAATGGAAAGAAGCAGAAGTACCAACAAAGGAAGAATGGATACAAAAACTTATGGAATATGCAGAAATGGCAAAACTTACCGGAAGAATAAGAAAGCAAGATAAAAAAACTTTTTTATAAAAGAATGGAAATGGTTTATTGAATATTTACAGATAAATTGCAAACAGAGAAAAACATTGGCAGGATTATTGGAATAACCTGCAGTTTCATAAGAGTATATATTTCAAGTAGATAATTAAATGAGTAAATTAAATGAATTTGGATATGCAGAAAATATTAAGTAATAAATTTAAGGATCCGCAGAAAGAGGAGGAAGAAAGTCAAACTTTGAAATGTTAAAGTGAATGTAAAATTAATGAAATGTATAAACTTGAAAAGTATAAATAAAATCTTTTTAAAAAAGAAAAAAGGATAGGATGTATCTAACTACTTGCTCATTCCAGAGCAAACGCCCACTTCTGGCTTCTTCCCAAGCTTTCTTTATTTCAGTAGCCTATTTTAGAAATGGAGGGGTGAAGGGAACCTTTTAACTGTTCCAATTGTTAGACAATGGGAGTCAGAAGCCCTTGCCAGTCTACTGCAACTCACTTAGTACATTGCAATCTGCCTTCCACCTACCCCTGGGGGTTGTTGTTGTAACACTCTTGGAATAAGGGGAATATTTCCAGAGGTGCTCAGAGGATCATTATAGGGACTCATGCATGGGATGATTACTTTATGCTTTGAATCTGCTCAGCATTTCAGAGAGGCAGTCTAAGAACAGGTTATTTCACTTAATCTTTTGAAAGAGAGGGAAAAACCCACCCTCTCTCTTTGGTGGTATTACACAATACAAAGAAGGATGCCTTCGTAATAGCTTCCTGGCTGATAAGAGGTTTTACCATGTTTTGTTATTGTTCTCATTTCTGCTGTGCAAGTTCATTAACAGATTGCACTTGTACACAGATTGTACTTTGTATACGGTTTATAAGATAATATGATATTTTTAGCTGCAATCACATGTAACCCCATTCTATGTCACTGACAGCAAATCATAAGCACGGGATGATTCATCCAAGGTCCATTGGATAAATATCTAAGACAAAAACCCAATCATAGAATCAAGTTCAAATGAACTGAAGGATACAAAAGCTCCTTTTCTTCAGCTGTTGACATGTTAGAGCCTAAAGCTTAGGAAAAGGGGTTAGCGTTTTTGCTTCTTCCTTTTTAAACACACACACCTGTTTTCTTTCCTCTTGACAATCATGGCATATGAGGACAGGCTCTTGACAGAAGCAGAGTTTTAATTCTGATATTAATCTAGGTTCTTAAGTAGGCTTATTTTGTGTCAGTATTCATGAAAATATAGTATGGCAGCTAACAGTATATGCAATGAGCTGGGCTAACCCCTATACAGAGATTGCCTTATAGGTAGCCATTAGCAAGTCACTAATCTCTCAGTTCCCCCCCCCCCCAAATATGAGAATAACAATACTGATCTATAGCTATTACTCTCTGCTAGGGAAGAAGAAAAAGAGTTTGGATTTGATATCCCGCTTTATCACTACTTGAAGGAGTCTCAAAGCAGCTAACATTCTCCTTTCCCTTTCTCCCCCACAACAAACACTCTGTGAGGTGAGTGGGGCTGAGAAACTTCAGAGAAGTGTGACTAGCCCAAGGTCACCCAGCAGCTGCATGTGGAGGAGCGGAGACGCGAACCCAGTTCACCAGATTATGAGTCCACCGCTCTTAACCACTACACCACACTGGTGTGTTCATTTTGGTTTCTCTTAGTTTCTTTCTTTGCCTGTCTTAAGTTCACCCCATTTCTACACCGGCTAGCATTTAAAAAAAGAAGTCCAAATGAAAAATCTGCACACATTTTCATTCACGTGTCTCTTAATAGAGACAATGTTGTACTGTATGTGATTTTGTCTAAATGAGTTTTCCTCTATATAATATATTTTTCATTAACACACATGTTTATTGTATACTTTCCCCTAAAATACCCTTTCCTGTACGTACAGTATATTCCAGTTGGGAAACTACAGCACAGATTCAGAATTTTGGGAAAGTGCAAAACTTTGGGTTCTGTGTTGCGATTCACATATTTGGGAAGTGTGAATTCTCTCCCATCCCTAATGTCTGTAGCTTCTGCTCCCCCCCTTTTTTTTTTTTGCCCCACAGATGAAGTTGGACTTCAGCTCCCATCCACTCCAGCCATTATGGCCATTGGTCAGAGATAATGGGAGCTCAAGGTCAACAACATTTGGAGAGTCACACCTCTCACCCTGCACTGTATACACAATATATTATGCATGCTAAATATTACTGTACATTGTACAGTGATATTGTACATTGTACACTATTGTATATTGTCATATTGTATATTGTACATTAACATTCTTATTTCAGATGAACCCTCTATACTGTTTTGTTTGATATCGCCCAACATTTTCCCTCAGAGCTACCCTTACCAGTTTACACCCTTACTGGAAAAATAGCTGGCTTGCACAGTTCTCTCCCTTTCTGCTCCCATACTTCAAGCACCTTATTTCCACTTTCTCCTTGGGCTAGATGACTTTGCCTCGTGAGTAAACATGTATTCTGAAAAGTGTCCATTGCATGCAAACTTGAATGATTTGAGAAGCAACGGAAGAGAGTATTTTATTTTTATTTTTTGCCTATGGCACTTGTTTTTATTTTGTTCGTACAATGATGTGACCTAAATGCTGCCTTTCCCCTTAGAAGATGCAGGTTAAAAGAAAGATTATCCTCTACAGAGACAGAAGAAAACCCTGAGGCTAAGCCACAGACAAGAGGCTAGATATATTTAAGGAAATGCCCATTTATTTTTATGTGTGTGCATTCAAATGTATGCCATCCCCTTGATTATAGAAGAGAAGATTTCTAGAAGCATGAACCCCCTCCTCAGTTTTCCGCGGAAGATAGCAGAGCTGTAGCACAGTCCTATTCATGGTCACTCAGGTGTAAGCTCCCCTTTGTTCATCAGAGCTTAACCCCCTGGTAAATGTGCAAAGGATTTCAGCCTCAGTGCTCATTTGCCCAGGTTTTGCCATTTAAGGATTAGCATCTAACAGCACAATCCTATCCACATCTACTCAGAAAGATATCTCACATTGAATTCCATGGGACTTATTTCAAGGAAGGTGGGGATAGAATTGCAGGCTAACATATTATTGACCTGGGTTAATGTTACTTTTGTTAGATAAGGATAAAAGAGAAAAAGACAGCGGTTTAAAATTATTTATCAAAAATGAACAACCATATTTCACACTTAGGACATTTCTCTTGTATCCATTCTGCAAACATATGCAAGCAATTGGTTTATATTAAATGTGATCCTCACCCTCCCAAAAAAGGAGCTTGTGATTTAGTGATAATTTCCCAGCAAAAGTTCTGATTTTTTGTTGTTGTTAATGCTCTAAAGTTCTGAATGACGTTCGTAGCCCAAGCATTGCATGTGATTGTAGCCACTGCTTCAGGGAAAGGTGTGGTGACCTTTCAACTTCTCTTCTGCTTTTGTCATTGTGTTACCGTGGCCTTATTGTTTATTGCCTTGACTGTGGCAAGTGGGCGGGTTTCTACTTCCCTCTCCACCCATTGGGTGTCTGATCGTGGGGAGTGGTAAACTTCTACATAGCCTAAAATTGGCCTCAGTTCACCCATTGAATGACTGGAAAGTTGACTTCCATCTCCCTCATTTTTTTTCTGACACTCGTCTCTTATTTAATACATTTATATCCTATAATTCCTTTTTTAAAAAAAACAACTTGGGGCAGCTTACATGGGAGAAAGCCCTACGGAGCTCAATAAGATTTACTTTTGAATAAATACATACAGATTCGGGTTCAGATGCACACAGCACATGCACTAGTGGCCAAAATTGTGTAAACCTTTTGGGGAAAGTATATTTCCGAGGTTTGATGGCTCATAACCCCTGACTGGCTCTCTAAACACTCATGCTCATTGGCTACATTCAAATGAAGGAAAGCTACTGCATACCAACCTAAGCAAGTTGTGCTTCCTTTTTCTGGTTAGCTGGCTATAGCTTTTGATAGAATACAGATAACTTAGCATGCTTTGTTGCATTACATTCTTCATTAAATTATCTTTCCATTGATATATAATTTTATGGTATTACTCCATATGAGCCATCAGACCTCAGAAACACACTTTTCCTAAAAAGCTTTCCACAATTTTGGCTACAGTTGTAGTTACATTGTGAAATTTGCTCCATTGTCGTCTGAAAAGAGAATTAAATAAATGTATGGAGGACAATGCTCTCAATGGTCATTATTAGCCATGATGCTTATGTTCTGCCTTCACTGGTAGAATAGACCAGTAGCTGTGTATCACAAGTGAGCAGATTGTGGCTGCAGGCATCTGGCTGGCCATTGTCCTTGCTTGTGCTGGGCTAGATATGCCTTTGGCTTGATCCAGTAGGGCTCTTCTTATGTTCTATGTACAGTATACTCAAACTAGCTTAGCCCCATTGATTTCAATGAAGCTCAAAGAGTTTAAGGGCAGCTGGCATAATAAAGGCTTGTGGCACATGCCCTTTATGTGTCATTCCTTGTCTTTCAAGAACATACACAACCACTAATCAACTTTTCCCTGATCTCAGTCTGTGAATAATAAGAATGAAAGTATCCCAATGAAAACAAACCGCCTAATTTGCGACAGTAGTAATGTGCTTGCTTGTAGGTAAAGCATGCCCCCAACACAATGAGCTGCCAAAAATGCTTTATCCAATTACATTACTTTGTATATTTACTCCTTTCTTCACATTATTGTTTTGGACAGATCAATAGCAATTCTGTTTTGGAAAGGCTAAGCTCCAGCTATTGCCTTTAAATCTGTACTTTCCCTCCAGCACTGTGGGTGAAAACAGAAGAAGAGAAAGGATGGCAATATGTCAGGATCCGACATGAAGGATGAACATGAATGACACCTGTGTGAAATAAACAGCTAGCTATATCTAACTGTTGCCTGAAGCGGAAAGGTATATCTTTTAAAGAGTTAAAGCCAGGTTCAAACTTGCAGAGACAGCAACTGAAGTTGCAGAAACAACTTCATCAGAGAATGAGAATGAGCACTCTGGGAACATTTATGTGAACCGACTATGAAACGAAAGACATGAAGGAAATGCATATTTTGCAAGGTAGAAATGTCATAACCTACTAACCTGGCAGCCATGGGAAATCCTTGCATGTGCTAGATCTCAGCACTTGACCCTCATACAGACATGCCACTGTAAACATTGTGAAAGAAGGAAGCAGAAGAAGGAAGAACCAGTGCTGTTAGCAGTAACAAAACAACTGCAACTTAATAACATAAATACTTCCCTTCTATGTATCAGTAGATTTCCGATTTAATTTTAAAAATTGGGCTATAATTTATCCACTTAAATATATTAATAATGATGATCATCAAGATTAGTTTATTCTTCATTGCTGGTGCAATTTATGGGCCAACTTATGACCAAGCCCTACAAATGAATGCTTAGGACTGGCTACAACAACACACCAATGCAACATCTCAAACCACACTTGCATTGAACAGCTCACCTAGTCATCATAGACATCCAGGAATTCCATGGTGGTGAATATATGGAATTCCACCCAGGTGAGTAAACAGGCTGGCAAGAGAAGGATAGAGTGGTCCATCTTTCCTTTGCCAACTCGCTTAGTTTCCATGCTAGCTATGGAGGAAGTGAAGTCTCTTTCTCCCCGGTCACTATGGAAACATAGTGGGCTGGCGGAGGAGAGAGGGATAGATCAATCTGTTCCTTCTGCTCCAGCCCACTTGTGTTTCTATGCTGGCTAGGGAGGAAGATCACAGAAACCAAGCCAGCTGTCAGATGAAGAACATAATAACCCAACCTTCCTGTATGAACAACAAAATGTGTCTTTGCCACATCGGTCTCTACAGCCACAGCAGGTGCTTCAAACCTCCAATAGTTTGACTTCACCTGCAAAGGCACACTCCCCCATTGTTTCCTGAGACAGACAGATGTCAACAGCAGTCTGTAGTCAGTCACCCCCCTGGTAGAAAGCTCCCCTCCCCCAGACTAAGAGGCTCGGGTGTTTTTTTTAAAATGCTAGTAACATGCTTTTGAGGGACGCGGGTGGCGCTGTGGGTTAAAGCCTCAGCGCCTAGGACTTGCCGATCGAAAGGTCGCGGTTCGAATCCCCGCGGCGGGGTGCGCTCCCGGTGCTTGGTCCCAGCGCCTGCCAACCTAGCAGTTCGAAAGCACCCCCGGGTGCAAGTAGATAAATAGGGACCGCTTACTAGCGGGAAGGTAAACGGCGTTCCGTGTGCTGCGCTGGCTCGCCAGATGCAGCTTGTCACGCTGGCCACGTGACCCGGAAGTGTCTGCGGACAGCGCTGGCCCCCGGCCTATAGAGTGAGATGGGCGCACAACCCTAGAGTCTGTCAAGACTGGCCCGTATGGGCAGGGGTACCTTTAACATGCTTTTGACAAATTTTAGGGCTATTATTCATAGTGACATTGTGTGTCATATAATCAATATAATCAATATTAGTACCATATTTGGGATCCTGAAGAACAGCTACTTTAACATACGATTGCAGAGACAGAAGTGTGTAACAACTACATCTTCATCCCTAGACAATGTGGAAGGTGCTCATTCCACAAGCCTCTGTCAGGCAATAGAGTAACCTTTAGAGGTGGGCATTAGAGTTTGTTCTCTACTCTTTCCAGGGAAGCTTTCTTATTAGTCCATTGAGGTTCCTTTTAGATGTATGATTTGATTTCCCTCCGCAGGCATTAATATGCCTCCATGTCATGATACACAGAACTATAATTATTTCCAATCTCTCTGTCATTTTCAAAATTTTCCAATCCAATTTCCTGGGTAGGAAAGGGGAAAAAGGGGAGGTTACTGCTATTTGTAGTGCTACGGCAATGTTTCCAAAACAAGATGTACTATGTCCTGAAAGCAGCTATTTTGATAACTGTGGTTATGCTCCAAGTTATGAATAGTAAAATAAGACAACACTTAGTTTTAAATATGCTTTTAATGCACTGCTAGAACTGAGAACTCTAGCAAAGCCGTAAGCTCAATTGCGAGGGGCTCAGATCATTGCCCTGAAGTTCATCTCAGTCTTTTAACAGCCGCTGAAGGAAACAGGACAACTTTACATACTATTCCTGGTTAAATTAGCAATGTCATGATCATTCATGTGACGCTTCAGTAGACTTTGTGAGTAGTTCACAGTTCATGGAGAAGGTGGAATTGATAACTTTTAGTAGATTTCCATTAGTAATACTTTACTTTCTGATGTTTAGAGGATATTTCGTTTAGTTGTTTGCTATGTTTACTACACATTTTCCTTGTATTTTTCTAGCTGATTTTTATGTGTAATGTTCCATTGAAGATGATGTTTTATTTAGTGGATCGGATAAATTCTCTGGAGTTTGTTTGGTTTTTATATTTGCTTTTTTTAAAAAAAAAATCCTAGTTAGTATATAAATTGAACAAACAAACCATCAACAGGCTTTTCAATATGACTGGATAATAATTCAGTTTACATACCTGGGTCACAACCTGTGAGGCAAGTCTCATTAGGGAGTTCCACGTTCCACCTGTAAACATTTCTACATGCACCTTGATTGGATCAGACCAGGGTGGGCAGACTTCAGGCTTGTCAAATCTATTTTGTTTTTCATTAGAACTCCAAGATCTGTCAATCAAAGCCATATGCGAACCAGACCTCTGGTTAGAATGAATAAGGTGCTTCTGAGCCTATTCTGAGCCTTTGTTTTCAACACTAGAACTGAACTGAGCTCATATTCCTTTCACAAAAAAATCCACTCCTGGTTAGCTTTCTTCATTTCAGTAAATTAATTAGAAGGGGAAAGTTATTTTGCTGTTGCTCTGTGGCTGGGAGTCCAGAAGCAAATGATCCAGAGAAGGACGAGTAGGTTCAGATTCACCAGCTTCCCACCCCTGGATTAGAGAACAGGCTGTTCCACTTCACCTCCTCAAATCAAAGCAATTCACAAGGCTATGATTCCCCATCTTGTTTGTTGCCAGTCCTTGAGGTTAGGGAACTAACCGAATCACAGGCCTGTTTTCCCAAAGCATTTTGAAATGTTGCCTTGGGCCCAGTGACTGCCTTCATCTCTCAGTTTGCTTTCTCTTAAACACAAACAACAGGGAATCATTCCAAAAAACCGAGTTATGACTTTTGACTTCAGGGAGACCCATTATGAAATCAGATATAAACCGGATATAATTCTGATACAGATTCTTCTAAAAATATTTACATACTGGGCTTTTCCTACAGTCCCTTATCTGGTCCTATCAACTCATTTCATACATCTAAGTTGTGTTTGGCTGGAAAGCAACTTAGACCTTGGAAGTTCCTGTTCAAGGAGACCTATTTTACTCGCTCTCCAATACATGTGTGCTACTGGAGCAAGGCATTTGACCTGTTATGTCATCCATTTCCCATGTGCCTGATATTATTATTATTATTATTATTATTATTATTATTATTATTATTATTATTATTTATATACCGCCCTATACCCGGGGGTCTCAGGGTGGTTCACAGAATAAAATCAAGATATAAAACCACAAAATACATAATAAAAATGAAAACAACAACCCAATAGCTACTATTGGGAGTTAGACCCCAACTTCCATCAGCCCCAGCTAGCATGATCAATGGTTAATGATGATGGGAGTTGTAGTCCGGCAACATCCGGAACTCCACAAGTTGCCCACCCTTGCATTACATTATATTTGTAGTGCCCCTGTCTACTATTGCCACTATTGGCCTGCTCTAGACATGCTACTGTTAATTCAGTATGCTGGAGTCCCAGAAGCTGTGACTTCTGAATCAGAGGTAACAGCTTTATTATATGTAAACAGCCACCTTAGTCCTTGACTTGAGTTTACCCCTCAAATTCTGCTGCTGGTCATGCAAGAGGTTCTTCCTTGGCCATTACTGATATCGGCTTTCCCATCACATTAACAAAGCAATCCTCAGGCTGCAATCTTAAATGTACTTACCATAGAACAAGCCCTGCTGAACACAATAGTAATTATTGCTCAATAAACATGTGCAAGATTGCATTGGGCTGTAAAGTTGCAGTCCTATGTGTGCTTGCTTGGCTGTAAACACCACTGAACTCCATGGGATCCATTCTCTCCCCCCTCCCCAATGTTTAATGTTCTGTTACGTTTTTGTTGTCAAATCTTTTTTTATTAAGTTTTACACTGCAAATTAAAATTCAGACATTAAACATCAACAACATCATGGGATCCGTTTTTGGGTAGATGTGCATAGGATTGCTCAGCAGAACTTTCTACCTTACGCAAAAGGTGGAAAAAAGTTTCCAGGCTTCTTCCTCAATGTGACTTTTTGCTCTGTCTCTGTTTGGAAAGACTGCAAAAGATCATCAGACTTCAAGCTTAACATCAGTTAAAAAATTAATAATGTGTAAATTGCATTGATTTTTTTTTCTTGCCTTTGAACAGATGATGCAGGGAATTCTAATCCAGTTTGCCTATTGCTCATTAAAGTGTTTATATGAAAATAAGGTACTATGGCCAAGAATTATCTTGTGTAATTAACAATATGATATACAGCGCTGCAAACAGCCTTAAGGCATACCCTACGCTTAACAGCACATAGTGTTTGGTGCCAATTTTTGTAGACATGCATCTACAGTAGTATTCACATGCACAAACATGTACTTTTAATACACAAAACAAAGTGTACATTAGTATATGCATAGCGTTTGGATGTCACATTCAGATGCACTCGCAAACATTGCAAGAGGAATTGTGTGTTTTGAAAAGTTCAGTCATTTCAAGGCTCAGATTTATTGTTGGCCACACTCAGGGAAAGGAGAGGTATTGTGACGAGCGCGAATACCTCAGCTCAAATTCAGCAAAAGTGCAAGACGATGCTGCAATTAGAGTCAGTGAAAAGACTGCATGAGCAGTTGTCATGCATGCGATAAGTTGTTATTTCAGGGCGACGGCAGAAATCCTAGAAGAAAAATGAAGCACGTGGGTGATTCAGAGAATCGAGGCAAGTGAAATGTCTCACTTCAACGGGCTGAAAAGAGTCTTTTCTACAAAGATCTTTTAAAATGAATGCTGCAGAGATTTTGTAAGTTACTGACATTTCCTTCTTCCCTCTCCCAGATGCCTGAGGTGAATAGCAATCAATTTTAAAGTTGGCAATCAATCAAAATACATCAAAAAAATTTATTTTAAATAAATCCCCAAACTTAATCCCAGCCCAAATGAAGAAGTCTTACATTCTCAAAACAGAAAACCACAAGCTAAATAAATAAATAAATATTTATTAAAAATCTGGCATTGGTGAGTTTTAAAAGGAAAGGATATTTAAAGTGGTGATGTAGCTATTAAGAATACCTTTGCTTAGCAAATCAGGCACAGCACTGAGGATGTGAAGAGGGCATTCAAGTTGGAGTCAGAGATCACTGGCAAAAGCCACTTAGGCTGCAGTTCTATATGCACTTACCCATTATTGAAGTCATTGGGGCTTACTTCTGAGTATACAAAGTATACTCAGGTATACACAGGATTTGCTCTTTAGAGTTGGTAGGTCAAAATCAGTACCTTTGAATGAGCTGAAGAAGGCACTAGGTAGCTTGTTCAAATAATCAGATTATTAATTTTTATTCCACATTTCCCCCAAGGAGCTTGTGTCAGCATATTTGCTTCTCCCTTTTAGTAGGATTATTCTGAAACAGCTTTACAAAGTAAGCTTAAGACTATGAAATTGGCTACAAACAGGGAACATGCAAGTTAGCATTTAATATGGAAGAGACATTGGCCTCTGGCTTAATCTGGCCAGAGGTAGGTGGGAGAAGTTTCCATTTTATTTTCTCCACTGCCACCCCACTGCTAATTCCAGGGCTCATTTGGGTGTTGTGAAGGGGCTTAAAAGGTAAAGGTACCCCCTGACTGTTAGTTCCAGTCACGGACGACTCTGGGGTTGCGGCGCTCATCTCACTCTACAGGCCGAGGGAGCCAGGATTTGTCCACAGACAGCTTCCGGGTCATGTGGCCAGCATGACTAAGCTGCTTCTGGCAAACCAGAGCAGCGCACAGAAATGCTGTTTACCTTCCTGCCGGAGCGGTACTGTTAAGTTGTGGGCGAACATATCAGACGACACAGCGATTCTTCAAACAGCTCTTGTTTATTCAGAGGCCAGAACAGAACTGAACTGAAGAGCTCAGTCAGCCTGCTTATATAGAGCTCCAGAACAACGTAACTGTAGCAACTTTCTAAAACTATCCAATCACTAAACGTCACTTTCGATCCTTCATTTGCATAACTATCTACAGTATCCCCTGCTGGCCCAGGGTGAGAACTTCAGTACATAACAGGTACCTATTTATCTACTTGCACTTTGATGTGCTTTCGAACTGCTAGATTGGCAGGAGCAGGGACCGAGCAACAGGAGCTCACCCCGTCGTGGGGATTTGAACCACCAATCTTCTGATCGGCAAGCCCTAGGCTCTGTGGTTTAGACCACAGCGCCACCTGTTAGTTGACTAGTCAAAAGACCTCTTTTCTTTTTGTTATAATGCTTTGTGATATTTTTTTTTATTTTGTTTATTATTATTTCTACTTGGGTTTGGGTTTTTTTGTTCAGTTTTGATGTATGGCTTTTTTCATTGTGCATTAATAATAATAAATAAAACTTTTTTTTTAAAAAAAGAAACCTGTTAATTGATGTCCCGACTCCTAGATTGCCCAATTTTGGTCCCCTGTGCTATTGGAATACCACTGGTGGTACCACCTATTCGACTTTCCACAGATATGCCCAAGGTAGGGAGACCTGTGGCAACAAAGATGGCCTTCCTCTCTGACCGTGGAGTCCTTCTCCCAGAGCTTCCTATGGTACCTTAGTTGCTGAAAGCCAAATGCAGTTTTGGAACTAAATATTTATTATTAATTTCCTATCTAACATGAGTCTGACCAAACTGCGGGAGGCAGTGGAAGACAGGAGTGCCTGGCGTGCTCTGGTCCATGGAGTCATGAAGAGTCGGACATGACTAAACGACTAAACAACAACATCTAACATTCTGCTCCAGGGGATCGGGGAGCGGGAAGAGGGAGAAACTTTGCGTTTTGTTTATATTTTGTTGAAAGCCAATAAAGGCTGTTGTTATTATTATTAGTATCCTTCTGTCTCAAGAGACACGGGAGTGTGCCTCCAGGGGGTGAAGTCAAAGGCTGGGTTAGCAGCACCAAAGTGACCTCTGCAAAGTGCAAGCCTAGGCAGTGTGTAGGGAGCTCCTGGGCTGCCCAGGCGACAAGACTCCTCTCTCAGCCTCGCTGATGTGGTCCAAAGGAAAGCAGAGCAATATGTTTGGCACCAGCTTGGCTGCAGGAGTTGCCAGGAAAAAATGGTGTACAAGGCACCATCTAACTGTCATAAGATTTTCTTAAAAATAAATAAAAACCAAGTTTACATTTGCCAAGGATGCCAGTAAAATTTCTATTGTGTAGGGCTGGATCACATAAGGCATAGCCTGCTGTTTCAAGGTCAAAGTTAACAGAAATTTGGCTTAGAGAAAGGAGAATTCTGCAGATTGGCTGAATACTAGACCTTTAATAATGACACTGAAAAACAGTTTTGGCATACTGCATATTTATGTTTTTGAGATGCTGCTACCGAAGCTGCAAACAAACTAACAATCAACAGAATTGGAAATATTATTTTAATATTAAGAAAAAAAAAATAATCTTAAGAGACATATTTGCGGAATGTAGGTAACCAACAGATGTGCCCCTAGAAATGGGTCGTTTCTAAACTCTGTTGCAACAAAACACACAAGGATTCTTGCCTAGATTTCTTTCCGGTGTTCTTCGCTTACAGCAAAATCTCTGCTTTGAGAAAACGCCTTCAGAAAAGGAAGGAGCAGGATGAGTAAAGAGTCAAGGTATGTTAATTGTTTTCAATTATATAAAAGGCTGCTCTAACAGGATGAAAAAAAAGGGGAGGGGAAATTCTCCCCAGTGACTTACAGAGAATAACAGGGAAAGTCAGCAGTTTAAGCGTGTGAGCGACAGAAATAAGTAGCAGTAACAAACAATTAGGAAATATGGTGGCAACCCATTAAAGGGAATTTCTACAGTAGAATCCTGTAAGAGAAGCTCCCCCTCAAAGTCCCTTCTATCGAGCCTTACTATTAAGATTGCTATATTTTATTTTAGAACAGTTTCAGGTTAAGTACGGACCTCCAGAGCGAATTAAGTACTTAACCTGAGGTACCACTGTAGTTTTCAGAGTCTTAAAAAATAAAAATAAGGTGCTTGACTTTTGGAATCCTTCCAGGCATTCAAATTTGGCACCTAAACACCACAAAATGACAGATCACAATGCTTGTTCCACTTTCATTCATTTTTCTGTACGATGGGAGTCTTTAATTACACAGATCGCCTCTGTCCAAAAGTTGTTCAGCTACGGTTCAGTTACTGAAAATTGTACGTGCAGAACATCAAAGAAAAAGCCATGGATTGCTTCTTCACTCGTGTACTTGAGAATGTCTGCAGCACTCTTGTGAAATTCATGTGAGATTCGCTTTCCATAGCTCAGAAATATAGTAATTAAAATTGTGGTAGAGTCCCCAAGAAAGTTTATTGCAGCTGAAGTCAAGTATTAACTTGCCAATTTTACAAGCAACAAAGCCAGCCGTGTGCGAGATGTTAGCGGAAAGCATGTCAGCTACATGTTGCTGTCTTGTAACGTTATTTTGTAAATTCAACGCTAGATTCAGGGTCTGCCAATTCCTTCCTAGTGCCAAACACAAAGAATGCGCCAGTTAACCGGCAATCTTTCAAGCTGCACAAGCGTGAAAAGGAAATGTAGCACCTTGGGGCAAGGGCAGGTCCCCTTTGCAGAAACACCAGGCACATGGATAAGCAGTGATAGAAACTCAAATATATAAGCTACGGTAGGTGCCAAATGGCTCCTTGAACTGGGGTTACAGTTGCCAAATAGAAATGCCTAGTTGCCATTTTTGGGCCAGGCGGCTGCTAAGTTGTACTTTTCAATACTGCTTTTTGGTTCCTGAAACTCATTCTGATTGTGCAGATAAAATACAATGGATAGAATTCTACAGGATGCGCTGCTAGTGTGTGAAAACAGTCCAGGTCCAAGGATCCCCAGGCAAACACCTCCAGGCGCCATCCTGCCACCCGGGCATCTTCACTTGGTGGCAAGTGGCCAATAAGGTAAAGGGACCCCTGACCGTTAGGTTCAGTCGCAGACGACTCTGGGGTTGCGGCGCTCATCTCGCTTTACTGGCCGAGGGAGCCGGCGTACAGCTTCCAGGTCATGTGGCCAGCATGACTAAGCCACTTCTGGTGAACCAGAGCAGCGCACGGAAACGCCGTTTACCTTCCCGCTATTTATCTACCTGCACTTCGTGCTTTCGAACTGCTAGGTTGGGAGGAGAAGGGACCGAGCAATGGGAGCTCACCGCGTCATGGGGATTCGAACCGCCGACCTTCTGATCAGCAAGTCCTAGGCTCTGTGGTTTAACCAGGTGCAAAATGTGCCTGGCTAATTTTGAACACTGTGGATATGGCTATATAACCAACGTATTATCTATTACAGTCGTACCTTGGTTCTCAAACGCCTTGGTACTCTCACGCTTTGGCTCCTCAACACTGCAAACCCAGAAGTAAGTGTTCCGGTTTGCAAACATTTTTCGGAAGCTGAATGTCTGGCACGGCTTCCACTTGATTGCAGGAAGCTCCTGCAGCCAATCAGAAGCCGCACCTTGGTTTTTGAACTGTTTTGGGAGTTGAACGGACTCCTGGAACAGATTAAGTTCAAGAACCAAGGTACCATTGTACTACTGTTATGTACTTTAAGAGCAGAACAGAACAATCATTAAAATGATTGGCTACTCAAGAAAAAGTTAAACAACTGCATAAGCCTGTCAGAATAGTCTTCAAGGGACGCCTGAAAGTCAAAAGTGTGAAAGCCTGCAGAATCTCCGCTTGGGACGGGCTAACCTTAAAAGTCCAAATTCTGGTCGAGGCCGGTGGGGCCTCTGTAACATGGGGACAACTAACTGCGATCTTCCAGATGATCTCAAGGATCAAATGGGGATACACGAGCTCAGGCAGTCCATCTGCCCCATTAGCAGTCTAGCCGCTGCCTTGTGCACCAGCCGAAGCTCCCGGACTGGGGCCCAACATGTACAGACATACCGCTTTCCTTGACAATCAAGAACTTGATGTGTACAACAGTGTGCATGCTGGGTGCTTTCTGACTAATGCTGTATGTGCCAGAGGGGCAAGATGGCATTGGGTACAGGGCTAGTACGTACAGTCCCGCCACTCCGCTCAAATGTTCACTGAATGGCTATGGTCCCCAAAAAAGATCTATTCAATAGTTGTTTTTCCATTTAGACAGAAATAACAATATGCTGGACCTCTGCTGGTGGAAGCAACCACAAAGTCCTTATAAAGTCACCTGGGTAGCCAATTTGTGACACAGTGCTACAAACAGCACAGGCAATCCAGGTTCATGGTAAGCTTGGACAAGAGCAGGAGCTCCAATGACATGAATGGGGAAGCCTGTGGCTCTCCAGATGCTGCTAGACTACAACTCCCATCATCCTTGACCATTGGCCAGGCTGGCTGTGGCTGATGGGAAGTGAAGTCTAACAACATCAGGCAGGCTCTACATTGGCTACTCTGGTTTAGGGTAAAGGGATGGTGGCACCCTCTGAGGCGATCATGAGTACTGTGGTGAATGCTGTGGCATGGGGAGAGAGGTGCAGGGGCCAGGGAGAGGCAATGGTTGATGGTAAAACCAACCTGGAGGCAGGCAATTCGCTATATGGGATGCTGGCTCATGCAGAACTCGCCCCGATTGGCTGCCACAACATTCTCCCCAGTGTGCCTGTTTGTACTCTTCCCAGCTGCACCCAGTGAGAGTTCACATCCAGGCCTAAACCTGGGACCTCTCACACAAGAAACCCGGGTTGCTCTACAGCAGTGGTTCTTAAAGGGGGTGGCAAGAGAGGATGGCAAGTGGGGCTGGGAGATTCAAGAACAACCAGTATCATATTTTGGGAATGATTCATCTTCTTATGTAGCTGCAGTTTTTTACTTTCTGGATGTCCAGAAATCAAGGACTGCTAGTTGTTGTTTCTTTTTTGTTTCCCAATGGATTTCTTCTAAAAAATGTGGTGTGGTGCAAGCAATTTTTTATTCTGAATGTGTGGCTCAGAGAAAAAGGTGTGAGAACCACTGTTCTGCATGATTAGAGCTTCATGGTATCCCACACATTGCATGCAGTGGGGAAGAGAAGAAGAAGAGTTTGGATTTGATATCCCGCTTTATCACTACCCAAAGGAGTCTCAAAGTGGCTAACATTCTCCTTTCTCTTCCTCCCCCACAACAAACACTCTGTGAGGTGAGTGGGGCTGAGAGACTTCAGAGAGAAGTGTGACTAGCCCAAGGTCACCCAGCAGCTGCATGTGGAGGAGCGGGGAATCGAACCCGGTTCACCAGATTACGAGACTACCGCTCTTAACCACTATACCACACTGGCTCTGGGATGCCATGGGGGTATTTTCCTGTTTCTGGAAATGGATTGGCTCCCTATATGCCTGACCAATGTAGGAGCCTACTTGCTGGTGACAACGTGCGATATTGCTCTGGAATTCAGCTGATTGGCTCTGAAAGCCCATCTTTGAAGGAGGCTACCGTAGCTCCTGCTCAAGTGAACTCTGATAGGTGTGGTGCCAGTCACTTGCTATCTATGTAATGGCAGCTGACTTGGCTGGTGGGTAGTTCCACCTGTCAAAGGTGGCCCACAGAGAGTGGAGGATTAAGGAATCCAGCCTCCAGTCTGGCCCATTTCCCATCCCAGTACTGGATGCTTCTATTTGCTATGGGCTGTGTGTTTTGGAGTGCTTGTGTTTCCTCTTTTTCAGCTTTTGTGCTGGGAATGTATAACATCCTGACTACATGATGCTAGCTAGCATAAGCCGACCTCCCAGCTTGCTGGGTGAGACCCTCAGATTGACCCATAAATCAGTCTTGGAGCAAAGCAGAGAGCAAGAAGAGAAAGAACTAAGCAAGGTTAAGTGCAAATGCAGTTCTGTAAGTGGTTTGTCTATAGCAGCCACAGGCCCCAACCAATTTGTTGTTGTTTTTTAATGACAGCTCAACTGTGTCTTTAATTTTCCATTTCATGTCATCTTTTCCCATTGATTTCATTGTTCAGTTTCCCGTTGCAAAGCTTCTTCAACATAGTCTGCCGCAAGTTTCATATGACAGTTCTTGAGGGCTTTTATTACATCGTCAACCTTTGCTTCCTTCCCCCTTGATTTCCGCCACTCTAGAAGCGATTGCATCATTTGTTCATGCATGTTATACGGATTGGCGGTTACAATTCTATCGATTTTGACTTCTGAGATGCCAAGTTTTCGAACGAGCATTTTCCAGTTTTTCCCAACGTGATCACATATGATCTCAAATGCTTTGTCCAGCTTACCTAAAAACAAAATCATAGTTTGCGTCAACTTGCTAATTCACAATGGACCATTTAACGCTCCTCCTGCCATACTCCAGAGAATACGCTGTCTTGACCCTCCTACTTGTCCTACTGTGAAACACTCGGGGTTATGGCGTAACACTCAAGAGATGGGACAGGACTCCAGTCTGGGTGCTGCTTCCCATATTTGCCACCCAGCCAACCCCATTTTTCATCTTGAGGTGTGCAGGGCCTCTGGGTATCTACATACCCAGCGAGAAGTTCACTGGCCAACCTTTGACTGTACTTAAGGAGTAAGGAGCCTCCAGCCCAGCCACACCCACATGCCCTACACCTGACATCATACATGATGCCAGATGTGGAGTGGAACATGCAGTTACTTGGCTGTGATGAAATGAGGTTTGCAGGCATTGCCAAGCAGAACCCCATGCAAAGCACCAGGCCCAGGGATTCCCAGTACTTTACAATCAGCTGATCGCTGGTACTTTGTACACAGTGCATTTGCCCACACACTCTGATTTCAAACCAGGCATGCATGTGTGTGTATCATCTGCCATTGTGACATCAGGTGATGGACAAGTGAGCAGCCTCACTCATCTGTCAAACTTGGCTAATGGTGAAGAGGTGGGGGGGAGAGAGAACCATCAGGCCCATTGGTCAGATTTGAGAAGCTCAGAAAAGGCCATAGCTCAGAGGAGTTTCTAACTGCCTTCTGCCAGCAGCGATCAGCTGATTGTCGAATACTGGGAATCCCTGGGCCCAATGCTTTGCAGGCACCACTGATCAGCAGCTTGGCAATGCTTGCAAACATCATTTCCTGCAAGCACACAGGAAGTTTCTGTTTATTTCTATATCGGGAAACAGGAAAAGAGTTACCATCTTTTTTCCTTGCAGGATACCTGTAAGCAAAAAAAGTTTAAGAGGAGTTCTGGAATGCAGATGGCATTAGCCCTATTCAGGACTTCACACAAAGCCTTAAAGCAGGGAGGAGGCAGAGGTGCACATACAAATCCTGTCCCCAATATTTACATAGAGGCTTCTCTTCAGACTTTCAAGTGTTCAGTGTGAAGGGCTGAAGAGGATGTCTGAGCATG